>NC_060121.1:990599237-990928403 GCF_021461395.2 Schistocerca americana
ATATATATATATATCAACAGATCGTTATACTGCATGTGGAGCATACTTAAAAAAACTGTGTTGTTTTGATTTACACAATTGTTGTTACACAGTAATTTTACTGAAAACTAATTACAGTCAAACAAATCTAGGCCCAACCCTACTAACACCATGCAGACCTGTTGTAGCATGATGCCCAAAAATTAAAGGCTGTGGTTAAGGCTCTTTCTGAGATATTCATCGTTACAGGATTGTCACAGCACAAATGATGTGGAAGGAACTCTCTGGGAAGTAGAGGAGGTCTACTTGCAGAGAGAGTCTTCGAGCATTCTTAGCCAACTTAGTTCATATGATCATAATCTAAAAAATGCTAGTCCAAGAAGTCCAGGACAGCATCCATGGAGTTTTAAAAGTACATGACAGAGACAGACAGATTGAAGCTCTGAATTTGGCTGTGAGATGTGTACAGAACAAAAGGCTATAGGCTAGGTTTAAGTCCACAGTTGTAATCTGCCAAGAATTCCAACAAAAGACAAATGTTAAGCATCTGACAATAAATATTTCAGAACTGAAAATAAAAGGAAAAATTGGGGAACAAATGACACAGGCAACAGTACTTAGAACCCTGGTTCTAGCATTACACAGATTATAGATTAGGATTAAAATGAAGTAACTGAAGTTCAAACATAGTTCTCCTCTCAACGAGAATCATTTCTTTTTCCTACTTTTCAGTAGAAGCTGTTGATGAACATACTGTTCTAGATTCCATTCTGATATACAGTATTGAACAAATGTTCACTGAATTGTTGTCTTTACTCCTTATATTATTGTACAATTAAACTGTATTGTTAAGATTATAAAAGTCTAAATAGGAGGCAGACAACAAGCTCTGCTCAGTTAACTGATCCAGTTTTCTGCCATATGCCACTCTCATAAACACAAACTTATCGTAAAACTGGCCTTTGGAACACACTGGAAATCCCAGGGACAGAATGGATATCATAGGTTTATTGGTGCTACTTTGGTCAGAATTGAGGCTTTTGGCGATTAGCAGTGCAAGTAGCTCTCACTGGAAGAATTCAGGTACAAACCCTGATACTAAATAAATAACTAAGTAAAATATGAGGTGACCTAGTATAAGGTGACACATCAGCCACACCCATGTGTGACTGTCCTTCTCCTCTAAGCGGTTTTCTACGTTCTGCATTAACACTTTCCACAGTACACTTCATCCAGGGCTTGTCATACTACTGAAAGCATGACAGGAT
Source organism: Schistocerca americana (assembly GCF_021461395.2). Classification (NCBI taxonomy): domain Eukaryota; kingdom Metazoa; phylum Arthropoda; class Insecta; order Orthoptera; family Acrididae; genus Schistocerca; species Schistocerca americana. Next base: position 990,600,485 of record NC_060121.1, read on the forward strand.
TTCCACCCATGTGCGAGAAGCGCTCTCAGCAACATGCCTTGTGCCATCTTCAGTTGTATAGTTAAGGTTAGTGTCGAAACTGCTGCCTGTAACTGTTGTTATTGTTATATGATATTCTTTGCCAAGATATTTCCACAAATAGCCTAAATCATAGGTAATAATGCTGAATACTGCACTTGGTTTACAACTACTAGTTATGGCACCTGGTAATCACTTCCCAAAGAGTTCTGTACGCATTCTGACATTCCCCTCCCACTACTACTACCTAAGAAGAACACCTTAACACTTTTATTACTGAACTTTGCATGCATCTTATGTCCTGTACTGTCAGACTGCTTCTTTACTTGTCAAATTCCCCATGCCTTCTCACAAACCTGAAGAATCTGAACACTGTAATCAAAAATTCTTAAAGAGAGATGCATAAATAAATAAAACACAATTAATTATCTGTATGTCTGTCAGCCATCAATACAAAATATGTCCTCAGGTTATACACTCTTAAGCAATGAAATTCATCTGGAGAAAAATAACATAGGTAATGTTTATACTTACACTATATTTAACAAATTCCAAAATAAATAAATATTTTCATAGACAGAATAAGAATCTTAAATATTAACTGTAGAAGAACAGTGGAACTTAACTGAGATATCAGTGAGAGATCGTCAATACAATAGGACTTTTAAAATGTGTTGTTGGAAACAGGAATCTGTACTGAATCACCTCAAAAAATGTGGGTTCTCTACTGAAGCAACATATTATTTCTACTAAGAGCCTGAAACTGTATGCTTAGTAACTGGAGACACGAGATGGTAACAAAATCAGTGCACCATTTGACAAACAAGACACTGAAACTAGGTTATAATGAAAGAAAAAGTGACTGGTTTATAAAAAAATAAAACAATTATCATTAGTGCTCATCACTGAAAAGTTCCTCTTGTGTAGCACAACTGAGCTGTGTGCTTTATTTTATAATAATTTTTTTCTACCTGCTTGTTTTTGACATGAAAAACCATATATTTGCCTTTAAGTAGAACTAACATGCACACAAATGTGGTAGTATCACATTCTCTGGACTCTTTCCAGGCTACAACAATTATTTTCCAATTAGGTAAAAGCTCATTAACCCCTCATTAAGAAACTTGATTACCAAAACAGAAGCATCTATTTTTAGGAAGTGAATCCTGCAAGGTGAAGGCAACAGGTTACAAGTAGAGACAAACAGTGTTATTCACTTCTGAAAGTCCTGAAAAACACTTATTTCTTTTATAGGAAAGTTACATTAAACACAGAAATGAGCATAAACAACTAAGTAAGAATTTTACTTTTCTGTGATTTAGGTAATGCAAAGCAGTTTTACAGGTTATTGTTACAAAATTGATTAAATGCATGTTTATAGTATAGCATACCCTTGTTTAGACATTGATGTTAACTTATTCTTGTTTCAGCAAGAAATGAAAGTAATGTAGCTCAGTTATCTTGTTGTTGACTGTTTCTTAATAAGGTTATGTAAGCTACTGTATCTAACCTTGAAATTCAAAATAGCATTCCAAGCAGTGCTGTCATCTCTCAAGTATCACTCAACACATAATCTTATCGTACAATTGTGATATAACAGCCTATGTCAATATAGTTCAGTGTAAATACTTGAATCACGTGAAAGCTGCACAACTGACAGCCAGTGTGCAATAAAACAACATAAACATCGAAGTACAAGTTAAGAATTGTCACTTCCAACAAAAACTCACAATGTTATTATTATCAGGTGACAATAAGTAATACAAATCTTATATCAAAATGCTTGTTTTTGTTTGTATGTGTTCCATTTACTTTTGTCTTCTTTCCTCTTAACAGTAATGAAATGTAGTGAATTCCTAAAAATGCCAGCACAATCTATATGGCCTGATTCACATTTGTTGAAAATAAGGCTAACACTGTACACTGCTGCATACAGAAATATCACGTTTGCTACAACAATAGCATACTTGTATGCAAAACTTAGTCATTAAAGCCAGTAACTTTTCAGTTGTTGTTGTGGTCTTCAGTCCTGAGACTGGTTTGATGCAGCTCTCCAAAGTTAATAAAACATTAACTTGTTTTATTACACAATTAATTATAGAAACTGGTCAAAACTTGATAAAGAAGTTCTTTATTTTATGACACATTAGAGAGAAATAACAAAACAAATGTCATTGTTGAGGGAATGTAAAACCAAACCAAAGACTGACATAAAGTACATTAATACATTTCAGGGATCTCAAAATATTTTGTATAGTGTTAACTCTGGTAGTGTATATGCCATCCGATTATAACTCAATTATTCAACTGAATCTAAACAATAAAAGTTCTTTCTCCTTCCTACAATTTTAAATGCGGAACTGATACATATTTTGTAATTAATTTAATTACATGTGCTAATTAGTATAACTTGAATAAAATTCTTATTTTTACAGCAGGCTGTGACAGAAGCTCTGAACATACACAATTTAATAACACTTTTTTTTTTTTTTTTTTTTTTTTTTTTTTTTTTTTTTTTTTTTGGTGGGGGGGGGGGGGGACATTTTCCACAAGAGGTAAAATCAGTTTTTTGGGGGGATGTAATTCATAATACAGTCATGAAAATTGTACATGTGTATGAAAGGCAACTACAGTCATCACTAATATTATTACACTTAATTAGCATCTAACAGCTAAATGCAATGTGAAAATAGAAAATTGTGCCTACATTATAAGCAAAGAATTGAGTAAAAGTCAGTACTAATCTTTCAGCCAAAGCCTTCTTCAGAAAAGAAAGAAAGGGAAAAAACACGCACATTCATATGAGCAGGCATACCTCACACACACATGAACACTATCTTCAGCCATTTTAGTATTTCTTGCTAAAGCAGTAGCAGGTAGGGGTCTTGTGTGTATGGGGTGTGCCTACATATATGAAAGTGTATGTGTATTTTTTCCTTTTTTTTCTGAGAAAGCTTTGGCTGACAGCTTAGTGTATAACACTCTTTTTTTGTTGTGCCTGTCTGCAACTTGTGTCATCTTTACTGTCAGTAGCAATCTATCCTTTCTGTAATTGTTGATGTCCAACTTGGACTTTCCATTGCAAGTCAAAGTACGTCAGAATCTTTACATGACTCTGAATGCTGGGCAAGCTAGGATTTATTTTTTTTAATTTTTTGTAATACTGTTATCATTCAGTATATTTTAATCTTCATAACTAGAAAGGACTGTCACGTGGAATTCCATATGTGTCTTTGTAAGACCAAGAACTTACTTGTCAGTGAAGAACCAGCTTGTAACCCTATTACATATTACCTTGAATAAGTCACAAATTGTGATTCTTGAGTTTCTCTCAGTGTATTTGTTGCTCGAACAGTCCACGGGTATACTGCCGGTTCATAGTGTCCAACGGGCACAGTATTTCGGCAATCAGACATGTCGCCGTCATCAGGTGCGCTGACAAACTAAGCTCCTGAGGGCGCGCGGCCGATTTAAATTCCCTTCCCCCACAGGCCACTCTCTTTGCCATCCGCGCCGGCAGTCGCAAAGACGTGGGCGTTGGAATCTGTCGTAGCGTCAATGTGCTTGCGACGTCCGCCCTGGTTGCCAGTTCGTACTTCTTGCTGAGAGTCTTCTTAATTACATTCATTGCCGGGTCCCAAGCCTTGCTGAGATTGTAGCCGCAATCTCGGTTGATAAGATCTTCCCTGGTGCGAATTTCGATAGCCTCCCTTATAACACTGTCCCAATATTTAGAGGTCTGAGCCAGGATCTTGGTACGCTCATAATCCATCTCTTGTTTCTCGGACAAACAGTGCTCTGCTACCGCCGACTTATTTGGATATTTCAGTCGAGTGTGCCTTTGATGTTCTCGGCAACGATCTTTGATGGTGCGTACTGTTTGTACAATAGAAGTCTTCCCACACTCACAGGGAATTTGGTATATGCCGGCCTTCCTCAAACCGAGGTCATCTTTCACACTTCCCTGTAATGCTCATGTTTTATACTATGAGCAAACGGATGGAGTCGCAATGGGCAGCCCACTCTCGCCGGTGGTTGCGAATTTTTACATGGAGTACTTCGAGGAGGAAGCCTTGGCATCATCCAACTGGAAACCTACTTGTTTCTTCTGATATGTCAATGACATATTCGTCATCTGGCCCCATGGTAGGGACAAACTCCTGGATTTCCTTACACACCTAAACTCCATACATCCAAACATCAAATTCACCATGGAGACCGAAGCAGAAGGAAGATTACCATTCCTGGACGTCATGGTCCAGAGAAGAGCTGATGGTACCCTGAGCCACGGTGTGTACAAGAAGAAAACACACACTGACCTGTACCTGCATGCAGACAGCTGCCACCACCCTTCGAGTACTAAAAACGCTAGTACACAGGGTGCGCAGCATCTCAGACGCAGAGAATCTGCCCCAGGAATTGGAAAACCTCAAAACCGTGTTCCGAAAAAACGGGTACTCAGAATGGCAGATTAGACGCGCTCTCCGTCCCACCACCACCGTGATGAAGTCACGGAAGAAGAGGTAGCCACTGCCTTTATTCCGTACAATGGCGCACTATCGGGGAAAATCAGTCATATATTAAAGAAACACCGAGTTAAAACCATCTTCTACCCATCCAATAAAACATGGGCATTACTGGGAAGTGTGAAAGATGACCTCGGTTTGAGGAAGACCGGCATATACCAAATTCCCTGTGAGTGTGGGAAGACTTATATCGGACAAACAGTACGCACCATCGAAGATCGTTGCTGAGAACATCAAAGGCACACTTGACTGAAATATCCAAATAAGTCGGCGGTAGCAGAGCACTGTTTGTCAGAGAAACACGAGATGGATTATGAGCGTACCAAGATCCTGGCTCAGACCTCTAAATATTGGGACAGTGTTATAAGGGAGGCTATCGAAATTCGCACCAGGGAAGATCTTATCAACCGAGATTGCGGCTACAATCTCAGCAAGGCTTGGGACCCGGCATTGAATGTAATTAAGAAGACTCTCAGCAAGAAGTACGAACTGGCAACCAGGGCGGACGTCGCAAGCACATTGACGCTACGACAGATTCCAACGCCCACGTCTTTGCGACTGCCGGCGCGGATGGCAAAGAGAGTGGCCTGTGGGGGAAGGGAATTTAAATCGGCCGCGCGCCCTCAGGAGCTTAGTTTGTCAGCGCACCTGATGACGGCGACATGTCTGATTGCCGAAATACTGTGCCCGTTGGACACTATGAACCGGCAGTATACCCGTGGACTGTTCGAGCAAGTCTCAAATTGTTCATTTTATGTCTCTTTCCAGAATGTTCAAACCAGGAAACATCGCAGGTATTGGAAATTTTTTTAGTATTTTTGATACAGCATTCATGTACGACATAACAGGAGCATGTCAAACACCAAAATATGTGGTGTGCCATATTTTAGATTTTACTATTCTGAGATAATTGTCAGTGTTGAACATCAGACTGTTACAGTGGCCATTATCTTATGTTGTGGAAATGAGATACACCCATGCAAAACAGGTATTATTAGTTCCTTAAGATTCTGTTTTTTACTGAAACTATACAATGTGTCCCTGGAGAAATGGTCAATATGCAGGGATGTAACAGGAATGACCACTTGAAGCAAACAAATCTAGTAAATGTGGGCTCTAAAATGCATACTTTCAGATCTATGAGCACTTCTTTACCTTTGATATTGTGAAACAGATCTCTTCTACTGCAATCTCTTTGCTTTCCATATTTTGCGAAGAGGTGGTATGGACTAAAATTGTCTAGTAAACAGGGGCTCTAAAATGTATATCTTAAGAGCTATGAGCACTTGTTCAGCAGAAGATATATGTTTCACAGTAGTGATAATAAACAAGTGCTCATAGCTTTTACGGTATGCACTTCAAAGCCCATGTTTATGGGACTTTTTTTCTTGTTTTCATCCATACTATCACCTTTCAAAATATCGAAAGCAGAGAGCTTAGAGTAGAAGAGATTTGTATTACAGTATCAAAGATGAAGAAGTGTTCACAGCTCTTAAGGTACATGTATGTATTTTAGATCTCATGTTTACTAGACATTTTTGCGGCAAATGATCATTGCTGACATATTCCTGAATAATGATCACCCCTCCTGGGACACTATGTACAGCTGACTCAATCAAAGACACAGAAAGAGCAAACAAGATATTTCTCATTCCTTTTTGCTCTGTCTTGGTTTGATAGGTAATGCTTTGTAAAATACATACCAGGAAGCTGTTAGCCCACATTTCTCGAAAACTGTTTGCATTCTATTTCATGTATATATATTTTTTAAATCTATGGATTGAATAAAATGGATTTGTTTAGTCCCTAGGATACAAGATACAAATTCTACATTAAGGAAAGCAAACTGTCTTTAATGGTTGCACTGTTCAACGTGACAACTCAAGTTGTAAAAGCTACCATAAGTAAGTGCTCAGCTCAAGGCAGGAAACTGAGGACTGTTCAAAAAGTAACCAACTTTTATTTATGAAATCAATCTTTATTCAGATACAATTGTTTGACACTAGTCCCCTTCAGCTTCTACACAGCTCTCCCAATGCTGCTACCACTGCTGGAAGCATCAATGAAAAGTCTATTTCGGTATGATATGCAGCTGCTCCATGAATTCTTTCCTGTTCTTTTTTAGTTTGGGCAAAAACCTGAAGTCATTCGGTGCTAGGTCAGGGTAAAAGGGAGACTGACATACTACACCTGTGTTGTGTTTGGCAAAAAAATTCTGAATTAATTAAGAATGAAGAGTGGATGCATTATCCTGATGAAGGTGCCAACTGCTTGCAAATCTGGCCATTTGTGTCTCACCACTTCACAAAGGTGATGCAGAACCTCTTGGTAATACTCCATATTGACACTGGTGCCTTTTGAGATGTACTCATATGGAAAACACTACTGAAGTCAAAAAAGATGGTCAGCATGGTTTTCACATTGCTGCAGACCTGCCTTGCTTTTTTGGGTCTCAGGGATGATGGTTGCTTCAATTGCAATGACTGAAACTTTGTTTCTGTGATAACCTTAAACGCAGGATTCATTACCAGTGATCACTGTGTTATGAAAGTTGGGGTTACTGTTTGCAGCACCCAGCATGTCCTGTAAGAACTCTGAACAGAGTCGCTCCTGCTCAGTTGTTAACAACTTTGACTCAATTCCCAGGTGGTACTTGTTTTTTTTTTTTGTTACTTCTTTCATTTCTGCCAATGATTTATTACTGTAAAAAATGTTATGAAGCACCATGGTATAGAGTCCACACTAAACTGGATATGTCAGTTCCAAGGACAGAAAAAGGCAAAGGCAGACCACAGACAACGTAACCATGTCTAGTGAATTGCCACAGAGTTCAGTCTAGCCTCCAGGATGAAGTCATCTTTACTTTCTTATATGTCAAAACAAAGATCAGATATGTAGCAATTTTGGAAATGATGATTATTATTAAGTCACTGCAAGTTTAATGCCAATAATTTTTCTATTAATGGAAATGGCCAAAGGTATAATTTCTTTTTTTCTTATTGTAGTGAAACACATGTACATCACTGCTCTCAAAAACTTTTTTCTGCTTGCCACATCAAAACTAGCAACATTCCCATTACTTTAAATTCAGTTGGAGTCTCCAAACATTTCCCTATCCTTATAACATTTCCTCCTCTTAGAAAATAGAATCTGGTTATACAGTACTCCACAAAAAGCCAGTTTCACACATAATACACAATTACAAATTTCTACTTTTATACTGAGGATTCAAAAGATAGCTGTACATTTTTGACAGTTTTATTTCTTTCTTTATAATACCTCCAAAGCACACAGAAATATGTTAACTTCTGGAAATTTTTGTATCAAAATACATCCAAAACTTCTGTGAAAAACAAAAAGCAGTCAGTGCAATACACCTACATGAAATTCCCTCACTTTCAGTCCTACTGGAGCATGTCAAAGTGTCCAAGCAAAATGGCTCGAAAATCCTGGTTCCGGGAAATCTGCACCATGACCACCACTAGATTACCAATTCATTTCACACCTAAAAAGAATATTCCCTGTGGTTTACATTCTAGCTACTATCAACAGCTGAATGTTCTACACACATCAAATAACATTTTGCATCACTTCGGTTCCGAGAGTTCCGGAACCTATACAGAAAACTGGAATAGAGATCAACATAAATATCATTTCCACCCATTTTATTGCTCATGAAAAACACACAGTGCATGTTGTACCACCATACAGTGAGACCTTCAGAGGTGGTAGTCCAGATTGCTGCACACACTGGTACTTCTAATACCCAGTAGCACGTCCTCCTGCACTGGTGCATGCCTGTATTCGTCGTGGCATACTATCCTTAAGTTCATCAAGGCACTGTTGGTCCAGATTGCCCCACTCCTCAATGGTGATTCAGCTTAGATCCTTCAGAGTGGCTGGTGGGTCACATCGTCCATAAACAGCCCTTTTCAATCTATCCCAGGCATGTTCGATAGGGGTCATGTCTGGAGAGCATGCTGGTCACTCCAGTCGAGTGATGTTGTTATCCTGAAGGAAGTCATTCACAAGATGTGCACAATGGAGGCACGAATTGTCATTCATGAAAACGGATGCCTTGCCAGTAAGCTGCCAATACGGTTGCACTATCGGTTGGAGAATGGCATTCACGTATTGCACAACTGTTACGGCACCTTCCTTGACTACCAGAGGCATACATCAGCCCCACATAATGCCACCTCAAAACAGCAGGGAACCTCCACCTTGCTGCACTCGCTGGAGAGTGTGTCTAAGGTATTCAGCCTGACTGGGTTGCCTCCAAACACGTTTCCGACAATTGTCTGGTTGAAGGCATATGCGACACTCACGGGTGAAGAGAATGTGATGCCAATCCTGAGCAGTCCATTTGGCATGTTGCTGGGCCCATCTGTACTGCACCGCATGGTGTTGTGGTTGCAAAGCTGGACCTCTTCATGGACGACAGGAGTGAAGTTGTGGATCATGCAGCCTATTGCGCACAGTTTGAGTCATAACACAATGTCCTGTGGCTGCACGTAAAGCATTATTCAACATGGTGGCATTTCTGTCACAGTTCCTTCGAGCCATGATCCGTAGGTAGTAGCCATCCACTGCAGCATTAGCCCTTGAGCGGCCTGAGCAAGGCATATCATTAACAGTTCCTGTCTCTCTGTATCTCCTCCATGTCCGAACAACATTGCTTTGGTTCACTGCAAGATGCCTGGACACTTCCCTTGTTGAGAGCCCTTCCTGGCACAAAGTAACAAAGCGGACGTGATCGAACCACAGAACTGCCTAGGCATGGTTGAACTACTGACAACACGAGCCATGTACCTCCTTCCTGGTGGAACGACTGGTACTGATCGGCTGACGGACCTCCTCCGTCTAATAGGTATTGCTCATGCATGGTTGTTTACATCTTTGGGTGGGTTTACTGACATCTCTGGGCAGTCAAAGGGACTGTGTCTGTGATACAATATCCACAGTCAATGTCTATCTTCAGGAGTTCTGGGAACCGGGCTGATGCAAACCTTTTTTCATGTGTTTACTAAACATAAAAACATTCAGTTCTACTTAGGCTATGAGAAGTTTTGGTTTTGTCTTACTGCATCTTAATCAGCAGAAGCAGGTTAATTTGTGAAAGAATTGCACAGCAGGTGATCCCTGTGGTAATGATATAGTTACAGATAAATTAAAACTGTTCAACACATTCAATATATTCCTTTAAAAACTGTGGAAAAAGTGTATCATATAAAACTAAACAAATACATATGGATTAGATTTACAAAGGTAATTATTGTATAAGCTTCCAAAAGTCAATGAACCTCTAAGAAAATTGTAAAGGACATTAGATACAAGCAACTGAAAAGTGCTATTGTAGTTGGAAATACTAGTAAATATGTATCCAATAAATCTTGTGTTGGTTTGGTACCATAAATGGCTGATCTCCTTGGCAACTGGTTAATGATTTAAACTATATTTTCAGGAGGTCGGAAGGTAATATATCAGTCACATTAGTATGTGTGCATCTTATTCTTCTCAGCTGTCCTTCAAGCCCATCATTCATCTATTCCCTCAACCACATTATCGAATGTTTATCTTGCGACTTGAAGAGTCACATAATCTTCACATTCCAAGTGATGTAGCTAATGTGGTCTTGTTTTGACATTAGCCTATACCTACACGGAACTATTATCTATGGGTAGTCACAAGATCTCATCTTCTTAATCCTTCTCTTTCTGGCCTTTGCTTACTTCTTGTACCGTGTACTGGCATACTGCTTTTAATTCTATTTGATAGTCTATAAAGTTTCAGCGCTGAACATATGGAACTAAAGTGAGCAAAAAAAAATGAATAAAATTTTAATGGAAGCTGTAGGACAGAATGGCATAGCTGTGGTTACGATTCCTAGTTGAACTTTGGAACCCACAAAACACTCTGAAGGTCAGAGAAAGAAAGAACTTACCTATTAGGTTTACCTACAAAATGACATTGCTTATAATAGTAGGTCATTGTGGTGCTCAGACTGATGATGTGTTTTGACTGTTCATGCTAAGGGAATTACAAGAAAAGTGTTACATAATTTTCTTTATATCTGTGTCAGCAGAACACCACTGCCCTCTTTTTTTCAGTGCTTGGGCCTGCTTCTCTCGCTGTTCTTCCTGAACATATCTCCGTCCACATTTGCAGCTGCCAACTTTCCCCATAAGACGATCCTTCAGTCCAACAGTAGGCTCTGGCTCTGAGCACTATGGGACTTAACTTCTAAGGTCATCAGTCCCCTAGAACTTAGAACTACTTAAACCTAACTAACCTAAGGACATCACATACATCCATGCCCGAGGCAGGATTCGAACCTGCGACCGTAGCGGTCGCGCGGTTCCAGACTGTAGCACCTAGAACCGCTCGGCCACCCCGGCCGGCTGCAGCAGTAGCTCCAAAACCATTGTTGAACCTGTTGTGAACTTACAAATGCCACTCATGGCCACTATTTGATGATTAATTGATCCCTCACCCACAAAAGTGGCAAGTAATAATTGTGGGCCCTTTGCGATTGATTTTGTGGACAGGATAGCTTTGCTGCCAAATTGAATTCATCACAAAACCCCCTTATTTGCTTCTCTTAGTTTTGTTCAAAATAACTTAAGTTGCACTTCAACTGCTGATACAAGTGTTTGGCTCCACTTCAATGTTCACAGTTATTGGACATGTTTACTTGGGTCTAAGTATGTATTTATACTGTAGTTTATACCATTATTAGTATCTGTAGAGTTACGTGGCACGTTCATTTCTGATTACACGTAATACTAAGGCTTCCTTGACTCCTTATGGTACTCTTCAAGCATAATCTGTCTGCCCCCAAGAAATGGGAGTCCGGAAAGCATTGAGGGCACTGCGACTGCAGTCAGAACTTCACCAGCTGCATTCCATGATTTGAGAACTGTTTTTCAGTTATGTACCTGTTCATCCCTTCTCATATTTTGTCACACAGGGGAAAAGGGAGGCACTCTCAGAAGTGAAATTGCAACAAACATTTGTTGTTGTTGTGGTCTTCAATCTGAAGACTGGTTTGATGCAGCTGTCCATGCTACTCTGTCCTATGCAAGCCTATTCATCTTCAAGTAACTACTGCAGCACATGTACATTTGAACCTGTTTACTGTACTTGTCAATTGGTTCGAATGGCTCTGATCACTATGGGACTTAACATCTGAGGTCATCAGTCCCCTAGAACTTAAAACTACTGAAACCTAACTAACTTAAGGACGTCACATACATCCATGCCCAAGGCAAGATTCGAACCTGTGACCGTAGCCGTCGTGCGGTTCCAGACTGAAGCGCCTAGAACCGCTTGGCCACACCGGCCAGCTGTGTCTTGGTCTCCTTCTGTAATTTTTACCACAAACAATTACATCTAATAGTAAAGTTACAATTCCTTGATGTCTCAGAATGTGTCCTATCAACCAACAATGTCTTTTAGTCAAGTTATGCAATGAAATACTTTTCTCTCAATTCTGTTCAATATCTTCTCATAAGTTACATGATCTACCCATCTAATCTTCAGCAGTCTTTTGTAGCACTACAATTCAAAAGCTTTTAGTCTCTCCTTGTCTGAACCACTTATCATCCACATTTTACTTCCATACAAGGCTACACTTCAGACAAATACCATCAGAACAGAATTCCTAACATGTAAATTTTATATTTCATGTTAAAAAATTTCTCTTCTCCATAAATGCTTTTTTTTGCCATTGCCATTGTACATTTTATATCCTTTCTACTTCAGGCATCATGTTATTTTACTGCCCAAATAGCAAAAATCATGTACTACGTACTGGGAGATGAAGAAGCTTGCACAGGATAGAGTAGCATGGAGAGCTGCATCAAACCAGTCTCAGGACTGAAGACCACAACAACAACAACAACCTTTAGAGTCTCATTTCCTGATCTAATTCCCTCTGGTTTGCTTGCTTTAATTCAACAACATCCCATTACCATACCCTTGTTATGATTCTGTCAATGTTCATTTTATATCCTCCTTTCAAGACCTGTCCATTCTGTTCAACTGCACATCCTAGTCATTTGCTGTCTTTGATTTAATTACAATGTCATTGGCAAACTATAGGGTTTTTATTCTTCTTCCTGAACTTTAATTCCCTTTCTGAATTTCTCCTCGCTCTCCTTCACATCCTGCTCAATATATAGGTACAATAATGTTGGGGATAGGCTACAACACTGTCTCACACCCTTCTAAACCACTTCCTCCCTTGCATGTTCTTCATGTCCTATAACTGCTGTTTGGTTTATCTACAAGTTGTAAATAGCCTTTTTCTCCCTTTTTACCCCTACTACCTACAGAAATGTGAGGGGAGTATATTACAGTCAACATTGTCAAAAGCTTTCTCCAAATCTACAACTGCTATAAAAATAGGTTTGCCTGATGATTATGATGATCTGGAAACATTTTGGACAGCGGTGGGATAACAGCCTGACTATCGCCCACCATACAGCCTCATAGCCTGGAGTGACAGTCTACAATACCATTTCATTTCATAGCTAGGCCCCTTTGGTTGTCATCTGGGGCACTCTTACAGCAGAGCGGTATGTTCACGATATTCTACAGGTTATTTTGTTACCCTCCATGGCAACCCATTCTACGCTTACGTTTCAGCATGGTATTGCCCGCCCGTGCAGGACAAGAATTTCTACTGCTTGTCTTCGTGCTTGCCAAACCTACCTTTGGCCAGCAAGGCCGTTGGATCTCTCTCTCCACCTGAGAATATCTGGAGCTTATGGACCGGGCCATCCAACCTGCTAGGGGGTTTAGATGGTCTAAGCACTAATTGGATGGAATTTGGCATGGAATTCCTCAGGAGCACATCCAACAACACTGTCAATCAGTGTCAAGCCATACAACTGCTTACACAAGGGTCGCATGTGAATCGATGCATTACTGACTTCCTCAGTTTGTGAAACTCCTGAAACTGCAATCATTTGTTTGTACATGTACATCACACCTACCAGTTTCTATCTCATTCAGATAATTCCTTCCTGGTTGTTCTTTGTTTAGTCTTAGACTGTATATTGTTTCATTGGCAGTTTGTGTGTCTATGACACTGATTGGCTACATAAATGCTAATCACTTCAAACACTAAGTAAGTAAAAATGTATTTCGTTTTACACTAAGATGTAAGTGCCATTCCACATGTTAATATCAGTTTGTATTTAATAAGTGTGTGCTTTGTTTATGCATAATATCTGCTAGAAATGACATGCCTGAGCAAACCCTATCAACTTTGTTAACGAGGTGTTTGCATTGCTTTTATTAATTACACATATTTAAATGTGTGTTGTGGCTAATGTGGTACCTATGTTATTGATTTCTGTTGCAGAAGTTCTCTGTATGATAATGCAGTGTATGAGCAAAACATAAGTAAAACAACATAGAATCAATTTCATGACCATTCTGATAATTTCCAGATCACAGCAGATTTTTGAAGTGACAGAACAGAATTATCACTTTTTTTTCTTTTTCTACTAGTTTTGAAACAGTCTGTCTTGTTTTTCATACATCTGGAACATGGGATGTAATAGATTCACGAGAGCACAGAATCAGAAAAATTTTTTACACTCTAGTGTCAGTTCGTGAACGCCATATAGTAGTTGGCACAGAACACTAAAAATATAAGAATTACAAGACTCATATTAAGGCTAGTTCACTCAACAACATTAGGTTGCACAACTCGTATCGTGAAAGAAGTTTTGTGTAGGTGGTTTCATGTGTGACTGCAGACACAGCAACACCTGCGTGCACTTCAGTTTTGTGTTTTTTCGAGTGTTGGAGTTGTCTCTGAAATAAAAGTTTTGCAGCTGTACGAGTGGGGGATTTAATGCATTTTCTGATGAAATCGCTGAAAAAGAAAAGAAATACGAGACATGATTGGGTTCTTGATTGGAGACCTCATTCAGTCATCTGAGAAGGTCCACAGAAGAGTTCATATTGATTCTAAGTGGGTTAATAATGCAATAAGGAAGAAAGGTACTACACTGCATTAAGCGTTGTCACCTCAACTGAAACTACACATCAAGTTGTGCTTCTCGGATTGTGGGGATTCATGTTCATGTCTACAGTAGTATACCATGTTCCCAAATCAACTACTGCCAAATTTAGCATTTTTCTCTTCGCAGTTCCGAACGGTAATTACTGTTTTGCTTACATTGATATGGATGCAGCAGGAAGGTAATCTGATGGTGGTATCTCTGCGAACAGTGCTCTAAAACCGACAGCAAGTCTGGGACTCTCGGCCTGCCAGAAGATGCAATTTTATTGGGTGATGAGGCATTTCCACTACAACCATTGTTAATGAAGTCTTTTCAGTTCACTGAGCTTCAGCTTGAGCGTTTGCTGCATTGTGGAAAATGTATTTGGAATTTTGGTTTCCAAATTTCCTTTACACGATTTTCCTTAAACAAGAATCGGCCAACTTGAACCATGGGTTTTCAGTCTTGTAGACATGGGCTGTTCCAGAGTCAGATGTTTTGCTTGCCTGTATTTTTTTTACTGCTCTGTATTTGTACTCCTAACCGAGTGAATTTCAAGAATCAAGAATTTTATTCACCATAAATCATTTTACAATGATAATGGCTTCATCATACAGGATGTCAATACATTATAGTATACATTTTAAGCATTGCAGTGTACCAAATTACACCAGCAATAAGCTATACTATAACATACCATAGTATAGTATACCATGTACATAGTGTATTGTGTATTGCATACACTATGTACATACACACGACTTAACCACGACACATAATAATATGTTTAACTACAGAGAGCTTTTAAATGCTAATATCCTCCTCAGGCATCTCAAAGACTTCTTTACTGTCATAAAATAGGTGATCTGGCAACCAGCTGTACCATTTAATTTTAAAAAATTTTATCACAAATTATTGAACATTTTGAGTGGGTTTACTTTGTGGCAATTTCCTGTTCTTGCTATCTGTGGTGTGGTATGTCTAAATTACCCTTACCTCTGGTGTCGTGTTCATGTATTTCCCCTCTGGCAATACACTCTGAAATATTATTTTTAATATAGAGTACAGACACATAAATGTATAAATTTATAATTGTGAGTATTCTGTGTCTGGAAAAAAGATGACGACAGTGCTCCCTATGACTTTTTTTTGTAATTTCAAAATGTTGTTGATATGAAGGGTGTACCCCCATATAATCAGACCATATGAAATATGTGACTAGAATAGCCCAAAGTATGTCATCCTACAGTACTCCAAACTCACTATCTCACTTAGTTTCAAGATAAGGTGGTTGCCATGATCCTCCCATTAGAGTTTTGAGTCAATGTAAATACCTACGAGTTTTACTGGCTTATCACCTACTTCATTTGATATTATCATTAAAAGTTGTTGGTTTTTTTCAGGATTGCATATGAGCTTAAACGCCATTCACATCTGAAATGTTGTGATGTGTGATGTAATTAGATAAATCATTGACAGCTGCAATGAAGAAGAGTCCAAGGACAGACCCGTGTCGTACACCTATGCCGAATTCCATTACGGAAGAATTTACAATTCTGACACACATTTTTTCTGTTACCTAAATATGAAGTTGTCACAGCTAAAGTGCTCTGGAGCTCAGATATGATCAATCCCTCGATGTTTAGGTCCCGTAGGGCAGCCGCAAGTGCAGCTACATATTGCTTCATGTTTTTGTAGTTAGCATAATTGAATTCAAACAAATATATAACATTTTCTTCCATTCTCCACTTCATATCTCAGTTTTCCGATCTGTTGACAGGACACCTAATCTCAAAACATATGCAACCAGAGCCGCCAAAGTTGGAACGAACGGAAACTACTTAGTACCGCCGTCGAGTTGCGCTGTACATTATTCTGACTGAAGCAGTCTGCACGCACTTCCACACGACCTAGCTCACGGCCGCCTGTATTAGGCCGTGCCTAGCTTCCTCGTGTAATACGCAGAAGCAGAGAATGACAGCACCACTCATAGTGGCCTGGCAAAGAACTTAGAATATGAGAAAATGTGGCGCGAAAATCCAAACTTTTAATTAGAAACACGCGATTTATTACGACAATGTTCGAACAGTCCACGGGTATATTGTCGGTTCATAGTGCCCGTTGGACACTATGAACCGCCAGTATACCCGTGGACTGTTCGAGCAACAAATACGCTGGGAGAAACTTAAGAATCATATTAAGACAACGTTTTTCATTTATACTTTATGGATAAGCCTAGTAATCCAGTAACAACGTGCGCGCCTGGAAACTGAAAAGTTTTGTAAGTTTGCAAAGTAATATATTCGAAAAATCTCAATCAAAAACAAAGATTAACTCACATACTTACATACATACATTAATACTTGTTCCATAGATCATCCTAGCTGAGCCTCACAGTCATCTTTTATTTTGTAAATGACGCTGTGGTCGCCTTCTGCCAGTAAAATTATTTATTTGTAAAACCCAGTATTGCAATTTCGACCATATTTCTATTACTGAGTGGAAATAACTGTGCCTTAGCATACACCAAAACCTAAAAAATCATCTGACATGTCATGACACAGAATGTGGTTTCACTGCATTATGTTCATAATTACGACTTCTTGTGTGTATTGCACTCTTTGAATTGATTGTGAACATGTTGCTATAATCTGCATTATTTTTGCTCACGTCTGTAATACTGGATAGAGAGCAAATGGTCCCGTATTCGTTTTTGTTTTATATAAAAAGGAAGCTGTTTCTATTACATGGTGCTCTAAGGAAAGTTGTGCCCACCATCGAATCTGTGTGTTAATAGTTCAATTTAAATGTGTTTTAAGTATACTGATGGTGTGGCACAAAAGTACAAAACACAGATGCCAACTAAAAAAAAACGATCAGCATATTTGTAATGTATTTAAATCGAGCAGCTCACGTGCGAATTTGTAGTCAGGAAGAAATAATGCCCACAGAACACTGTGACGAAACCAACTTCTATTTTATGTGAAAGAAAAACAAATGCGAAATCATTTACTTTCCAGCCAATATTACAGATGTGAGCAAAAATCAAGCAGTATATGAGCAACATATTTACAATGCAATTCGAAGAGTGCAATACACATGTGGGAACTCGGGATATGGATGGACGTAGAATATCGAATACAGGATCCCTACGCAGAGTAACCCTACATTCTCAAAGATAAAGTACATGAGACATTTGCACACAACCAGAGCACAGAGTTTGCTAAACAGTCAGAGAGAGTCCAAACAGTCACTCATTCTGGTCAACAATGTTGTTGCGGTCGATCGGCACTATAGAGGCGCCCCTACCCTACAGTGTGAAGTATGGGGGAGGAAATGAAGGAGCGGCCCCAAAGTCAGCGAGGCGACGTGGCAGTTGGTCGGCGTCAGGCGTTTTGTGTGCTTACTTTGCCTGACCAGCTGCGTCGTGCCTGGCCCTGGCCCAAAGGACGGGGGGGGGGGGGGGGGCGGGAAGGGGCTGGATTGTTTCTCATAAGGGATGAGGTGCAGATGCACTTGACCCATCATGCAGTGGCTGACACTTTCACAAGACATGACTGGACCGTTTCTTGAAGTTGTGGTGGCTGTCATACGAATGCTGTACAGGTGGTATATACGTGATTGATAGGGGAAATGTCTAATGTGTCCACATGGGACGCCGACGGTGTTAACAAAGAGAAGAGAGGTGGGTAAGGAGGCCACATGTACCAAAGGGTCTCTTAGCTGATCAAAGTGACAGAGTATTTTGAGAGGATGATGTGAGTCGCTAATTTATTAGCCAGAGTGAACTTCAATGGGTGTGGTCTGCATGGTGATTGTCCATGATGGACTGGAGGTCGAGATAAGGCAGGAATGCTGATGCTGAGTTCCAATACGTTTTGGGTTGTGCTTGAACTCGGTGTAGGCAGAGATGCAGTCACAGAGTCTGGCACTGTTGTGTTGAACTCATCTTCAGAAGAGACGCTGAAGTAGTCAGTGACACTTTGAGATGAATAGTCCAACTGACAGTGGTTGCACTTTCATTGTGTTGTCTTCGATTCCCCTGATGTGTCAAATGTGATGATGTAGAGCATCGTCAGCCTGTGGTAAGTATGTGGTAATAGAATGCGGAAACAGATGAATGTAGTCAGTGATGTTGTTGAAAACTGGCAGCAGACAGTGATTGAGCTGTGTTCTGGTCAGTCACGTGGAAAGAGATGTGGTGATAGTGTGCTGTCAAGTTGAAGGGATATGCTCAAAGATGCCAGCAGCAGAGGAGCCAGTGGTGAGGAGAAACATGATGTGCTGGCATGTGTTTTGTTGCATGTCTGGGATCAGTATCAGTGCAGAAGCTAGATGGAGTGAGGAATGAGTGTGATCGCACGTTGGGTAGGCATGAAGGCCGGTTCCCACTAGGGCTGCCGCGCGTCAAAACGGCGCGTCAGCGGCGTGGTTGCCATGGAAATGGCGTCAGCGGCAAGGCGCGGCGGGCTCTGCGTCGCGGTTTGACCATGTCGAACCGCTTCCGCTGCCGCGTGCCGCGCTCCAGGTGCGCGCCGCCAATCACAGAACGCGCTGAGCGTGACGTCAGGTACGGACTCCCCGGCCACACGAACTTTCGCCGAACCGCTGGCGCGGACGCGGCGGCAGCTATGAAATACTTATCATCCGATTCCAAGGAAACTATTCGGTAAAAAAATTTGATTCTTGGGCATGTTACAGCCTGATATCTTCTCTCGATAAAGGACCGAATTTCTTTTCGTTATTCGTCGTGGTTACTTGCTGTATCGCATTTACGTAAACCTTTACACGAAATTTTAATGAGTGTGCAGAGGTAAAAACGCATTGCGTGGACTTTGCGTACAGTTCATTTTAGGTAATACATTATTGCGTATGAAATTTAGTCAACATATCGAAATTGTTTTTAAAGCTGAGAGCAGATCGATAGCTATCACCGTTCTCGAGATATTGTCTGATATGTCGGCGGACGGGCTATGCCGTGACCGCGCGCGGGTTGCTCGGCGACGCGACCGGTACTTCGTCCTGCTCGTCGTAAACCATGTGGTTGTATCAACCGCAAATTTCGTAAACGGTTCAAGAAATCGATTTTTTTTTGCAAACGATAACTTGTGAAAAGTCATGTATTTCGTCGCATGATAAATATCCTAAATCTGTTTATCTACCAAGATATGAAAGTAACTACAGTTTTTCAGAAGGGATAGATGAATTTTTTTAAATGGCATTAATAGCATGTCGAATGAGAAGTTAAACCGAAACTAATTTGCTGGTATGTCATAAGATGTAATTTACTAAATATGTAGAGCTATTGATTATTTCCTTTCTTTTTTCTTTATCCAGTGTACTTTACTGATTCAAGACGCGTTTCGCCTTTTACTTTAAGGCATCTTCGGTGGAATCTAGAATGACTCAGTTTTGTTTTGATCTGTGATACTTGGAGATTATAAAACAGTTCACATCTTTGTTTACGTGAATGACTGATTACTTACAGTGAATTGAGTTTTTGGCGGACATATACGTTTCCCCTCACCTGCTCACATGCTGGAGGTTGAACTAAAACTTAGATTATGGAACATAAGCACATTTTCATGTTCGCTCTTTTTTCTTCTGTCACTAGCAGTAGACGTTTTACCGAAAACTCTGATTTAAAGTCGTAACTACAGTGTGTTCACCTCATGTCCCTTCCTGTCTGGTTTGTTTATGTACATGTTGCCAACCTGCAGAATTATATGCTGAAAACTAATGTTTGTTTATTTTTGTTCTCCTTATATCTGTATGTGTGTGTGGCTAGCCAGTGATAGTTATAGAAAGTTGAAAGTGAATCCAGTAGTTGTCAGACAGTGGTTGAAAAATTTGGTGTTCAGCTGATTTCAGTTTTGGTTTAAATGTTTTAAGGAGTGCATGGAAGAGTAAATTCACTGCTTACATTAATAGATAAAATAGTAGAATAGTATTTCAACAGATGATTATTATCAGAATACTATCACCCAACCCCTTTGTCCTCACTCTTTGACGCCCCACAATACGCCCTGTCAACTAACCCCTATTGTCGTCAAAGTTGTACCGTAATTTCCTCTTCCTACATCTACATCTACATCTACATTGATACTCCGCAAGCCACCCAACGGTGTGTGGCGGAGGGCACCTTACGTGCCACTGTCATTACCTCCCTTTCCTGTTCCAGTCGCGTATGGTTCGCGGGAAGAACGACTGTCTGAAAGCCTCCGTGCGCGCTCTAATCTCTCTGATTTTACATTCGTGATCTCCTCGGGAAGTATAAGTAGGGGGAAGCAATATATTCGATACCTCATCCAGAAACGCATCCTCTCGAAACCTGGCGAGCAAGCTACACCGCGATGCAGAGCGCCTCTCTTGCAGAGTCTGCCACTTGAGTTTATTAAACATCTCCGTAACGCTATCACGGTTACCAAATAACCCAGTGACGAAACGCGCCGCTCTTCTTTGGATCTTCTCTATCTCCTCCGTCAACCCGACCCGGTACGGATCCCACACTGATGAGCAATACTCAAGTATAGGTCGAACGAGTGTTTTGTAAGCCACCTCCTTTGTTGATGGACTACATTTTCTAAGCACTCTCCCAATGAATCTCAACCTGGTACCCGCCTTACCAACAATTAGTTTTATATGATCATTCCACTTCAAATCGTTCCGTACGCATACTCCCAGATATTTTACAGAAGTAACTGCTACCAGTGTTTGTTCCGCTATCATATAATCATACAATAAAGGATCCTTCTTTCTATGTATTCGCAATACATTACATTTGTCTATGTTAAGGGTCAGTTGCCACTCCCTGCACCAAGTGCCTATCCGCTGCAGATCTTCCTGTATTTCGCTACAATTTTCTAATGCAGCAACTTCTCTGTATACTACAGCATCATCCGCGAAAAGCCGCATGGAACTTCCGACACTATCTACTAAGTCATTTATATATATTGTGAAAAGCAATGGTCCCATAACACTCCCCTGTGGCACGCCAGAGGTTACTTTAACGTCTGTAGACGTCTCTCCATTGATAACAACATGCTGTGTTCTGTTTGCCAAAAACTCCTCAATCCAGCCACACAGCTGGTCTGATATTCCGTAGGCTCTTACTTTGCTTATCAGGCGACAGTGCGGAACTGTATCGAACGCCTTCCGGAAGTCAAGAAAAATAGCATCTACCTGGGAGCCTGTATCTAATATTTTCTGGGTCTCATGAACAAATAAGGCGAGTTGGGTCTCACACGATCGCTGTTTCCGGAATCCATGTTGATTCCTACATAGTAGATTCTGGGTTTCCAGAAATGACATGATACGCGAGCAAAAAACATGTTCTAAAATTCTACAAGAGATCGACGTAAGAGATATAGGTCTATAGTTTTGCGCATCTGCTCGACGACCCTTCTTGAAGACTGGGACTATCTGTGCTCTTTTCCAATCATTTGGAACCCTCCGTTCCTCTAGAGACTTGCGGTACACGGCTGTTAGAAGGGGGGCAAGTTCTTTCGCGTACTCTGTGTAGAATCGAATTGGTATCCCGTCAGGTCCAGTGGACTTTCCTCTATTGAGTGATTCCAGTTGCTTTTCTATTCCTTGGACACTTATTTCGATGTCAGCCATTTTTTCGTTTGTGCGAGGATTTAGAGAAGGAACTGCAGTGCGGTCTTCCTCTGTGAAACAGCTTTGGAAAAAGGTGTTTAGTATTTCAGCTTTACGCGTGTCATCCTCTGTTTCAATGCCATCATCATCCCGTAGTGTCTGGATATGCTGTTTCGAGCCACTTACTGATTTAACGTAAGACCAGAACTTCCTAGGATTTTCTGTCAAGTCGGTACATAGAATTTTACTTTCGAATTCAATGAACGCTTCACGCATAGCCCTCCTTACGCTAACTTTGACATCGTTTAGCTTCTGTTTGTCTGAGAGGTTTTGGCTGTGTTTAAACTTGGAGTGGAGCTCTCTTTGCTTTCGCAGTAGTTTCCTAACTTTGTTGTTGTACCACGGTGGGTTTTTCCCGTCCCTCACAGTTTTACTCGGCACGTACCTGTCTAAAACGCATTTTACGATTGCCTTGAACTTTTTCCATAAACACTCAACATTGTCAGTGTCGGAACAGAAATTTCCTCCTCTATTTAATTCCGTACCTCTTCTTTAGTCACACGATCCTCGTATCTAAAGTTCAGCATTCTTATGAATCACCACGTTTTGAAAGCGCCCATTGTCTTCTTGACAGAAGTGTTCATCGTCCACGTTTCACTTACATACGAGGCTGCACTCCACACAAATACCTTTGTAAAATAGTATCCAACCATTAGAATTTATATTCGGCATGAACAAATTTTCTTTTTCAGAACGCTTTTCTTGCTATTGACAGTCTTCAGTCAGGTTTGCGTCTGCATCAGGAAATGCCTTACAATTTAAAATCTGGTTTCGAAAACTGTTCGAAATATATATTATTCTTTCGTGATTCTTAAGCAAGGTGTTGGCGATGATTACATTATGCTCTGTGGGACATTCTATCAGGTGGCTTCCACTTTCATCCCTTCCCCCTAGCCTTTGTGTTCTTACTGTTTCGTGTACCTGCTACCATATCACATTTTAAATTTTTGTCTCGCTTAACTATCTGAATAATTTCTTTTGTCGAACATTGTTTCAATGTGTTAGGAGATAGTGAACAATCGTGAATGGTAGTCATGAAATCTGTTCGTGGTGAAATGAGAAAACATGAATAATGAAATATGTGAAAGAGTACATTGTACAGAATATGAAAAATTGGTATGTCTTCACCCAACTTCGTCTTTCCTTCATGTAAGTGTAAGATATAGTTAATCAAACGCACCGCGCGTTTCGGTGGGTCCCACCCCGTACCTCAGTGGCTGTCCGTCATTGGCTACCGCTAACGTCTGCCGCTTCCAGATGGGAACGCCAATTCCGCGAGCCGCCGCGTCAACGCGGAAAACGCTTGCCGCTGCCGTTGCCGCACGCCGCGCTACCGCGCTCTAGTGGGATCCGGCCTTGACTGGTTGGCAGGACCGGGATCATGAGCGTGCTGCCACATGATGGGATGTGTTGAGACGATGAGCTGCTCATTTGTGGATGCAGAAGCAACACGGCCTCAATACAGAGTATGTATGATGATGCACAGCAGTCGACATAGTGTTGATGAGTTGCTAAGAACTTGTCAGATGAGGAGGCACACGGCCTGAGTGTGCGTCAGCTGTACAGTTATCTTCTTGCTGCATTTTCTGAATTGTTAATGTAACAGGTAGGCGCGGAGATGCCAGGGTGAAAGATCTTGGGATGCAGAGGCCCATGTGGAAGTACAGGGGCACAGTGTGGTGAGTGAATAGCGACAAAGATGGCGCCGCACGGTAAAACAGTAAATGAGGACGGCTCCAATAAATGTGACTATAAAAGTGTTAACAATTGTAATATGTACGACAAAAAAGTGATTAAAGGTATTCGGTGTAAAGGCTGTCACAGCTGGTTCCACGAAAAGTGCGCTAAATTAAGCATAAAATTTGTAAACGAGGACTACATATGGACTTGTTTCACGTGTGTTAGTCATGCTGTGAAAAACAAATTTAGAAACACCATCATGGAAAAAGACGAAAAAATTAGAGTACTTCAAAGTGATTTACTTACTCTAAACAACAAATACGCTACTCTGAAGAATAAGTGTACAGGTGGTGCAAAGGTACATCTTCAATTAAAGGAACCAAGTGTAAACAAACCAGACTCCTTCTCGGTAAGAAAAGACGATTTCTCGTTTAAGGAAGATTATGGACACAAAGAAACATCGAAAGAAGTCTTCTCAGCGTCGTGTAAAAACGATTCTACGAAGAAGATACAACAGAAGAAGACGGTGAAAATATTCGGTGACAGTCACGGCCGCAACATTCGGGAACTCTTGACAAACATTGTAAATAACGATGTTCATATCTCAGGCATTATAAAGCCTGGTGCCAGTTTTGACAATGTAGTTAAAAGTGTTAACGAAGATTGCTCAAAACTCACAAAAAAAGACGGTGTGGTGATAATAGGAGGTGCAAACAATGTTTACAGAAATGAAGCCACGGCTACCCGCATCTCGTGGTCGTGCGGTAGCGTTCTCGCTTCCCACGCCCGGGTTCCCGGGTTCGATTCCTGGCGGGGTCAGGGATTTTCTCTGCCTCGTGATGGCTGGGTGTTGTGTGATGTCCTTAGGTTAGTTAGGTTTAAGTAGTTCTAAGTTCTAGGGGACTGATGACCATAGATGTTTAGTCCCATAGTGCTCAGAGCCATTTGAACCATTTGAAGCCACGGCCTTTATTAAGAAGCTGATCACAGTGCTGCGGTTCCTGCATTTTACAAACGTAATTGTAACAACACTCCCACAAAGGTATGATCTTCCGGACTGGTCGTGTGTTAACAAAGAAATTCGACGAACGAATTATAAGTTAAAACGTTTTTGTGCCAAATTTGTAAATGTAAAGCTCATAGATATTGATACTTACAAAAGAAACTGTTTTACACGCCATGGAATCCATCACAACAAGCATGGTAGGAAAAGATTAGCTAAGAGCATTAACGATGTACTTGAACAGATATCTCATGATAACGAAAACAGACTTGTAATTGCAATGGAAGCCCCTTCACAGAGAAACTAATGCGGCGGACGAATTCCTATGGAAGTAGGTCCGGAAGAACTAACAAAGCGAGGGACCGTAAATTTGCAATAAAAACTCACATAGGTGTAAACTTTGCCGACAGTTTAATAGATACTGTAAATTCTTTAGTCAGTAAAAATAGGTTCATAATAATTCACTTAAACATAGGTGGTGTGTTGGGAGAAATGATGAACAAACTATATGACTTAGAAACACTCTTAGGGCAAATTAACTCTGTAAAAGTCATATGTGTGAATGAACATTGGCTTAAATGGGACAATATCAAGCTACTAAATTCACTCTCAGGATACAAGTTAGCATCGAGTTTTTGCAGAAAACAGGGGTATGAGGGATCATGTATATTAGTTGAACAGACACAAAACTTCGAAGCCAAAACTACTTTCGATTGTTTAAATGAGGAACAGGTATTCAAAAGCTGTTGCATTGAGCTGTCTGAATACGGTTTACTAATCATAAGCATATATCATGTCCCGGAATATTGGGCTACTAGGGCATTTCTACAGAAATCTGAAACTCTGCTAAGTAGGTTGCAGGTAAGGAAACCATATGAAAAAATTGTAATTTGTTCTGATTTTAATATAGATATAAGAGACGAAAACAGATTTGTTACCACCCTGAAGGACTGGTTGGCTACAAATGGCTTAACACTGAATTTTACTGAGTACACTGGGGTAACAGCCACTTCTGCCACAAGCATTGATAAAATAGTGAGCAGCAAAAATTATGGGAGTACAGAAAAACATGTATTAGACTTTTTATGTCATTGCCATACGTAGACAAAACATATAGGCCCACAGTGAAATTGGTCAGAGATTTCAGCCAGCCAAATATAAACACATTTATATTGAAATTAAAGGCAACCTACTGGACCTTCAGCAACCAGTGTTCAGTAATCAATAATTACAACACTTTCATATCTGAATTCAAGAACATTTTCAACGAATGCTTTCCCCTTGTATCAACACGTGATAAATACAATAAAAGTAAGACGTGGATTACGGAAGGTATCAGGATCTCTAGTATTAGAAAGAGGGAAGGCCATCGCTGCAGCTAGGCACAGGGACGTCAGAGTCGGAAAAGATCGGACGAAGTTGGTTGGGCTTGGCCATTACCTAGAAGAAAGTGCACGGAGGCTGATTCTGTGGTGCATGGTGGGCAGCATTGTCATCAACAATGGAAATAGGTTGTGAATGTTTGATAAAATTTTCTTGATGTGAATGTTCATTAGCAACTCTACTAATCAGAAATAAACTGTTGACACTCGAAGTCCAGGTTTGAGGATGGTTCAGATGAAACTGTGTATGTCTCATGTCCATGTTAGAAATCCAGGCAGCTGGTACCATCTAGGATGGATCGAAAGAATTTGCACATGGTGTGGAAGATGTGCATGGCGAATGAAAGTGAATCCGTGCTGCCATAATGGTGAAATCCATTGGTGTCATAAGTAGAACCACATTAACACAGCTCCCTGCCGCCTTTGGATAAGCAGCTGCCAGCAGCAAGTCGTATATTCTTAGCTCACTTATTTGTTACATAGTTTAATTCTTTATTTCTTTGCGTGTTTTTGGGTACTTGAATTCATAAATTTCGGACGTATTATAGTATTTGAGAGTTGTAGCATCGCGTTTTAGTACCTGAATAGTGTATAATCGCGTAGTCTCCTTCCGCCGCCGAGCAGTGCGTCAGCAGTGCGCAAGTAGCAGCATTACTGCATTTACTAGGCAATCTTGTATTTTAATAACCATTTAAATTTTGTGTCGAATTTTTTGTGCTCTCTGTAGATTAGTTCAGACGTTCTTTGCACAACAGTTTTTAGCATGGATAGGGACTGCAACTGCTGTGTTCGGATGCGGGCTGAGTTGGCATCCCTTCGCTCCCAGCTTCAGGCAGTGTTGGCTTCGGTCACACTGCTTGAGGCTGTTGCCAATGGGCATCACTGTGGGAGTCTGGATGGGGGTTTGCTGGGGACTATGGCTGTGGCTGCCCGGGATACTGGCCACATTGAGGCTGACGCCTCACCCGTGGTAGAGTGGGAGGTCATCTCAAGGTGTGGCAGGGGGCGAAAGACATTCCGGAAGGCCTCTCCAGTTTGTCTGACGAACCGGTTTCAGGCTCTGTCACCGGCCTGACATGGCTGCTTGTCCTGTTCCAGAGGTTGCCCCTCAGTCTGCAAGATCCGGGCGGTCACAGAGGGTGGGCTTACTGCTAGTTGGGAGCTCCAACGTCAGATGCGTAATGGGGCCCCTTAGGGATATGGCAGCAAGAGAGGGGAAGAAAACCAATGTGCACTCCGTGTGCATACTGGGGGGAGTCATTCCAGATGTGGAGAGGGTCCTTCCGGATGCCATGAAGGGTACAGGGTGCACCCATCTGCCGGTGGTCGCTCATGTCAGCACCAATGATGTGTGTCGCTATGGATTGGAGGAAATCCTCTCTGGCTTCCGGCAGCTATCTGATTTGGTGAAGACTGCCAGTCTCGCTAGCAGAGCTCACCATCTGCAGCATCGTCGACAGGACTGACTGCGGACCTTTGGTACAGAGCCGAGTGGAGGGTCTGAATCAGAGGCTGAGACGGTTCTGCGACTATGTGGGCTGCAGATTCCTCGACTTGCGCCATAGGGTGGTGGGGTTTCGGGTTCTGCTGGATAGGTCAGGAGTTCAGGAGTCCACTACACGCAGCAGGCGGCTACACGGGTAGCAGGCGTTGTGTGTCGTGGACTGGTCGGTTTTTTAGATTAGATGGCTTCGGGCAAGTACAGAAAGGGCAAGAGCCTCAAAGAGTGCGGCGGAAAGTCAGGACATGCGGGGACCAAGCAGCAATCGGTATTGTAATTGTAAACTGTCGAAGCTGCATTGGTAAAGTACCGGAACTTCAAGCGCTGATAGAAAGCACCGAAGCTCAAATCGTTATAGTTACGGAATGCTGGCTGACGCCAGAGATAAATTCTGCCGAAATTTTTACAAAGGCACAGACAGTGTTTAGAAAGGATAGGTTGCATGCAACCGGTGGTGGCGTGTTTGTCGCTGTTAGTAGTAGTTTATCCTGTAGTGAAGTAGAAATGAATAGTTCCTATGAATTATTATGGATGGAGGTTACACTCAACAACCGAGCTAGGTTAATAATTGGCTCCTTTTACCGACCTCCCGACTCAGCAGAATTAGTGGCAGAACAACTGAGAGAAAATATGGAATACATTTCCAATAATTTTCTCAGCATGTTATAGTCTTAGGTGGAGATTTCATAGTAAACAGAGGCTGCCTTCAGTACACTGTACTTCTTATTAAGAATTCTTGCGTGTGTGTAGTGGCTATGGACCACAACAATAACATTTTTTCTGAGTTTGCAAAATGTTATTGTTGTGGTCCATAGCCACTACACACACACAAGAATCAGAAGCACAGTGTACTGAAGGCAGCCTCATGGCTACTATGAAACGAAAACAAATTGAAGGCTTTAAATCACCGAATACGAAAATGATACGATGGAGTGATAAACTTGTTGCAAGTGGCCTGGAAGTGAACTAAGGTGTGTTACCAGAAGTCACAGCTGACTTTACACAAGCCAGAGTCACGAAAAGTGGCAATGCTGTGAAGACTGCCTACTATCAGTGAAGAGGGTACTGTATTTGGGGAAGTACGAATTGTGATAGATTTGACTTCAGTTGTTGTAAAATGTTCAACGTCTGGTAAAATATTTTCTCCAGACATCAAAAGACCACTGATCTGACTGTTTACTGATTTGTTATTATAGAAACAATATCAAAAGATAGTGTGCGGGACACAGAATAAACTGCATAGATGTAACATGTAAGTAAAAAAAGCTGTGTGTTACTTCTACACAGTGGCGCAAAAAGAATGCATGAGCCCCATACTACTATGATTAGATTTATTTTGATCATACATAAAATGTATTTACATCAATATAACCTGTAAGTAACCTGGTTTTTTTCAAAATAACGTCGGAAAGATGGCGTCTTTCTTCGTGCACAAACATTAAAAGTCGGTCTTTAAGGTTCTGCATAACTTTTTTCAAAGTGTCCTTAGAAACAGCAGCAATTTCCTCACATATGCAACTGTCAGATCGCTAAGTGAATGAGGTTTGTGGCAGTAAGTTTGCATTTCAAATAGCTCCACAAGAAGAAGTCATGAACTGACAGATCTGGCGAGCGTGCAGACCAGTGGAAATCGCTGAAACGTGTAAAGAAAATGTTTCTCAAACAAGTGCCATGGATGCATTAGCTGTGTGGGGTGTGGCTCCATCTTCTTGGAACCACATTTCTGCCTTGTTGATCCCCAAAGCCTCAAGTAGTCGTCGCAAAAAAATTACATAACGTCCAGAGTTTACTGTTACACTAGCACCACATTCTCAATAAATAAATAAATAAATAAATAAACAAGGCCCAGTAATTTCCACATTGAAAACTCCACACCATGTGGTCACTTTAGCTCTGTACAGTAGTTTACAGTGTAATTCTTTTGTGTTGTCTGCTGACACTTTTTCTTATTTACAAAACCGGCCAAGTGAAAGTGAACTTCATTGCTTTTCATTAACAAAATATTATCTGTAGCAAGAACCTCAAGCAGTCTTTCACAAAACACCCTCCGTCTGTCAAAATCACGTTCGTGAAGCTTCTGTACAATCATATTTTAGTAAGGATGCAATTGTAACTCACGGTTGAGGATGCAGTGTAGTGAGTGACGAGACATCGAAACTTTTTAGCACGCTTCTTAGTGGAGCAGCGAGGACTTTGATGTAAAGATGCTCTTACTCTGTCGACGTCGTCTGTAATTCGCGCTGTACGAGGATGACCAGTCAACTTTTTCGTCATAACTGTTCCAGTTGTGAGAAAAGAGAACCAAACGACGTATTGTGTTGCGATTAGATACTGAACCATTATGCTCAACATTGTACTCTGTACGGAAAAACAATTGAATCGTGATAAGCGACCCATTAGTTTTGAAATAACGTTCAACAGTCACAACACGTTGCTGAACAGTCCATGTCATTTTTACTGATACTGGAAACTCTAACCGACAACCGTGATCAGGGCTGATTGACTACTCCACCCATGGAATTATTCTACCTCCGTGGCTCCACCCACTTCTACTACGTAACTCAAATCCATGCACACTTCATTTAGTTTCTAGAAAACAACAAAAACGGTTATTGGAGTAATGCCTATTGCAGCTGTCGAAACTGAATCATACGAAACAATTTAATTGACCATACCTTCCAACCAACAACTAAGTTTTCAGTCACTAAAAAAGCTTAAGATATTATGCCCCTGACGTTTTGGAAATGTTACAAACTGTGATGCAGGCCTTTGTTACATTTTCCGTCGTCACAAAATTATCGGACTGTCGTGTGCTTAGAAGAACTTAAATGAAATGAGCTTTATTACATAAGTAAAAAAATGCATCACTATACAAAAAACAGAGCACAGTTACAGAACACAATATGTAAAAATATTTACACCGATCTTCATTATTTTTTCTATATATGTGGGAACATTTGTACTCTGAGCATACAGCTGGCACGATTCCGAAACGAAACTTAGCAACTATGGCTTACAAAGCCATACACGAACTGTCTATCTTTCAAAACAATGGCAGAATGACTTACCAAAACATGACACGTAATAGTAAGGCGCGACACCTCAAGGAACGTGCCAACAAAGAAGGCGACGAATGCGGGTGATGATTGTGTTGAGTCCAGACAAAAGTGTAAAAACAATGTTGAAAAGTGTTCAGCTTGCAATGTAATCGATGTATATTGCGATAGTTTGTGCTTGTCGTCCTATATTATATATAAAAAAACAGAAAGAAGCAACAAAAGCAAAGAATCAAGAAAAAGACGTGACGAGAATTACACATGTGGAACATCTACGTAATAGTACGATGATTCTAGCGAAATACTCTGTCTGAGGCTCGGATTCCTGCCACTGTAAGAAACATGCAGCTAAAGGTATAACGTTCGATATGTAAAATTATGTATTATTAAATATGTGTTAATGCAGATACGAAATGTAAAGTATGGTTCTGCAAAAAACGTAGCAGAGATGATCTTGATCAAAAGCTAACCGAGGAGGACTGTTGTGCAAGCAAAATTATTGTACTGTTACTACATGCAGTAAGGGTTTTAAAACACGAGTGTAACAATTCAAACAGCAGAACGCGAAGATGCATGTGAATCACACAGTGAACTGCACCTAGATACTACTAATTTTAGTACGAAAAATTCAAGTTATAGCGCGTGCAACAAGTACCGGAGAGTAGGCGGAAATGAGGACATACCAACTGTGTGCGGAACTAATTACCATTTTCTCTGTAGCAAAGTTAATCCGTCGCCGAAAACAGACGAAAACACAATAACAAAGTGGACATGTAGTCACTGCAACACCCGAACCACTAAAAACAAAGGCGAAGTTCTAAGCGAAATAAATGATGAAAGCGCTTCAGAGAATGTTATTGATTCACAGATATGTGATTCGTCTGTTGCTGTTCCCCAAGAATACTCTAAAACCGCGTCGAAATATGCCACACCACAGCAAAAACAATTCGTAATCGCTTTCAGAAGCTCCACATCCTAGTTGATAGCCACGAACTCGGGATCGCTTCACGTGTTAATGAAGAATCAACAGTGAAATCCATTCGTTTCGTCAAGCATGGGTCATCGCTCTCTGAGATAACCACAAATGTCAACACTGAAGAAATTATAAAATTGTCTTCGAACGATTTTGTAGCCCTGTTTGGCGACTCAGATTATTTATAAAAGAATGAAACATCCACAACTTGACGTGAATTAGAGAAGCGCCTGGCTCATGTGTCGCACACAAACATTGTCTTTGTGGACATTCCACATTGCTATGATTTGCCATGTTGGTCATGTGTAAACAAGGAGATTAGTGCTGTTAACGAACGTTTTTCGAATATATGCAAACAGTTCAAAAATGTCTGCGTTGTTGATATTAATGGCTTTTGGCGCAGATTCTATCCTACACATAGACAGAAAAAGTAAATACTTTTATTCAGATGTTAGCAAAGGAAACCTAGGACAATTGAGTTTCAAAAACGACAACTGATGACACATACAATGCTTTTTCTAGTACTTTTATGTCCCTATTTGAGATGTGTTTTCCAAAAAATATTACAAAAGTCAATGTCATGCCAATTAACAATAGCCAGCAGAAATCACCTGCTATCAGAGTATCTAGTCAAGTTCTAAAACAGTTCAGTCAAAAAAAGACAGCAAAGATAAACACTTTGGAGGCTATGTTAAGAGATATAAGAACATTTACAGGAAGGTGATTAAAAACGCTAAAAAAATGCGCAACGGCAAAGTAATTTTAGGGTCAGTAAACATATAAAAATGGTTAGCAGAGTAATTTAAGGGTGGTTTCTGATTGGAACAATTTATTAATACATTAAGCAAGCTGCATGAATTACACACATAAAGCTCAATACACGGAATGTTGCCCATCCCATAGTAACACAAAAGATATTCACACACCAGGGAGGAATAGATTCTAAAATTCCACACACCCACTAGAATTATGCCTGCAAAAAAGATACACAGACACACACAACAAAAAACTACTTTCTCAGTCCAAAATCTTGCAGTAGCAAATGATGGCGTGCCTTCATCAGAGATTTTGTCACCTTATATGCCAGAATTTGGTCTGAAGGTATGTGCTCCACAGTAATTTGTGCTAACTTTATTTTTTCCCTTATGAAGTGGTGTCTTGTATCTATATGTTTGGTTCGTCTCTTATAGCCACTAGTCTTAGGCAGGTCAATTGCTGCCTTGTTGTGACATAATACTTTGACAGGGTCTTTTTTGAGGTTTGGTGACATTTCATTGGATAGCTTTTGAAGCCACAGAGCCTTCTGACATGATGAGGCCAGAGCCATACATTCTGCCTCAGTTGTAGATAAGATCACTGTTGGCTGTTTCTTACACTGCCAAGATATCACTGCTCCTTGTGATTTAAACAGATATCCAGTTATTGACTTTCTGTCTTCAGAATCTCCAGCCGAGTCTGCATCATGGTAACCTACTATGTGGCAGTCCTCTGATTTGGAAAACAAAAGTTTCATATCCTTAGTACCTTTTAGATATCTGAAGATTCTTTTGACCGCTTGCCACTGCAGTATGCCTGGATTATTACAAAAACGGATTCCTATCGTAAAAACTAGGTCCGGCCTTATTGTAAGAGGTCCATGACTAAGGAATTTATTGCTAGCACACTCGAGCAGATGTAATTTCGATGGATTGCTCATGCGCTGCCTGCGATATGTAAACTATAAGAGAATCTCAGACCAAAGAGCAATGTTGGCTGCAGTAGGAACTGTGTGGCAGTAGGAGTAAGTAGTAGCTAGCAGTCTGGTGTATCGAGTTGGCTGGGCCAGTCATGGGGAGCGATGGCGGTGCCTGAGCGATGTAGTATAAGGTAAAAGCAGCCTCGTGCATATGTACTATTGTTATATCAAGTCCCATGTAAAAAATATTTTAATAATAATCTTTCTTATAAAAAATTTACTTTTGTCAATCATTCATCTCAATTTAAAGAATTTACTAATTTCTCCAATCCATGGTCATCCCAGTTATTGCAAAGAAAAAATCAGTTGTTCCTTTTTATATATGACAAATCTATCGGACAGCATTGCACAGGGCTGTGCCAGAAAAATTTCTTATAGGACCAGATATATATGCGTTATCTGGCGACTTCATTGAGGTAAGATTTTTCAATTTATTAAGAATAATCTTTCAGGGTCATGATGCAGCACTGCTGACGTCCAAAATTTACCAGTTTAAATTCACAGTCAATTATTGAAAGGTTATATATGAGTCACAATTTTTGGTGGGAAGTTACGCTGAATGTGAATGATATATAATTATATTTTTACTGTGGGGAGATTACACTTGTCGACAACTGGCCAGGATCGTATTTTTTTTTTGTGAATTTCTGAGAAGTAGTCAGTTATATATCTGCTCTTATTTACTGAATGTTAAATGTAGTTCGCATCTGGAGCAACACATTTATTAATTTGTTACTCTTTCTTTCACAGATCATCGGCAATTTATTGCTATTTGTTGTTATTGTATTTGTTCAATTTTGCTTCGTCTTTGATTTTGTGCCTACCTTAGAGTTGTGAAAATGCCGCGAAAAACTACTAACAGTACATTGCGATGTGTTATGAGTGACAAAGCCGACTTGAAAAATTTAACTGATAATACTAGCGACACTCAGTGCCATAACGATAATCCTCCAATTATAGATAATTAGTGCGTGCCGACCACAAGTAATGATTTTATTTCAAATGATGAACAGACAAGTTCAATTATGTCCACACTTATTTAACACTTGATGACGTGGCACGCTCCGTTACAATGAATGCTGCCCAGTTTGATACACCTGATTTGCAAAATTTGCACGGTAAACAGATAAATGTTTCTAACGAAAAGAACAATGTAGTCAAAATACATCAGATTTATTTGATTCCGATGTAGTGACCAACAGTGCTCATCCGATTGGCAAACCTTTTCATGAATCAGACAATGACGAAATAGTTACACAAGATGCGACACATGCAGATACATCATCAAAGAAATAAACTGATAAATCAAGGTTACATAATTTTCGCATGTGTTCAATGCGTTGCTGTCGTATTTTTTTTTTTTTTTTTTTTTGCAGAGAAACTTTCAAGATTTATTGTTTAACTATCTGACCGTATCCAAGATGGCTTTGGTTGGACAATCACTGTTTAATTTTGAAAAGTTGGCCAGTATGACAAACTACAACGACTGGAAATTCACGATGGAAATGTGCCTGAAACATGAGGGACTATGGGACACAATTGCTGGCACTGACGAAGATGAGAAGAATGTACAGAAAGCATTATCGAAATTATGTTTATCTGTAAATTCATTTGTGTATCCAAAACATCGTGGAGCAATGACTGCTAAAAAAGCATGGCCAAATTTACAATCTGCATTTGAAGATAAGAGTTTATCTAGTTATATTGGGCTGTTACAATGCATAATGAATGTACGATTGGTTTCTGAGAAAAACATGGAGGCATATTTGTCGAAAATTATGTCACTTGCTCAACAAATTCGAAGCATTGGTAAGAAAATGGACGATGATTTCGTAGCTGCAATTATGCTAAGTGGACTTTCGGCAGATTTCCAACCCTTGATGATGCCAATTGAGAATTCGGGTGTCAAGATTACTAGTGATTTAGTAAGTTAGCGATTAATTCAAGAATCGACGAAACGTCAGTTTGCATCCACAAATGAGACCACAGATTCGGCGCTGACAGCTAGTAACCAGGACAGTAAACACCAGAAGACGAATATCCAACGTGATGTGCGAAATATCAAGCCTTTTAAGTGTTATAAATGTCAGAAACCTGATCACAAGGCGAATGAGTGTACAACAAAGAAGATACCAAATAAATTTTCAAATTCTGCGAATGCAGTGAGAACTGAAAACGAAACTGTGTTAATGGCTCTAACTGCATCTTCCCATCATAGTGATGCCTGGTATGTGGATTCCGGCTGTTCACGACACATGACGAATCAAAGAGACTCGTTCAACACTTTCCAATTGACCACAGCTGCTAAAGTGACAGTAGCAGATAATAGCAACCTTCAGGTTATTCGAGAAGGTGATGTTCATCTTCGAGTTACTTGTGACGACAAGAATAAACAGATAACTGCTAATGATGTTGCTTACAACCTACTGTCAGTCAGTCAGATGACAAGACGTGGATTGTGTGTATTGTTTGACAATGTGTAGTGCGGTGTATACAATAAAAGTGATGTAATTGTTTCTGGAACACCAGTAGCAACTGCAACTCAAAGAAATGGTATTATCGGTTAGATTACGCGAATGTTGTAGAAATTGACAGTTATGAATTGTGGCATCGAATATTGGGACATTTGAATCGTGTAAGTATGCATTTATTAAAAGAAAAAATGGATGATGGACTGAACTGGACGAATGTCAATTTAGATCCGTGTATTCACTGCATAAAAGGTAATCAGTCTCGACAACCGTTTCCTAAAACATCAAGTAGAAGAGCAAAAGATCTACTTGACATTGTGCATTCTGATGTTTGTGGATCAATGTGCATGTCTTCATGGGGAGGATCACGATATCTTCTCACTTTTACGGATGATCTGTAAAGAAAATCTTTTGGTTATATGCTAAAATCAACAACAGAAGTCTGTGACACATTCATCGAATTCAAAGCATGAGTAGAAAATGAAACTAGTCGAAAAATCAAAATACAGACAATGGAAAAGAGTTCGTCAATCGGCACATGAAGTTATTTTTAAAGACGAATGGAATTCAACATGAAACCACAACTCCTTACACGCCAGAACAGAATGGTGTTGCAGAACGCTTAAATCGGGCAATCATTGAAAAAGCAAGATCAATGTTAACAGATGCAGTTGTAAGTAGACAATTTTGGGCTGAAGCTGTAAACACAGCAATTTATTTAAAGAATCGATCTCCAACAAAAGCTGTTAAGAATGTCATTCCTGAGGAATTATGGAGTGGTCATCGGATAAATCTGAGTCATTTACGAATCTTTGGATGTCGAGCATTTGTACATATACCAAAAGAAAAAAAGGACGAAATTAGAAGACAAATCTAAGGATCTTATCTTTCATGGATTTTGCGAAGATTCTAATGCATATCGTCTGATTGATCCAAATTCACCAAAGACAATTGTGAAAGCCCGTGATGTGCAATTCATTGAAAACTCAAAGTGCACTTGTGGAAACAGTATTCCAAACAGTAACCCAATTGACGATAATCGTATAGACAGTCGCCAACTAACGCCAGCACCTAACATCACTGAAGAGGCAAATGACCTGACACAACATGCTGAAGTTGACAGAAATTCAGTTTATCTTGAATTAGTACAAAGTGACACGAAGAAAACAGTAAATAGCAACGTATATAGTCACACGGAAGTTACACAGCCAGAAATGTAACCAGAAATTAGAAAATCATCACGTGAAAGAAAACCAAATACTAAATATTTTAATGATGATTTTGCTTATCTTGCTTGTATTTCTGAACCAAATTCGTATGAAGAAGCAATGAATTGTGACGACTGTGGAAAATGGAAGGAAGCCTTAGATAATGAATATAAATCATTACTTGAAAATGAAACATGGATTTTGACTGGTTTACCACCAGGCAGGAAGGTAATTAATTCGAAATGGGTGTTCAAGGTGAAAGAAACGTCAAATGGTGAAATTGAACGTTATATGGCTCGTTTTGCAGCGAAAGGTTATTCCCAAATACCAGGAATAGACTTCGATGAAACGTTATCGCCTGTTGTTCGTCATTCTTCACTTCGCAACCTATTAGCTTTATCAGCTGAATTTGATCTTGACATTGAACATATGGATGTCCAAACTGCATTCCTATATGGTGACATCGATGAGGAAGTTTATATTCGTCAACCTGGTGGCTACGGGAAGGAGGGGGAGGGGATGAAGGTTTGCAAACTGAAGAAGGCAATTTATGGTCTAAAACAGGCGTCACGCATTTGGAATACGAAATTAGATATGACATTACACAAAATGATCCTAAAGAAGTCAGAATATGATTCTTGCATTTACTTCAGAATTGAGAAACAAAATATACTCATTACAGCTGTTTCTGTAGACGACTTGATCATTTTCTCTAATATAAGTAATAGGTGGAAGAAAGAACTGAAGAAAGGATTAATGAGTCAGTTTAAGATGAGAGATCTTGGTGAACTTAGTTGGTGTCTTGGCATGAGAATAAAACGAAACAGGAAACAAGGGACGATTAGTATTGATTAAAGCAAATATGCACCAAACATACTCAAGAAATTTGGTATGGAACATTGTAATCCGGTTGCATAGCCATTTGAACCTGGTTCGAAGCTGCAAAAATGTGAAAAAAATTGACAGATGAGGAAAACCTTGTGTAACATCGTATTCCTTATCAGCAAGCCGTAGGATCACTACCGTATTTAGCTCAAAGCACAAGACCGGACATTGCATATGCTGTGGGGGTTCTAAGTAGATTCAGTTCTAATTATCGAAAAATCCACTGGGAAGCGACCAAACGAATTATGCGATACATTAAAGGCACAGTCAATGTATGACTAACATTCCGAAAAAGTGGAACAACTGAAATTGAAGGTTTCTGTGATGCTGAGTATGCATCAGCGGCTATCAACGGCCGGCTATATCTTCAAGTTAGCTGGGACAGCAGTTTTCTGGACTTCAAAACGACAACAAACCATCGGTCTATCAACTACAGAAGCTGAGTATATGGCTTTATCAGCAGCAGCGCAAGAAGCGGTATACCTTCAAGGATTGCTTCGTGAATTGTGTGTTATGCATAGTGAAAAACCAGTAAGCGTATGCTGTGATAATAGAGGTGCCATTGTACTGAGTCACAATGGTGTGCATCACACACGAACAAAACACATTGACGTGAGGCACCACTATATTCGTGATTTATCTAAAACAGGAAAATTCAGTGTGAAACCTGTAAATACCGATAAGCAGCAAGCTGGTTTTTGACAAAGGCACTGCCTAAAGGTAAACATCTGTGGTGCTGTCAAGCTGTGGGACTTTCAGAGTTCACGAATTGACATCTCGAGAACTTGTGGGGGTGTTGGGAACATTCACATTTTACTCTTTGATGTGATGTATGTATGGTAGTTTATGTTTTCTCCTTGATCTTCGTTATGTACATCGCTGAATAAATGGTCTCTAAAAATGTGTGTTCCTGGCAATACAGTGTATTGTGTATTTGATTAAAAGGTCAACTTTATATTCTCACAGAGGACTAATTAGAGTCAATATCTAATAGTAACACTACAAATGTCTGACAACATACAAATAAATTCAATCTACTAACCAACCTGATTCTACCCAAAGTACTTTTTTCACTTCAAGTTGCAGCCATATTGTTATCCATTTCATTGTAAGTTGTTGAATACAGTACTGGTATCTACAAAATCTATAAAAAAAACCACTTCATAAATGTGGTAGAGTGCAAGTAATTTAGTATGCTCAGTCATACAATCTAGTCTGCTGGCTCACTGCTTCAATTAATCTGGCGTCATAGTAACGAAGTGAAACAATTTATAGCAAACAACGAAAGAACAACAAACAACTGACATCACCCACGAAAACCATGGCGAAACGAAATATGGAGATCAGCGCTGACCGCAGGGCCGTGTATCAGGGGGAAATGAGCTTGAGCGTTACGTTATCAACAACAGAGGGGTCACTGCAGCTGTCAACACTTTCTTCCAGAGAAATCTTGACGGTGCCGTGTCGTGACGGCCTGTGTGAATTGGCCTCAAGTTGTAGCATATGTCACTGAATCAGGGATATTCAGCTGCTTTTACATGTATTTAATGATCATTCATGTCTGTCGATAATTTACAATACTTGAAACTCAAAAATGTAATACGTATTTCGCTAATCAACTGGTAAAATAATTGAAAACACACTTTAATTCTTATGGCTACTTTCTCGCCGCTTGGGGCGCTGGGCGTTGCACCAACTGTCGGACAGTAACAGTTTTCACATCAGAGAGTGTCCCGACTATATATGTTAGACAGTGATACCCCTGGTAAGGTATATGCAAATAAAGGCACGTCCGCAGGGAAGGCAGCATAGCGTGCCACAAGTTCCCTATGTACACTCTATCTGTTCAGTTCACCCACACATTAAAAACTCGATTAAGAACTGCATTTGCAGATATACTGGAAGTACCTTCAGTAGAAAAATGTGGTTAGCATACGGAAACAGCCTGTTCCGACAGCAAAGTGGAAAGTAGGTTCTGCCATCACCCTTTGGGCCAGTTTCAAATGAATGTGAATTTTGACTGCTTGGTTGAAATGCTTTGGCGATTGCGCATCGAGTTGATCGACAATCTATACTGTATCGATACTCCACATCTAACACTTCACTACCAATCGCACGTGTGTTTGTTTACATTTTTGGTAGAGTTTTTGTATCCGTGTAGGCTTACCAAGTGATTGGAGTAATGAGTGTTACTAGTTTGGAAATAATAGTAGGAACTTACGAAGAATTTCTACTGGGTTATCGAGTGACCAAGACTGAGATTAAGGTATTCTAAACAGTTGTCATATTTTATTCAGAGAAAAATTGTTGGAAGCCAGGTTTCTTGCTCTGATTATGACATGTCACACTTTCAACGGCAATGAGTTGTATGTTCATCCAATTACTTGCGTTCTGTTTGCGCTATTTGTTTGCTCTCTTCCTGTATAACAGTCACAGTTTGTTCACATAAACCCCGCAAAGTGAAGTGCATGTCGAAGAATGTATTTTAATGAGCAGATGATGTGGTTTTCCATCACAGCGACCAAACGGCGTTTGCAATTTTCTCTTAACAACTTGAAGCTCCTCATTCACAGTATCTACAAGTGAACTAACGTCGTGTTCCGCTCCATATTTTCACCTAGTTATGCTCTTATTGACTAACTGCAGTGTTAATCGTATAACGACATACAACTAGTTTTTTTTCATGAAGAACTTAAGTTAAAATTTATATACTTTAAATGCTGCTTGCTAGTCTTTTACGCACTTTGTTATTTTATCTCTGGAGTAATTTATTAGTAGTCTGTCTGTATAATATGTACAATTCTGGGAACATTTTACAGTGATATTGGATTTGTCATCTCTGTACAATGAAAACAGGTAACTCATAATGTACAAACAAGTTTCTTATAAAGTTGGGACAGTTGGTAATCTGTGGCCTTGCTGAAGGAACCATCCCAGCATTTATCTGAAATTATTTAGGAAAACTATAGAAAATCTAAGTTAGGATGGTGAGACTCCATCCTTTCAAATATGAGCACGTTCTCCTTAACAGTTGCACTGTTTTGTATGATTGGCCCCTTTTGTACAATGTTCATTTGATCATACACTGTAAAGGGGATTACAGAAGTATCTGGTTCCACCCATCTGCTTTGACCCATGACATCATCAGTATGCTGGAAATGGCTATTCCAAGTGTCTCCAGTATAGCGCCTATGACGTCACTACATACACAATGGCAACAAACACGAAAATACGCATAAATAGGACTATAACATCTCCGTCCAAAAATATAACCAAACTGTGGGACAGCCGCAGGAAATT
This sequence comes from Schistocerca americana, assembly GCF_021461395.2. Classification (NCBI taxonomy): domain Eukaryota; kingdom Metazoa; phylum Arthropoda; class Insecta; order Orthoptera; family Acrididae; genus Schistocerca; species Schistocerca americana. The sequence continues at coordinate 990,641,901 of NC_060121.1, forward strand.
GGGGATTTAGATCGGGGACAGGCTATATATACATATATTTTAAAAAAATAAATAAATAAAAAAAATAAAAATAAAAAAACCACAATCCCAAAACACCGAAAAAAAATTTTTCACCATTCTATTACACCAGCAAAAATTTACAGGAATTGGAAACTTCCCTTGAGCTATATAGGTGAACCACAGCTGACAATACCAAAACACCAACACCTACAACAAAAACTGTGAAAATTGGAGTAGGACATTCCCCTTGACCTGTACAGTTCAACCACAGCTGACAATATCAAAACACCAACACCTACAACTAAAACTACAAAAATTGGAATAGGGCGTCTCCTGTGATTTGTATAGGTCAACCACAGCTGATGATACCAAAACACAACTAAACCTACAAAAAATAAAACCAAAACCACAACCCCTCAAAACTCAAACATCCCAACATAAATTAAAACACATTCAGTACCATAAAAACACAAAACATCACAACTTGAGAAGAATAGATGAAAAAAAAATTGCGTACTACCACCAACTCTGGCACTGCAAACTAAGTCCGCCACCTAAATGTGCCCCCCCCCCCCTCCTCGCAGTATTCAAGCAGTGGGTGAACAAGTGTACTGTAACCTACTTGCTTTGTTTTCAGACTGCATTTCCTTAGGATTCTTCCAATGAATCGCAGTCTGGCATCTGCTTTACCGACGATCAACTTTACATGATCATTCCATTGTAAATCACTCCTAATGCCTACTCCCAGATAATTTATGGAATTAACTGCTTCCAGTTGCTGACCTGCTATATTGTAGCTAAATGATAATGGATCTTTCTTTCTATGTACTCGCAGCACATTACACTTGTCTACATTGAGATTAAATTGCCATTCCCTGCACCATGCATCAATTCGCTGCAGATGTCCCTGCATTTTAGTACAATTTTCCATTGTTACAACCTCTCGATATACCACAGCATCATCCGCAAAAAGCCTCAGTGAACTTCCGATGTCATCCACAAGGTCATTTATGTATATTGTGATAGCAACGGTCCTACGATACTCCCCTGCAGCACACCTGAACTCACTCTTACTTCGGAAGACTTCTGTCCATTGAGAATGACATGCTGCGTTCTGTTATCTAGGAACTCTTCAATACAATTACACAATTGGTCTGATAGTCCATATGCTCTTGCTTTGTTCATTAAATGACTGTGGGGAACTGTATCAATTGCCTTGTGGAAGTCAAGAAACACGGCATCTACCTGTGAACCCGTGTCTATGGCCCTATGAGTCTCGTGGACGAATACACAGCATCTACCTGTGAACCCGTGTCTATGGCCCTATGTGTCTCGTGGACGAATAGCACGAACTGGGTTTCGCATGATCGTTTTTTATGAAACCCATGTTGAATCCTACAGAGTAGGTTTCTAGTCTCCAGAAAAGTCATTATACTCGAACATAATATGTGTTCCAAAATTCTTCAACTGATCGACGTTAGAGATATAGGTCTATAGTTCTGCACATCTGTTCGACGTCCCTTCTTGAAAACGGGGATGACCTGTGCCCTTTTCCAATCCTTTGGAATGCTACGCTCTTCTAGAGACGTACGGTACACCGCTGCAAGAAGGGGGGCAAGTTTCTTTGCATACTCTATGTAAAGTCGAACTGCTATCCCATCAGGTCTTTTGAGCGATTTTAATTGTTTCTCCATCCCTCTGTCGTCTATTTCAATATCTACCATTTTGTCATCTGTGCGACAATCTAGAGAAGGAACTACAGTGCAGTCTTCCTCTGTGAAACAGCTTTGGAAAAAGACATTTAGTATTTCGACCTTTAGTCTGTCAACCTCTGTTTCAGTACCATTTTGGTCACAGAGTGTCTGGACATTTTGTTTTGATCCACCTACCGCTTTGACATAAGACCAATATTTCTTAGGATTTTCTGCCAAGTCAGTACATAGAGCTTTACTTTCGAATTCATTGAACACCTCTCTCATAGCCCTCCTCACACTACATTTCGCTTCGCGTAATTTTTGTTTGTCTGCAAGGCTTTCGCTATATTTGTGTGTGCTGTGAAGTTCCCTTTGCTTCTGCAGCAGTTTTCTAACTCGGTAGTTGTACCACGGTGGCTCTTTTCCATCTCTTACGATCTTGCTTTGCACATAGTCATCTAATGCATATTGTACGATGGTTTTGAACTTTGTCCACTGATCCTCAACACTATCTGTACTTGAGACCAAACTTTTGTGTTGAGCTGTCAGGTACTCTGAAATCTGCTTTTTGTCACTTTTGCTAAACAGAAAAATCTTCCTACCTTTTTTAATGTTTCTATTTAGGGCTGAAATCATCGATGCAGTAACCGCTTTATTATCGCAGATTCCCTGTTCTGCATTAACTGTTTCAAATAGTTCGGGTCTGTTTGTCACCAGAAGGTGTAATATGTTATTGCCACGAGTCGGTTCTCTGTTTAACTGCTCAAGATAGTTTTCAGATAAAGCACTTAAAAAAATTTCACTGGATTCTTTGTCCTTGCCACCCATTATAAACATTTGAATCTCCCAGTCTATATCCGGCAAATTAAAATCTCCACCCAGAACTATAACATGGTGGGGAAATCTACTTGAAATATTTTCCAAATTTTCCTTCAGGTGCTCTGCCACAACAGCTGCTGAGCCAGGGGGCCTATAGAGACATCCAACTACCATGTTTGAGCCTGCTTTAACAATGACCTTCGCCCAAATTATTTCACATTTCGGACCTCCGTCAATTTTCTTCGATACTATTGCACTTCTTATCGCTATAAACACGCCTCCCACTTCACTGTCCAGCCTGTCTCTGCGGTATACATTCCAATCTGAGTTAAGAATTTCATTACTGTTTACGTCTGGTTTCAGCCAACTTTCTGGATATTGCGACCATTTATTAATGAGAGCGGTTCTGGGACCTTTCTATAGACGCTCCTGTAGTTTACTATTACCACATTAATATTGTTATTCCCTGTTCGTGTTGCCTACCACCACCTTGCTGCATCTCAGTAGGTGTCTTGTCAGGCCTAGGGAGGGAATTCTCTAACCAAAAAAACCCACATGTGCACTCCACACGTACTCCGCTACCCTTGTAGCCGCTTCCTGCGTGTAGTGCAGGCCTGACCTATTCAGGGGGACCCTACATTTCTCCACCCGATAGCGGAGGTCGAGAAATTTGCACCCCAGATCTCCGCAGAATCGTCTGAGCCTCTGGTTTAAGCCTTCCACTCGGCTCCAAACCAGAGGACCGCGATCGGTTCTGGGAACGCTACTACAAATAGTTAGCTCTGATTCCACCCCGTGAGTGAAGCTTTCTGCCTTCACCAATTCCGCCAACCGCCTGTACGAACTGAGGATGACCTCTGAACCCAGACGGCAGGAGTCATTGGTGCCGACATGAGCAACAATTTGCAGTCGGGTGCACCCAGTGCTCTCTAGAGCCGCCGGTAGGGTCTGCTCCACATCTCGGGTGAGACCCCCCGGCAAGCAGACAGAGTGAACACTGGCCTCCTATTTCCCTAAGGGGCTCCATCACCTGCCTAACGTTGGAGCTCCCAATAACTAATAAACCCCTCCCCCCGTCTGCCTTCTCGGACCTTGCTGAAGGAGCGGCCACATGTCCACTCACAGGCAGAGCGGCCGATGCCACACGGCCAGCCTCCACATTCACCCTCCGCCTGATGCGCCGCGAACACCGCTGAACACGCCACTCCCCTTGGGGAGAGGGTGGCCCAACCGCACCCGGTACCCGCGTAGATATCTCGACAGCAGGGACCGTGGGTGAAGCATGTAACACCTGGGGTGTACCATGCAATGCACCAGACTCCCCACTGCCGCTACACTCCGAGGCAGCAGCCTGAAGACGGCTGACCGCGGCTATCAACACATTCAGCTGATAGTGAACAGTGCCCAGCTCCTCCCTCGTCCGTACACAGCAGTCACACATCCTATCCATCCAAAGAAATCAATTTACTGTAGACTGTTAATCAACTTTTAACTAGACTGCTAATCCACTAAAGGTGGCTGATAGCTGACTAAACTGTTGTTACTAGACACTTCTTGTTGAAAACAATGAAAATAGCACAGCCTGTCTCTGGACTGTATTCAAAACAAACACTAGCACTACTGGCACTACAGCTGACTAAAGGGACTCTCTCTGACTGTATTCAAAACAAACACGAAATCTATGGAAAACTATTACTAGCACTCGAAAATTAAAGCTTCGTAAAAGCAAAAACACACGGGAGAAGAAGTGACAAGTAAGAAAAATGCAGTTAATACTTAAATTAACGTAGCTCGCTGCACAGCAGACGTGACGCAGACGGTAGTTACGATGACACTGACACTACTAGTGACCATAACATCACTAAATTCACTGGGAAACAAAGATATAAACAACATGAACTATTTCACTGCAGCAATGAAATGAAACTAATGGGACAATTGTGGGAAGTTGGGTGCTTAGAGTGGAGACCTGCTAAATATGCAGCAATAAGAATAATGCCACTGTTCCAAAACAAACAAAACTGAAAAATGAGAAACACGAAATCCTCAGGAATAAGTAGGGGAAAAAAGGAAATTGAATATTTAATTTGTTTTGTGTAGCTCAAAGGAAAACAGCAATACAGTGCCCCCCCCCCTCCCTCCCTCCCTCACACACACACACACACACACACACACACACACACACACCTACACCTTAGAGACCTGTATCATGAATTTCACATGACATATAGCTCAAACGAAGACAGCTATACCAAGAACCCACAACTAGAAGAACTATTATTAAAACCTACTTACTTTTATTTTACATGTGGCAAGAGCTTTATCGACCAAACGCCTGCTCTATGAGCCTCTTCCACTTCTGTCTGTCCAATGCGCTGTTTGTCCTGTTGCTGTTCATCCTATTTATGTCCTCCCGAATGTTATCCCTCCATCTGATTCTGGGTCTTCCTCTAACTCTCATTCCATCTATTGTTCTCCTGAATGCTATTGTAGGTAGTCTATTCTCTGTCATTCTTGCCATACGGCCTGCTCAATTCAATCTTCTCCTCGTGAGCAGTTCGACGATGTTACGGTGTTTGTACAGCCCTCGTAATTCTTCATTTCTTCTTATTCTCCATTCCATATTATTTTCGTCGTACGCCGGACCAAAAATTTTCCTTAGTACTTTTCTTTCGAATATTACAGTTTTTCTTCATCTTTCTTTCTAAATTCACATCCATATAACATCACAGGTATAATGGTCGATTGATATAAGCGGATTTTGAAGTTACTGCTAAGTGATCTTTTTCTTAGAATTTTGATGAAACTAAAAAAAATGTCTTGTTTGCTGTTCCTAAATGGGCATCTATTTCTATGTCTGTTCTGTTGTTATTACTAAAAATACTTCCTAGGTATTTGAAGTGGTCAACAGTCTTGAAATTGAATCCATCCATAGTCAAAGGTGCATCTTTTCTGGTTTTCCTGCTTACGGGCAGGTATTCTGTCTTTTCTTCATTAACATGTAATCCTGCTTTCTCAGCAATTTTCTAGTAATTTTGCATCATTCTGATTAATTCTGTTTTGGAACTACTTATTAGTGCTACATCATCTGCATAGGCAAGTTTTGTATTGTTCACATCCTGTAGCTGGATCCCCTGTGGACTTGTTTTAGAAAATTCTCTATCGAACTTCTGTAGGACAAGGTTAAATAAAATAGGTGAATGGCATCCCCTTATCTCAGTCCAGTGTACACCTTAAAGTCTTCAGTTTCTCCTACCGATGTCTTTATGCAACGTAAAGTTTCGCCTCTACACATTTTAACTAATGTGATCAATTTTGATGGTATTTTGAATTCCTTCATTATATTTAGGAGTGTTTATCAGTATATGCTATCATAGGCCTCTTTAAAATCTACGAATAATATGTGGACATCTACATTGAATTCCCACTTCTTCTCAGTTACTTGTCTTAAGGTGAATAAGTGATCTAATTGTTTGTATTAACGCCTGTATTCCAGTTGTGGGCCTCCATTCCTTAATAACTCAGCATATATCTGGTCTTCACCACAAGCTTTGTTATTCTTTAATTTCTTTATTGATTGCTGTATTTCATTTACTGATGGGGTAGTAACTGTATCAGCTGTATCAATTGTACCAGGTTCTTCCAGTTTAAAGTAAGAGTGTAGGTCATTTCAGTTGAGAAGTTGTGAAAAGTATGTCTTCCATCTTTTTTGAACGTCACTTTTGCTGGTCAGTATTTTCCCATACTGATCCTGTATAAACTGCTCCCTTTTGTTGAATTTACCAAAGGATTTTTTTTTTTTTAAATATTTTGATACATCTGCCTTGTCCTGTGATGTTGGAAATCGCCCTCTTCCTCTCTGACCATATTGTTATAGTATTCCCTTTTCTCTTGTCATAGGGTTCTTTGTGTTTTTTGGTGGATTTAATAGTACCTTTCCTTCAGTGTCATGTTGTCCCTTTCTTTAATCCATGTATTCCTTGAGTTTCTGCTTTCCAGCACTTTTTCACGACACTTTGTGTTAAACCAAATTTTATTAGGTTGTTTTCTTTTACCTATGATTTTGGAAGCTGCTTCTTGAATACAGCCCTTCAGGTGTCTCCATCTGCTTTCAACATCCTGTGGTTCTGAATTGCTCAGTCGCAGTTTTGTTAGATTGCTCTCTATTTCTTTTGTAAAATTTTCTTTTATATTTACTTTCGCCAGGTTTCCTATGTTATATCTTTCAATTTCTTCTCTATTTCTATTTACTTTCCTTTTGAGTTTCACTTTCATTTTTGATATGATTAACATGTGGCTTGTGTCACAATCCGCTCTCCTAAAGGTTCTGACATCTTTAATACTGTTTTGGAATCATTTATGGATAGCTACACGATCAATTTGATTGACTACCTTTCCATCTGGTGATATCCATGCTCCTAAAGGAATGCGTTTGTGTTGAAATTTCATGCTGCTTATCGTGAGACCATTTGTCATTGCGAAGTTTGTAAGTCAAACCCCCATTATCTGAACTTTCCTCATGTAAGCTAAAATTGGTGATGATTGGCTTGTAGATTTCTTCCTTTTCTACTTTGGCATTAAAATCTGCTAACACTGTTTTTACATTGTGCCTACTTAATGAGTTGCATGTTTGTTCCAGTTGGCTGTAGAATTCTTCCTTTGTGTTGTCATCCTTATCTTCTGTGGGTGCATGTGCATTTAGAAATGTAATGTTAACCACTGCCTCTGAATAGTTATGTATGATGTACAGTTATTAACAAGTTTGAACTCCCTTATTGAGTCAGCTATTGATTTATGAATGTAGAAACCAGTTCCAAATTCATGGCGCTGACCGCAGTCTCCATACATTATTGTCCCATCTGCTATTTTCAGTGAACCTGTTCCCTGCCATCTTACTTCTTGGAGAGCTACCAGTTGCACTCCATATTTTCTTAATTTGTTTGCTAGTATTTGGGCAGGTCCGGGGTGATACAGGCTTCTAATATTCCATGATCCAAAAGAGAATTCCTTGTGGCTTTGCCAGTTTTTGTTCAAGTAAGTCCTGTCCTTTTTTCCGAGGCTCGCGTTGAGTATCCTGACCATTTCGTAATTTTACATGGGTGGGTTGGTAGACCTCTGCACAACCCCCAACCTGGAGGACCAGGAGTCTTGATTTTGGGGTACTGTACCCCTAGGAGGGTTGCCTTCACTGCAGCTGAGCAAGCCTCTCCTGCCCCTGCTAGTTTTGGTACACCCCGGGTATTTTGTTTCCCCTATCCGCCACCTGGGGAGGCGACCGATGGGGGACTAGCAAACCCCATTAAAACCTAATTAGAGCAAAATTAGTACAACACACTGCATGATACCTACTACTATGAACTACTGAATACAAGCTTCAGTTACCAGTACAAACCACAAAAATCATGAAAAACTAGTTCATCATAAATTTTGATATCCATACACATCTCAAAGAGAATTACAAACATAAAGAAGCACATTGCACTTTTTACAGTAAAGATAAAAAAAATACTTAAGAGTGTGATTACCACCAAAAGTCAGCTGACACACACACACACACACACACACACACACACACACACACACCAACATAACTATTACTGAAACCAACAGAAACATTGCCACATACACCCATCCCTGGTTCAAGAAGCAGAGACTTTGCCCGAATTAATAATTTCCGCACACTGCTGACACTTTGCACACATTCTTCCAAGAGGCTATATAACTGGAGAAATTTAACTGAATGGATCATGTTGTCATCTATAGCAGCACCCAAGGAATGCCTAGTAAATTTCATTGTAACATCCTTTCAAACCATTGATGATGTGATGAAGTAAAAGTTTCAAAACTGAGATCAAATCAGTAGCTAATAACTAATGGCATTGAAATAACACACTGTCAATGCAACAAAAACAAAATCCCACAACATCGAGTAACACACAGCACTAAGTCTAGTGCTGTACTGACATCTCTCTCAAATAGTTTGGAAACATAAACATCTCAGACTAGAATGTGCCACAATTTACTCCAACAGGCCCTCTGCAAGCACAATCCATTTCCAAGTCACACCGCAATGACATCACATAACACTGTTATGTCACGGGTACATGCAGATGAGTGGAATCGTACCCTTCTGTTGACCCTTTCCTGTAAGATTTCATTTGCTTTGTGCAATAGGAATTCTGCTGTTTTATCAGTGGCTATAGTGTTGTTGTAAGAACCAAAGATAAAATTTTCTCCATGTCTTATACTGTCTGGAAAGTAATTTATATATAGTAGAATGGAATTGGATCCAATGCACTACACTGAGGCATACCTGTGTTTATATGTACGTCTGTGACAGTTGTTTTATTAAAAATTTGCATGTGTTTCTTCAGAAGCACCTCCACAGTATTAAGATAATGTAATCTGCCTTTCAAGTTGTTCTCAGTGTGGTCTCAAATGCAATCTTAAGACAAAAAACAATGTACCATGAAGAAATTAACCAAATGGGGTGAAATTCAACAGCTGTGATGTGCATGTATGAAGAAACAAGTGATTACAATATCAGAAAAATTGGATGATTTATTCAAGAGAAAGAGCTCCACAAATTAAGCAAGTCAATAACACATTGATCTACATGTGGAACTTATACAAGCAGTTACTCGGGTTAGCACTGACTGACAGACTTGTTTGACATCCTCTTAAGGAATAGCATGCAAAATTCTGTCCAATTTGTGTGTTAGAGTGTCAAAACCCTGAGCTGGTTGGAGGGCCCTGCCCATATTGCTCCAGACATTCTCAATTGGGGAGAGATCCAGCAATTTGACCAGGGTAGGGTATGGCAAGCACAAAGACAAGCAGTAGAAACTCTCGCCATTGGTGGGTAGGTATTGTCTTGCTGATATGTAAGCCTAGGATGTGTTGCCATGAAGGGCAACAAAATGGCATGTAGAATATTTGTCAGCATACCTTTATGCTGTAAAGGTGCTGTCAATGACAACTAAGGGGTCCTGCTGTGAAATGAAGTGACACCCCAAACCATCACTGCTGGCTGTCATGCCTTTCTGGGGCATCTCCAAACACATCTCCGCTTTCCATTGGGGCTCAGTTCGAAGTGAGTCTCATCACTGAAGACAATTCTACTCCAGTGAGTGAGATTCCAGACCAAATGTGCCCAACACTAAAGGCATTTGCCCTTTTTGGTGTACAGAGGACAAAGGTAGTTGGTGCAAGGGGCACTGTGAGCTCAGCCCCCTTTCTGTGAGCTGCATATTAATGGTCCTCGCAGTCACTGAAGCACCAGTTGCATGTCGGATCGGTCATAATGATGAGTTGGGCTCTGAGTGCCTCTCTGATGATTGCTCAGTCCTCAAATTCTGTCGTCTCTCTGGGCCATCTGATTTCTCCTTGACATTGTGTTCAGCCATTGTTCACCCATTCCTGCCAGTGTTGTTGTATAGTGGCAGTGCTCTTGTATTCAAATTAGAGTGATTCACTGGTAACTCCAACTGGCTTCTTTGAACTCAACAACACATCGTCCCTCAAATTCTGACAACGGTGTATATTGTTTATGGGTGTGTCCATGAGGCACAGTTACTGTTCAACCAAGTACATGGAATAAAATTCAGAGAGACTTTATGTCCAGGTATCAACATGTTCCCTCTTTACTATCCACGCCAGATGTGCAGTGACAATTCACTGCAGCATCACACAGTCATCCTTTGCTTGCCAAAGTTTACAATTTTGCAGTTTCCGTTGTATGTGTATGAAACCAGTTTGTGACCAATCTGTTTAACTGCTTTGTGGTATGTTTTTTAAGTGTCTGTATCCTGTATGCATGTGATTTTCTTAGTAAGTGTGCCACTAAATGTAAAGCAGCACAGACTAAAGTGTAACTTACTTATTGTGTTGATGGTTCTTGTATTGTGTGCCAATGTTGATAATTCATTGACATTGGTCATAGCCATTTGGATGATAGTATAATCAGCGAGAAATGCTGAATCTGATGATTTATTTTGGAAGAAGATGTGAGTTGATTATTATAACATTTTCTAATCTGGTTATTATGAACTTTAAGTTTGGTTTCTGATTTTCCTATTTCTTTGATGACTGGAAAAAAGTAGATGTGCTGACAGACTGATGTATAGTACAACGTTAGGCCTAGGTTATGTTGGAATGTGACAACCTGGACATGAGGTGGCGACGTAATGAATGAGAACAGAACAGAACTAGGTGTGCAGACAGACTGACCTGTAGCATAGCCCAAGGCCTGGGTTACATTGGAATGTGATAATTTGTGTGAGAGTTTGTGAAGCCAATGAATGTCAGTGCTAAAAATATGAGTTCCATGATAGATTTATTTTTAGTGTAGCCTGAGATATACATTCATCATTCCTTTGCCTCATCACCGATTTTTTCCAAAAATTCCTATGATGTGACTAAATTCTAGCCTAATAGATTAAAACACCAACTAACTTTATTTACAAACCTTAGGAAATTACGAATTAGCGTTCTGATTGCCTATTAACTACCGAAACTCGATCTCTCATATTCAGTTCCCATTGTTCAACATGCAAGTTGTTATTCATATCGGCCTACAGCGCAACAGCTGTGAACACTGCCGCATCCCCCTCCCCCCCCCCCCCCAGCCCCCCCCCTACCCTCTCCCCACCCCAATGGCTATATGTGTTTGTCAAACTTACCATATTGTGTTTGATCATTGGGGTGCTCTTTGAAGTGTGGTGGTGTGTGTTCCATGTATGGAACTCGTGATGATTTTGTTTACATTTATGGAAAGGATAGATTGCTACTCGCAGTGAATATAGCGTGTTGAGTTGCAGACAGGCTTAAATAAAAGACTTACCCATTAAGCTTTCGCCCAAAGCCTTTTGATGGAGGCTTTGGCGAAAGGCTTAATGTGTAACAGTCTTTTCATCGTGCCTGTCTGCAACTCAGCATGTTATCTTTACAGTGCGTAGCAATCTGTCCTTTCCAAAATTGTTGCCATTCTAACCCATATTTTCCATTGTTTGACATTTTTATTTTTAAGTTTCAGTTGTGGATGTTGTTCATATTTTTGGTATATATGTGGTATAGTTGTTGGAGGTGGTTACTTAGGTCATGCTCTTTATTAGACTTATATAGGGCTAGCAATCGTATTCAAGATTGCAGAAATGAACATGATGCAACAAAAAGCTAGTTTTTCTTTTCTTTCTTTGTTTAATGTACGTTGCACTGATTGGCAAGTCTGTAGCGGAGCCCATGGCCTAACTTTGATTCTAAGATTACTTTTTGGTTGCAAGTTTCAATGCCAGGGAATATGTCATTACAATCTTTTTATTTATTTGGATTGTTCTGTAACTATATGTACATGCTGATGAAAATGTATATCTTCCTACTGTGTGCTAATATTTCCTAATTTTTCGTATGTTTGGTAGCATTAATAACAAGAATACTCCACCCAAAATCCAACAATGAAAAGAATTTTTGATGAAATTATTTAACTGTATAGATAAAATATCTACTTACCAAGTGGCGGCAGAACACACACACAAAAGACTGTTGTGACTGGCAAGCTCTTAGAGCCAGTGGCTCATTCTCCTGGCAGAAGGGTGAAGGGAAAGGACTAGAGAGGTCTAGGAAAAGGGGTAGTTTGGGAAAGTCGCCCAGAGCTGTGGGTCAGGAAAGACCTATCGTACGGGATGAGAAGCAAAGACTGATTGTTGGGGCTGCATTGGATGAGATTTGAAAAACTGAAAGCTTAAAGGTGGAAGACAGGGAAATATGCAAGACAGAGATTACTACTACAACATTAATAAGATGAGTAAGCCAAGTGCATTGTACGTAACGGAAGTGGGGAGGGGGCAGTGAAAAGTAGACAGGAAATACAATGAAAGATGTGGAAAACTGAAACAGAGTGAAGCAAAGAGTAGTTACAATGAAGAAAAGTTGAGATGGAAGAAATTTATGTAAATAAAGGCCAGGTGGGTGGCTTGAACCAAGGACATGTTGTGCTAGTTCCTACCTGCGGAGTTCTGAGAAACTGGTGTCCGAGGGCAGAATCCAGATGGCACGTGTGGTGAAACAGGCACCAAGGTGACAAATGTCATGTTGTAGAGCATGCTCTGCAACAGGATATTGCGAGTTGCCAGTATATACCCTCTCCCTATGCCCATTTTTCTTCCAGACACCATTTTCTCAGAACTCCACAGGTGGGAACTAACACTACAACATGTCCTTGGTTCTCACCACCCACTGGGCCTTAATTTACGTAAATTACTTCCATTTCATCTTTTCTTCACTGTAACTACTCTTTGCCTCACTCTGTTTTAGTTTTCTACATCTTTCATTGTCTTTCGTGTCAATTTTTCACCACACCCTCCCACTTCCATTACATACAGTTCACTTAGCTTACTCATTCTTATTAACTCATGCATAATGTTGTAGTAGTAATCTCTGTCTTGCATATTACCCTGTCTTCCACCTTTAAGCTCTCAGTTTTTCAAATCTCGTCCAATGCAGCCCCAACAATCAGTCTTTCCTTCTTATCCCGTACGGTATGTCTCCCCTGACTTGCGGTTCTGGGTGACTTTCCCAGAATCTACCATTTTCTTATACCTCTCCAGTCATTTTCCTTCACCCTTCTTCCTTCCCCTTCAACCCGTGTGCCTGAAGAAGGAGCCTCTGGCTCTGAAAGCTTGCCAATCACACCAGTCTTTTGTGTGTGTGTTTTGCAGCCGCTTGGAGAGTAGATTTTTTATCTATCCAATTAAATAATTTCACCCAAAATCCAGCTAGAGATTGACAGTGCCCTCTCTGCCTCCCCCCTCCCCCCCTCCCGAAATGTGATGGATTCATTTAATAGGCTGATGTGTGATGCAGCTCAAGGTCTAGGTTACACAGAAAGATAATAATTTGGTTGTGAGTTTGCAAAGTCAACTTCTGTGAATATGCAATAGAACTTATGGTAAGATTAACCTGTCACATAGCCTCATGTCTACATTTTTGCCATATTTTATGAATGTTAGGTTACATAAAATAAAACTGCGAAGTAAATTCAGAAAACTTTTATTAGATAGCAAACAAGTCTCTGGGGAGTTTGTTGCATTGTACATAAAATACAGAAAATGCTGGTGGTGCACTATGTACCTTTTACTGGAATTCCTTTTCTCCCCCTTCCCAATCCTAGTAGGGGTGGTGTTAGTTTTTGTTTTGACGGAGTTTTCTTGTTTTACTGTTGTCATCCACAGATCATTTCAAGAGGCTTGATCCCCACCATGTGAATGATGTCATTAGTTTTTCCTGCGCTATCACATTGCTTACAAATCCCCTCAAAACTTGCTACAAATTCAGCTATGTGAAATAGATTGATGATTATGGAGATCAGTTCTGCTGCCTGTTTTGGGGACAAATGTGATTGACCCCAAGTAATTTACATGTAATATATTGACTGTATTTTAATGAACTGCCATAAAAACATACCTTAAAGCCATTCAATGTAACATTCATTATTCTTTTTCATAAATGTTACATTCAAGAAACAAAAAGTAATTTAGGTTTGGGGCTTATTGACCCCAGTGGTACTCACTGAAAAAAAAAAAAAAGTTTTGTAAATGCAAAACATCATTGGATACAGTTGACTCAGAGGGAGAAAGTGTTATATTTTCAAAGTAATAGCTTTGGAAACAAGGGAGGTACATATTTTCAATGTGCTTGTGAGGTCATATTGACCCCAGTGGTATTAGGAGGGTTAAGGAGAACATTGTGCTGTTATTCAGGCATGTTACTGACAAAGTTCCTTTTCATTTTTGAAAATATGTGGACCTCCAACTTACTTTTTGTTTTTTTAGTTTCAGCATGTAGTCAGAAATACCAGGCGTAGTTTTCTGTATCACATGGCAACCAACTATTGTACAAAAGTGTTTGAAGAAAGAAATACTGAAGTTGATGGTTTTGATGTCACTTTTGTTTTTGAGAGTTTGGGCATGGTACATTTCAAAGTGTGACCTCATAAAGATATTACACATGCTTCTTCAGTAGTTAATTTACTACATCTTTATATTCAGTTATCAGTGCAGATGGACATGTTCATATAAGCCCTGGTTCATATCTTTATTTTGTACTGCATGTCTATTCACACTAATCTCTATTTGCAGGCTATGAGCCATCATCATCTTGCACACAAGGTGAGTCATTGCACTCCCTGATTTATAGAATGCACACAACTTCCAACTCGTACAATGTGCTTGGGAACACAAATGATTGTCCTTCAGCAGAGCTGAGTAGCTAGCTGGGCCATGTCAGAGACAATTTTATTCTCGGCGCACCTATTAGGTTGTCTCAGGGCATTGCAGAGCCAGGTAACTCTGGACTGGCCAATATTGCAGTAGCAAGGTGCATTGCTTGTTGTTTGAGAAGACCAGGATTACATCCTCAGTTTTTTCCATCTGGTTTTGCAATCTAAATTGAACACTATAATATACATGGCATACAGTCTCATCAATAGGACTTCC
This sequence comes from Schistocerca americana, assembly GCF_021461395.2. Lineage (NCBI taxonomy): Eukaryota > Metazoa > Arthropoda > Insecta > Orthoptera > Acrididae > Schistocerca > Schistocerca americana. The sequence continues at coordinate 990,656,905 of NC_060121.1, forward strand.
AGATTCCAACTCAAAGCACCTACTGTAATAGTCTATACTCTAGAGGAATGGTCGGGGATTTCTACTGGTAGACCTGTCACTTCATGATGGTAAATTCATAAGCTTGAGGACCACACACAGTGACACAGCAGCAGTACTAGTGAATGTTCACAAATGTGGAAGTTCTTGTATCGTATAGATTTATATAAAAGGGTGAATTCAGTTGACAAAATTGTTAAAATACAGAAAGGGTCACCGGCACTTTAAGCTTGCAATTTATAACACTGCCGAAAGATACATTTAACATCAGAAATACTAATCCTAGCTTTTGGAACTATGCACTCCTTCTTAATGGAGGAAAGTGGGATTAGCTGAGAAAGATCAGGAGAGGGGGGGGGGGGCGGCAAATCCCCTCAGGCCCTAGGTTGAGAGGGACAAAGCTGTTGTGAGGCCGATACAAGACAAAGATGCTAGGATTAATATTTTCTACTTTAAGTGTGGTTTGTATATCTTTGTGTACAATTTTGTGTGGGTGTGTGTGGGGAGGGGTTCTGTTCTTTCAAATACTGTGGATTTAGCCTTGATTGAAAAGCTGACATTATATTCCATAGCTATCAAGCTAAGTTCCTGAGGGACTTTTTGTACAGATTTGTAGTTGTTAGCAGATCTACCTATGTATCCGCAGCTCGTAGGCTGGTGGCTGGAGTTGCTGGCTCTGGATCACGGTGTCAGGGGTTCGATTCCCGGTTGGGTTGGGGATTTTCTCTGTCCGGGAAGTAACTCTTTGTGCTGTCCTCATCATTTCATCATATTCAGGAATGTGACGAGACTGGACTGTGGAAAGATTGGGAATTTGTATGTGCACTGATAACCATGTCATTGAGCACCAATCGTCATCAACAACATCATATGTATCAGGATGTTGTAGATGATTCAGAACAACACACACAATGTATGCAATACTAAATATATTATTAGTGATTTATTATTTTATTTTTCAGAAGCACAAATTAGTGCAGAGTTTTGCTAACCATTCTCATCGTGCTAGTATAAGATGTGTGACTACCTGTGGGAAGTTATTGGCATCTGGAGGTGCTGATGAAACTATCTACCTGTATGATCTACATACAAGGAAAGAGACGGGCATGTTGATGCATCACAATGGTAAGCTAAAAGTGAATTTTGTACACTCCTGGAAATGGAAAAAAGAACACATTGACACCGGTGTGTCAGACCCACCATACTTGCTCCGGACACTGCGAGAGGGCTGTACAAGCAATGATCACACGCACGGCACAGCGGACACACCAGGAACCGCGGTGTTGGCCGTCGAATGGCGCTAGCTGCGCAGCATTTGTGCACTGCCGCCGTCAGTGTCAGCCAGTTTGCCGTGGCATACGGAGCTCCATCGCAGTCTTTAACACTGGTAGCATGCCGCGTCAGCGTGGACGTGAACCGTATGTGCAGTTGACGGACTTTGAGCGAGGGCGTATAGTGGGCATGCGGGAGGCCGGGTGGACGTACCACCGAATTGCTCAACACGTGGGGCGTGAGGTCTCCACAGTACATCGATGTTGTCGCCAGTGGTCGGCGGAAGGTGCAAGTGCCCGTCGACCTGGGACCGGACCGCAGCGACGCACGGATGCACGCCAAGACCGTAGGATCCTACGCAGTGCCGTAGGGGACCGCACCGCCACTTCCCAGCAAATTAGGGACACTGTTGCTCCTGGGGTATCGGCGAGGACCATTCGCAACCGTCTCCATGAAGCTGGGCTACGGTCTCGCACACCGTTAGGCCGTCTTCCGCTCACGCTCCAACATCGTGCAGCCCGCCTCCAGTGGTGTCGTGACAGGCGTGAATGGAGGGACGAATGGAGACGTGTCGTCTTCAGCGATGAGAGTCGCTTCTACCTTGGTGCCAATGATGGTCGTATGCGTGTTTGGCACCGTGCAGGTGAGCGCCACAATCAGGACTGCATACGACCGAGGCACACAGGGCCAACACCCGGCATCATGGTGTGGGGAGCGATCTCCTACAATGGCCGTACACCACTGGTGATCGTCGAGGGGACACTGAATAGTGCACGGTACATCCAAACCGTCATCGAACCCATCGTTCTACCAGTCCTAGACCGGCAAGGGAACTTGCTGTTCCAACAGGACAATGCACGTCCGCATGCATCCCGTGCCACCCAACGTGCTCTAGAAGGTGTAAGTCAACTACCCTGGCCAGCAAGATCTCCGGATCTGTCCCCCATTGAGCATGTTTGGGACTGGATGAAGCGTCGTCTCACGCAGTCTGCACGTCCAGCACGAACGCTGGTCCAACTGAGGCGCCAGGTGGAAATGGCATGGCAAGCCGTTCCACAGGACTACATCCAGCATCTCTACGATCGTCCCCATGGGAGAATAGCAGCCTGCATTGCTGCGAAAGGTGGATATACACTGTACTAGTGCCGACATTGTGCATGCTCTGTTGCCTGTGTCTATGTGCCTGTGGTTCTGTCAGTGTGATCATGTGATGTATCTGACCCCAGGAATGTGTCAATAAAGTTTCCCCTTCCTGGGACAATGAATTCACGGTGTTCTTATTTCAATTTCCAGGAGTGTATTTGAGAGCTTGTGTTACATATGAGGTAATATTTGTTCAGAAAAAGAGCTAATGGAGCCCTTATGTAGTATATGTTTGTATAATTGTGTTAGTTCAGAAGTTTTCTAACATATGCTCACTCTATATGCATCTTTTGCCCTATGTTGTATTGAACAGTCTATGCTGTAACTGAAATCTGTGCGAAATTCTACTGTACTTTTGTTAAATTATAGAAACTTTGGATCTTGATCTCGTATGGGGCTAAGACTTATGTGGTGCTACACTTACAGTCAGTCTGTTTGTGGACCCTGCAAACTTATCAAATAATAGTTTCTCTTGATTATTATTCTTAATCACAGGATGTATCAGCGAACTGTGCTACGTGGTATTTGATAAAATGACATCATGAAATTTTTTCATTATTTTAAACATTTTACAGCTAAAATTTCTTTAAAAAGATGAAATACTGAAGACTGACAAAAACAAAATCAAAAACCTTAACACTGAACTTCATAACAGAATACTGTGTGGGGATGTAATGGAAGAGGAACCTAACCTAAGGATTCCTGCCAACAGCCCATTGTTATGCCAGCCCTGGCCTACTCCCAGTGTTACTGACAGTGACTACATCTATTGTTAGTAAGATCTATGCCTGCTATTACTGGTATATTCTGCAGAATTTGCTAGATTTCTGCATGATTTCTATAGCAAACTAAAATTTGTATGATTCACACTTCTCATATTTTCTAATTAATTAAAGATGGCTCTCTCTCAACATGCAGTCTCAATGACCTGCGTCTCCTTTCCAGGCTTCCAAAATGTATCCCGTTTTCCTCTCTAAGGAAGTAACTAACACTTTTGAAGCTAGGAGTAATATTCTCTACTTTTAATGTGGCTTGTGGCAGTGCTGGAATTTTGTCTCCATTTTGTCTTCTTGTAATGTTACAAATTCCTCAAGGAAATGAACGATTTGATACAATTAAAATTGTTACAGCACATTTTTAAAAATTACAATTAATTCACTGCCAGGCATAAAGGTGTATGTTCAGGCGCTATCTGCTACAGTGCATGTTACTATTTACACCTCAACAGAATGTGACAGTGGTCCAAGGAGAGTCGACAATGAGGGCAGTCCTGACAGGGGCAACACTGTTCTGTAATGCATTGCTTCAGCCGGCATTGCTGCAAGTAGTACTTCACTAATTACGCCATTACTCACATTTTCACTACCACTTAAATAGTGTTTTGTGCTTGCTCGGAGCTTGTTGTGTGGATTGCCCCGATGTCTAGAGAAATGTTTGCTGTACAGTTGGTAGAAAATAGCATTTACTATACTGTTTACAATTTCCCACCACTCTTAAAGTGTTTGTTATTTATAGTCAATATTCTTTATCTCCTCTGGCCTGCACAGGTTGTAGAATGGATTGTCAGAGGTGTGGGGAACCGACTATTCTGCATTTATATACTCCTCCACACTTTTGATTCTGTATAGGTGCTAATGATGAGGGGCATGCCAGGTTTACAGATAAACAACGTCTCAACTTGGTGAGACGTAGCGTGGAACATTTCAGAAAATTTTGTAAACCCACTAACACTTATTAGTTGAGTCCCAGTAGAAAAACTCAAGCGAAAGCAGCCAGAGGTGCACATCCCTCCTTTTCAAGACAGAAATGCAATGGCAGAGCATGGTGCAATGAAATTTTAAAAACTTGGTATGTGTGGCATACACAGAAAGACCACACACACTGACACAGACAGCAGACACTAGCACTATCAATACTCCTGAGTTTGGTTGTTGAGATGGCAACTTACAAATTCCAGTACTGATTATGATCTGTATCTTGTACAGTTCACTATTATGATGCAGCCACATATCTTGCTGTAAATCTTTTGAAAATCACAAGCAATGATTACCTTGGCAGGCAAGATTACATCAGGCCCTATCTAGAAGCTGATGTTTTGTGACACTGGTGTTGACTATAGACGAACTAACAAAGTACAATTTGTGCCCAGCTACACACATTGCTGAAGTTTTGGCCAAAGCTGCAGCCAGTGGACTTGACTGAATAATGGGACTTCAGGAAAGATTCAATTTTAAGCAATCATTTTGTATTTGTTTCTAGAAAATCCATGGCTGTATGTATGCAGTGCAGTCCATTCTCCTTCCTTACTGTGTGCTCATTTGGCAAGAGAATAAATTAACCAAATATAACTGACACATTTGTTCCCTGTTAAACACATATGATGAGCCCACGAAAATAACTGGGTAAGTCACATTTTGTACACTTTTCCGGAGTGGAAATTTAAACTTTCAAGACTTAAAAAAAAAAAAAGCATTCCAATTGAGCATAACCTATATAATTTTAATGCCAAATTTAGCAACTATAGGCAAAACATTGGAAAACTACTGAAATTATATAATGAAAGAGACTAACCATGCAAAGAAAGTGTGTCTGCCACAAAAAGAATGTGATAAGTCCATCACTTTTTGGTAGGCTTTCATCCCTTTTGTGTTGTTTAGCTCTGAAGTTTCTTTTAGTTGGCCTAGGATTTTTCTTCATTATGTAGTAGATTGTAGTAGAAATTTCTTGCGTCTTGATCACAAAACTATTTTAAGTTCTTGAAGATCTGCATGTTTTTCATATGGTACTGGCAGGATCCCTAAAGATGTACCTTTAGAATTAGTTATATGCAAAAAAATCTTGATTTTCATTACAAAAAGTTTTGTATTACAAAACGCTTATTATTATGCACTCGATGAGAGATTAAGAATATGTTAGGTCCCTGGGGTTGAGACTCAGAATGTTTCAGATCTACTCGTGTCCAGGATCCATTTTAAGTAATCCTGTATTTGAACAGCTTATATTCATTCACAATAGAGTGTCACTGAGTGGCCATGTCTTGAATAACACTCTATTCTGTAAAATGCATTTAAAAAGGTTGCTCAATCTCTATAACTTCTTGTTGAACAGTAATGACTTTGTAAGGCCTTGGATTCACTCTTGTGGTGTCAAAAGCGTTAACCCAGTCTTCTGGTAACCCTGCAATAGTTTTCTTTGTCATCAAACCAAAGTTGAATTTTCTGTTATTATTTTCTGGTATGTCTCATCGCAACAGGAAGTTCAGGTTATTATTCTCTGTATAACTAATGGGATTTTTTTTTTACTTGTATTTCTTCTGGAAGATAAATTCCATCTGTCTTCCCCTTGCCATAGTTGCTCTTTCTCCCCACAAATGCAGCCGTGTGATTTATAACTGCAGCCTCCTTTTCTTTGGATAGTTTCCGAGGCCACTTAGCATGCATGTCTCTTTTGTCTTTGGGAGATCTTCCAGTATCCCTCAGAAGGCCTCTTGGTAAACAGCAATTTCACTAATGGTATCATTTCATTTGATTCTTACAATATATCAGAAAGAGCAATCTCTGACATGGAATTGTCTTGCCTAGGCTTTCTAAGAGCAATTAATGTCACAGAAATTAAGATGGTTACATAGGAAGATTGATCATTCTAGTTACCTAACAAATTAAAATTGTTGATAAGCTGTTCTCTTGAGGGGTCTGCAATGAGTATTTGCAGTCACTACCTAACTCATGCTGCTCTAAGATCTGTACAAACATTACTCATACTGCCATAATATTTTCTCTTCCTAGTTGATTAACAGATGACTCCTCACCTGCATCTTGTGATGATCCACACATTTTAAAGATGCTAAGAGGACAACACTATTATCACATTTCAAACTAAGTGCTATTACTACAAGGAAACACCAAAAAGTAAGAAACTCAACCAATCGTGCTTCTATTCACAACCCAACTGACCTAACAGGGGTAATATGAACAGTGGAAGAAAATCCTGGACATGCCTTGTTCTTTCCATGAGAAGACCAGCGTACAACATTCTTTCCGTTACCACTAAAAGTGGAACCCTTTGTATCTTGGTGACTTCCCACATTATTTGAAAGTCATTTTAACTATCTTGCAGTACCGGCAGCTGGCCATCAGAATATGCTATAAACTAATTTCCTAATTAAATGGACTTACCCCGTTTTTTCCATGGGCTCTTCATATAAGGCATGCTAACTAGTATCTGGTCAAGTTTTATTACTTGCAACATCAGTTGACCAGTTGTGACAACAGGTGTTTTCTGTGTGGAACACTAGCATCTAAGATGGCATCCACCACCTCTGTGATTATATACCTGCACAGTTGCAGGCTTACACGATAGATCAGACTATAAAAGATACATGTCTAGGACAATCTGCTTGTGGATGTATTAACATGTGATTCTGATTATTTGGACGCAACTTAATTTAGGTAGACCATTGTTTCGGGAAGCTCAATTATCAGTATCCAGTAGTTTATGCTGAGATATTAACTCCATAATTTAATAGTGTTACAGTATACATAGATATTTTTCGTAAAGATTTATGTGGACAAACACATGGTGTTGTTTCTGAACCATTGTACAGAGAAATAGATTTATATTTCCACTTGTCAAATTAATTACTGTTACAGCACATATGAATAAGATTGGGACTATGGAATGATACTGAAAATGCTGTGGAATGATTATTTATGTATGTAAAGCGCTTTAAATCTCTAATATCTACATAATTTTCTTTTACATTTAATAGGTACTGTACATTGCCTCGAATTTACTCGAAATGGCTCACATTTGCTTAGTGGCAGTGAGGATGGCAATTTGGCTGTCTGTAGGACAGGGAACTGGCAGCTGGAAAAAGTGTGGGGTGCTGCACATAAAGGATCGGGTAAGGAGAAGTTTAGCTTAGTGTTTATTTAGTTCATGACAAGTCGGCAAGATGAGGTAAAAGTTTGTTATCTTTTTAAATATAAGTATTGTAATATACAGTACAGTTGAAAACTTTTATTTAGATGTTTTATTATATCCTTCCTCTCTCTTGGAATGCATGCTTCCTTTGTGATATTTTCTTATATTCATTTTTGTATGGAGGCCTTGTTGATGGCATTTCATAAATTTCTCATTCTGCTTGTGAGTGATGTAGTAAACCAAAATGTGGCTCTCTATTAACCCAAGTATCTCTCCTATTTGTGATTTGAGTCATTACTGCAAGTGTCTGACAGAACTCGTAGCATATTTTTTGCCTTCTTAGAAACTGGATTCTTAGACTTTTGAAAGAGATCCTTCCAATGATGCATATCATTGTTGTTTTAGCATTTCACACTGGAGTTTCGTGGCGTAACTTTGATGTTGCTACTCTTACTGAATAAATGTGTTATAAATTATGCAACTATTCTTCAGCTCGTCTCTCTCTTTTGTTAACTATGTTTCGCAAGGATCCCAGAAAGAGAAAACATTCTGAAAGAATTTGACTATATTTTTGTAAATGAGTCTCAACTTTCCTGCAGTGTCATTTATGGACTTGAATTCACAGCAGATAGTAACACTCAAATATTTGATTTATTGTTTGTAGTTTTGTTAAGTAATATGGGATCTTGTTTGTTCTTGCAATTTATGCTTCTTTTTATAGTATGGTGCTTATCTTTTTTGGTACCAGGTGTGGAGAAACTGTAAGACAGCCACATTAAGCTCATGACAGTGCTACCATCATTAGCATAATAGTATTTTCTGTGAAATATATGAGACCTTTGAAGGCATTTATATACATCATAAATTGTGGTGGTTGTGTGACAGTTTCTTGAGACACCCTCAACATTACTTCGCTTCTTACCTCTCCACATTTAGAAAGATATACTGTGTTCTGTTTGTTGTTGTTGTTGTTGTTGTTGTTGTTGTTGTTGCTGCTGTGATCTTCAGTCCTGAGACTGGTTTGATGCAGCTCTCCATGCTACTCTATCCTGTGCAAGCTTCTTCATCTCCCAGTGCCTACTGCAGCCTAAATCCTTCTGAATCTGATTAGTGTATTCATCTCTTGGTCTCCCTCTACGATTTTTACCCTCCACACTGCCCTCCAATACTAAATTGGTGATCCCTCGATGTCTCAGAACATGTCCTACCAACCGATCCCTGTTTGTTAGGGGATTCTGTGTCCTGCCATGTACATCTTCTAATATTCTATGTAACTGAAGTGATACAGTAGTTAGGACAATTGATTCCGACTAGGGACAACCATGGTACTATACCCCAGACAGCCATCGAGGATTAAGTATTATTCTGAATTGTTTACAGCAAATGGTGGAGTTGTTCCTTTGAAAAGGGCGCAGCTGATTTCCTTTCCATCCTCCTTAAACTGGAGCTTGTGCTCCATGTTTAATTATTGTATTGTCAATGAGATAGAAAACTCTAATCTTCCTTCCTTTGTTTCCTGAAAATCCTTGTGTTCCAGAATTTATGAAAGATATCTGCAACCATATCATCAAACCTTCTGGATACTGTGATCAAAGTCTCCAAATTATCAATGGATACTAGCACAAAATGTATTTAGTAACATTATAATAAGCTCTGTGGCAAATGCCTGCAGTGTTTCTCTGAAACTGGAACAACTGGTGACATTGCAGTTACTTCAGGGACCTTTAAGGGAAGAGTTTGTCACATTGACATTGAGATCATTAGTTGTAGTCATTAATTGCTCTTTCTGTTATTTGAATTGACTGGATACTTCCATGAAACATTACTCAATAGAATTATGTTACAGTATGAGGATCCAGACACAGTCCGCAACCTACTTTAGTTGGTTTTGAGACTTCTCCATTATTGCATCCAACCATTGAGTTTGTCACAGCTATTAGTCTGTCATCATCAAAAAATGTTTGCACTACAAAAAGAAAAGTAGTGAATAGTTTTGCAGTTCAGTTTTCCCGGAAGTTTGAAACTGAACCATTGATTCATAGAAATGGCTCCATTGTGTTGTGAAGGCTGTCTATTTCAAGTGTTTTAGGGGTCAAACACGGAAATGAGGACAGATCCTGATCATCTCAACCTTTTCTTTGCTTGGAACTTTCCACTGAGTGTGAGATTTGTGATAAATGCAAGCTAAGTATGGGGCCAATGCTGAAGAGTGTGCTTTGTAAAAGCAAATTGGGGTTCCATCTGGACCTGGTGACTATTTTCAATTCTTTCAGGTGCCTTTCAATGTTAGGGGCACCTATTACAGCGTACTCCATATGGGAGATCATGTGGCAGTCAAGCGATGGTACATCTGCACAGTCCTCCTCAAATGTTTGTTGTTGTTGTTGTTGTTGTTGTTGTTTTTTTTTTCCTCACTAGATTGTCCTGTGAGTGGCCGGTGACCGAATGGAAGCCTTTAGCCAGCTCAGGAATTTTATGTGTGATCAGAATTATTTTATAGCATTCGTGGCAAGGTATTTTGGTAATGTGTGACAGTGAAAGTAGTGTTCTTTATGCATCAGTCTTCTTAGAGACACACAAATTTCTACTAACTTTTGACTGTGATATTTCTGTGTTCTTTTTTGAACTCGGAGTGTAACAGTCTGTTTTCTCAGCATTTTCTGAAATTTGTTGTTAAATCATGATAGGTCTTTTCCATACGTAGTCCACTTACTCAGCATATATTTCTCTAGAATCTAATTTCCAATCAGTTTAGACTTTGCCCATAATTCTTCTACAGCCATTATATTTGAACTAAATGTCAATTTATTGTGTAAGTAGAATGTTAATAACTGGATATATGCTGTTTCCGGCATAAATACTTGCCTAGTCTTCTTGATGGGTTTTTTGACCTTAGGTGGCAACATTCTGTTCCCATACTAACACAGTTGATAAGGTCAGGCCTATTTGTAGCTGTTGTTGTTGTTGTTGTTGTGATCAGCAGTCTAAAGATTGGTTTGGGCCAGCTTTCCATGCTACTCTATCCTTTGCAAGCTTCTTTATCTGTGCACAACTACTGCAATCTCCACCCATTTCAACTTGCTTATTGTAATTGTGAGGTTTCAGTGTAATGCATGTGGGTGTTCTGCTGAGTTAGTTTCCTTTTATGCACAATATTTTGCCAACCAACCCATCTGGCCTCTTCACGTTCTGTGAGTTTTGCTGTTATGTGTATTCACTGCCAGGAGTCCAGCGTGTACATACAGCAGCAAAAATCGCAGCACCTGAAAAAGACAGCTATTCAAGCCTTTGTCTTCCTCTGCAGGTGTTGCCCTCTCACACTTCCTTTCTTTACCAAATTGAAAATTCTTTGATACCTCAGGACGTTTCATATCAGCCAGTCCATTCTTATTGCATAGTTCTGTCGTAAATTAATTATTTCCTCAATTTTTATTCGATATCTTCTCATTTGTTATTTGATCTACCCACTTAATCTTTAGTATTGTTGTACAGCACCACATTTCTAAAGTTCCTATTCCCTTCTTGTATGAGCTGCTTTTCATCTATGTTTCAATTTGCATTCAAGTCGGCACTGTTAATAAATTCCTCTTTTTCAGAAATGGTTTTCTTGCTATTGCTATTCTTTATTTTATTTCCTCTTCCCACTTTGTTTGTTATTGATTATTTTTCTACCCAAATAGCAAAACACACTACTACTTTAGTGTGTCATTTCCTAATCTAATTCCCTCAAGATTACCAGATTTAATTTGATGTTTCATGACCCTAGTTTTACTTTTGTTGATGTTCTTTTTATAATCATCTTTCAAGACACTATCCATTTTTATAATCTCTTTTCAAGACTCTATCCATTCTTTTCAACTGGTCTCTGAAGTCCTTTGCTATTTCTGACAGAATCGCTATGTCATCGGCAAACATCAAAGCTTTTATTTATTCTCCCTGAACTTTAATTCCCTTTCCAAATTTCTCTGTGATATCCTAATCAGCTTGATCCGTTTACAGACTGAAGAACACTGGGGATAGGTTACAACCCTGTCTTGCTCCCATCTCAACCACTGCTTCCCTTCCATACCCCTCGACTCTTATAGTTGCACTCTGGTTTGTGTGCAAGTTGTAGATAACCTTTTGCCCCCTGTTTTTTTATCCCAGCTACCTTCAAAATTCCAGCCTAGTCCAGTCACCATTCTCAAAAGCTTTCTTTAAGTCTACAAAAGCTGCAAATGTTAAGTTTGCTATTCTCCAACCTATCTTCTAGCATAAGCTATAGGGTCATATTGCCTTGTATGTACCTACATTTCTCCAGAATCCAAGCTGCTCTTGCCTAAGTTCAATATCTACCAGTTTTCCATTCTTTTTCATATCAATATTTTGCAACCATGACTTAATAAACTGATGGTTTGGTTATGTTCACACTGGATAGCACCTGTCTTCTTTGGGATTGGACTGAAGTTGCAGCATTAGGAAATTGCAGCGAAATGCAGGAAGATCTGCAGCTGATAGGCACTTGGTGCAGGGAGTGGCAACTGACCCTTAAATGTATTGTGAATACATAGAAAGAAGGATCCTTTCTGTATGATTATATGATAGCGGAACAAACACTGCTAGCAGTTACTTCTGTAAAATATCTGGGACTATGCATGCGGAACAACTTGAAGTGGAATGATCATATAAAATTAATTGTTGGTAAGGCGGGTGCCAGGTTGAGATTCATTGGGCGAGTCCTTAGAAAATGTAGTCCACCAACAAAGGAGGTGGCTTACAAAACGCTCGTTCGACCTATACTTGAGTATTGCTCATCAGTGTGGGATCCGTACCAGGTCGGTTTGACAGAGGAGATAGAGAAGATCCAAAGAAGAGCGGCGCGTTTCGTCACAGGGTTATATGGGAAGCGTGATAGCATTACGGAGATGTTTAGCAAAGTCAAGTGGCAGACTGTGCAAGAGAGGCGCTCTGCATCGCGGTGTAGCTTGCTATCCAGGTTTCGAGAGGGTGCGTTTCTGGATGAGGTATCGACTATATTGCTTCCCCCTACTTATACCTCCTGAGGAGATCACGAATGTAAAGTTAGAGAGATTCGAGCACGCACGGAGGCCTTCCGGCAGTCGTTCTTCCCGCGAACCATACGCGACTGGAACAGGAAAGGGAGGTAATGATAGTGGCACGCAAAGTGCCCTCCGCCACACACCGTTGGGTGGCTTGCGGAGTATAAATGTAGATGTAGATTACATTCTTCTTGAAGTTTGTGGGTTTTTCACCTGCTTTTCAGTTGGGTCTTTCAGTGCTGTTTCAAATTCTTAACCGAATTAGCAGCCAAATCAAAGGAAAGTTCTTCCCTCAATAAGCTGGTTTTTGCCCAGGAAAATTATGCTGCAGTCAGATATTGCAACTCACTGAACACAGTGAGTATTTTTTCGAACAGGGTAATGTAACTGGAATTGCCTTTGTTGATTTAACAGCTGCCTACAACACTATCAACAAAAACACTATAAACTCTACTGTCAACTACAACATTGTTAAACTAGAAAAACTGAAGAAAATTTACCAGCACACCAATTATGATCAACAAACATTCCTCATAGGCACTCTCCTGCACAATGGACAAGTCCACATCTTTCTCCAGTGTAAACAGAGTAAAAGGTGCATACAAAAGAATGGCTTAACTCAAGGCAGTATGCTCGTTCCAGAGCTTTTTTATCCTCATGCAAAAGATCAGCCCATTACAAACCAGTCCAGTCATTTCATCTTTACTAATATTACACCAAGGCTTCCAAAGGAAAGACATTTGAAGAGAGAGAAGAGAAGTTGACTTCATCATTGGATATGCTTGGCATTTACTATGAGATCAGTCATCTAAAGCCAAAACTGAAGTGTGTGGATTTCACTTACAGAACAGAGAAGCTCAGTGCAAATAGGATGTCACATGGCAAGGCAAATAACTTCAGCTTTGCTGTGCATCTGTACATGTGGGTGTTACTCTTGACCGTACACTTTCCTTCAAGAAACAAGGCCATAACACCAGGCTGAAGACCAGCACAAGGTACAGTGTTTTGAGTAAACTCGCAACCACCACCTGGGGAGATAGTCCTCACATTATGAGATCTTCTGCTCTTGCTTTCTGTGTGTCAGCTGCAGAGTATGCCTCACCTGTGTGGAGTACATTTACTCACGACAAGCAGGTTGACAATGAGACTGTCCAGAATCTGTCAGGTTGTATGAAGCCAGCTCCAGTTGACAAACTCTACCTGATTGTTTGAATAGTCCTCTTCCCCCTTGACCTCCTCCCCCCCCCCTTCCCCCAGCTCACCCCTCCCCTCCCTGTCAGAAAGGCCATTGCTGCTGATGTGGAGGAGGTGATGGGATGAAGCAGATAAGTGGTCCCTGCTGGCACTCAGTGCATGATCATCAGTGCGTAGTTTATAAATTGAAATCTAGAAAGAGCTTCATCACTGGGACTCAGCTTCTAGAAAAAACACCATATTCTAACCACATCGCTAGATGGAAGAGTAAGCTGCTGCCGGATATCCCAGCAAAGGAAGAGTTACCCCTAGAAAATGATCTGCTGTACCCATTTGAAGATCACTTGGTTATCTTAGGGTGGATGTCCCCTCTTGCACGACCAAAATACTGTCATTCTGATGGAGGTGTATCCTGCAATTCCAGAATAACATTATAAGATCAGTTGCTCATGTTGTTGTTGTTGTTGTTGTTGTTGTTGTTGTGGTCTTCAGTCCAGAGACTGCTTTGATGCAGCTCTCCATGCTACTCTATCCTGTGCAAGCTTCTTCATCTCCCAGTACCTACTGCAACCTACATCCTTCTGAATCTGCTTAGTGCATTCATCTCTTGGTATCCCTCTACGATTTTTACTCTCCACGCTGCCCTCCAGTACTAAATTGGTGACCCTTGATGCCTCAGAACATGTCCTACCAAGCAATCCCTTCTTCTAGTTAAGTTGTGCCAAAAATTTCTCTTCTCCCCAATTCCATTCAATACCTCCTCTTTAGTTAGGTGATCTGCTCATCTAATCTTCAGCATTCTTCTGTAGCACCACATTTTGAATGCTTCTATTCTCTTCTTGTCTAAACTATTTATCGTCCATGTTTCACTTTCATACATGGCTACACTCCATACAAATACTTTCTGAAATGACTTCCTGACACTTAAATCTATACTCTATGTTAACAAATTTCTCTTCTTCAGAAACGCTTTCCTTGCCATTGCCAGTCTACATTTTATATCTTCTCTGCTTCGGCCATCATCAGTTATTTTGCTCCCCAAATAGCAAAACTCCTCTAATACTTTAAGTGTCTCATTTCCTAATCTAATTCCCTCAGCATCACCCGACTTAATTCGACTACATTCCATTATCCTCATTTTGCTTTTGTTGATGTTAATCTTATATCCTCCTTTCAAGACATTGTCCATTCTGTTCAACTGCTCTTCCAGGTCCTTTGCTGTCTCTGACAGAATTACAATATCATTGGTGAACCCCAAAGTTTTTATTTCTTCTCTGTAGCTTTTAATTCCTACTCCAAATTTTTCTTTTGTTTCCTTTACAGCTTGCTCAATATACAGATTGAATAACATTTGGGGATAGGCTACACCCCTGTCTCACTCCCTTCCCAACCACTGCTTCCCTTTCATGTCCCTCGACTCTTACAATTGCCGTCTTGTTTCTGTACAAATTGTAAATAGACTTTCGCTCCCTGTATTTTACCCCTGCCACCTTCAGAATTTGAAAGAGAGTATTCCAGTCAGCATTGTCAAAAGCTTTCTCTAAGTCTACAAATGCTAGAAACGTAGGTTTGCCTTTTCTTAATCCCTTCTTCTAAGATAAGCCATAGGGTCAGTATTGCCTTATGTGTTCCAACTTTTCTACGGAATCCAAACTGATCTTCTCTGAGGTCGACTTCTACAAGTTTTTCCATTCGTCTGTAAAGAATTCGTGTTAGTATTTTGCAGCCGTAACTTATTAAACTGATAGTTCGGTAATTTTCTCATCTGGCAACACCTGCTTTTTTTTGGGATTGGAATTATTATATTCTTCTTGATGTCTGCAGGTATTTCATCTGTCTCATACATCTTGCTCACCAGATGGCAGAGTTTTGTCAGGGCTGGGTCTCCCAAGACTATCAGTAGTTCTAATGGAATGTTGTCTACTCCTGGGGCCTTGTTTCGACTTAGGTCTTTCAGTGCTCTGTCAAACTCTTCATGCAGTATCATATCTCCCATTTCATCTTCATCTACATCCTCTTCCATTTCCATAATATTGTCCTCAAGTACATCGCCCTTGTATAAACCCTCTATGTACTCCTTCCATCTTACTGTTTTCCCTTCTTTGCTTAGAACTGGGTTTCCATCTGAGCTCTTGATATTCATACAAGTGGTTCTATTTTCTCCAAAGGTCTCTTAAATTTTCCTATAGGCAGTATCTATCTTACCCCTAGTGATATGTGTCTCTATATCCTTACATTTGTCCAGTAGCCATCACCGCTTAGCCATTTTGCACTTCCCGTCGACCTCATTTTTGAGACTTTTGTATTCCTTTTTGCCTGCTTCATTTACTGCATTTTTATATTTCTCCTTTCATCAATTAAATTCAATATACCCAAGGATTTCTACCAGCCCTCATCTTTTTACCTACTTGATCCTCTGCTGCCTTCACTATTTCATCTCTCAAAGCTACCCATTCTTCTTTTTCTGTATTTCTTTCCCCTATTCTTGTCTGTTGTGCCCTAATGCTCTGCCTGAAACTCTCTACAACCTCTGGTTCTGTCAGTTTATCCAGGTCCTATCTCCTTAAATTCCACCTTTTTGCAGTTTTACTCTACAGTTCATAACAATAGATTGTGGTCAGAGTCCACATCTGCCCCTGGAAATGTCTTACAATTTAAAACCTGGTTCCTAAATCTCTGTCTTACCTTTGTATAATCTATCTGAAACCTTCCAGTATCTCCAGGGTTCTTCCATGTATACAACCTTCTTTCATAGTTCTTGAACCAAGTGTTAGCTATGATTAAGTTACGCTTTGTGCAAAATTCTACCAGACGGCTTCCTCTTTCATTCCTTACCCCCATTCCATATTCACCTACTATGTTATCTTCTCTTCCTTTTCCTACTATCGAATTCCAGTCACCCATGACTATTAAATTTTTGTCTCCCTTCACTATTTGAATAATTTCTTTTATCTCATCATACATTTAACCAATCTATTCATCATCTGCAGAGCTAGTTGGCATATAAACTTGTACCACTGTGGTAGGCATGGGCTTCGTGTCTATCTTCGCCACGATAATGCGTGCACTATGCTATTTGTAGTGGCTTACCCGCATTCATATTTTTTTTTATTCATTATTAAACATACTCCTGCATTACTCCTATTTGATTTTGTATTTATAACCCTGTATTCATCTTCAGAAAGCGTTTCTGAAGAAAAATTTGTTAACATAGAGTATTGATTTAAGTGTCAGGAAGTCGTTTCTGAAAGTATTTGTATGGAGTGTATCCATGTATGGAAGTGAAACATGGACGATAAAGTTTAGACAAGAAGAGAATAGAAGCTTTCAAAATGTGGTGCTACAGAAGAATGCTGAAGATTAGATGGGTAGGTCACATAACTAATGAGGAGGTATTGAATAGAACTGGGGAGAAGAGGAGTTTGTGGCACAACTTGACTAGAAGAAGGGATCGGTTGGTAGGACATGT
This sequence comes from Schistocerca americana, assembly GCF_021461395.2. Taxonomy (NCBI): domain Eukaryota; kingdom Metazoa; phylum Arthropoda; class Insecta; order Orthoptera; family Acrididae; genus Schistocerca; species Schistocerca americana. The sequence goes on from NC_060121.1 coordinate 990,673,963, forward strand.
TCTGAGGCATCAAGGGATCACCAATTTAGTACTGGAGGGCAGCGTGGAGGGTAAAAATTGTAGAGGGAGACCAAGAGATGAATACACTTAGCAGATTCAGAAGGATGTAGGCTGCAGTAGGTATTGGGAGATGAAGAAGCTTGCACAGGATAGAGTAGCATGGAGAGCTGCATCAAACCAGTCTCAGGACTGAATCCACAACAACAACAACAACAACAACCACCCTGTATTCACCTGACCAGAAGTCTTGTTCCTCCTGCTACTGAACTTCGCTAATTCCCACTATATCTAACTTTAACCTATCCATTTCTCATGTTAAATTTTCTAACCTACCTGCCCGATTAAGGGATCTGACATTCCATGCTCTGATCCATAGAATGCCAGTTTTCTTTCTCCTGATAACGATGTTGTCCTGAGCTGTCCCTGCCCAGAGATCTGAATGGGGGACTATTTTACCTCCAGAATATTTTACCCAAGAGGACGCCATCATCATTTAACCACACAGTAAAGCTGCATGCCCTCGGGAATAATTACGGCTGTAGTTTCCCCTTGCTTTCAGCTGTTCGCAGTACCAACACAGAAAGGCCATTTTGGTTAGTGTTACAAGGCCAGACCAGTCAATCATCCAGACTGTAGCCCCTGCAACTACTGAAAAGGCTGCTGCCCCTCTTCAGGAACCACACGTTTGTCTGACCTCTCAACAGATACCCCTCCGTTGTGGTTGCACCTACGGTACGGCTATCTGTATCGCTGAGGCACGCAAGCCTCCCCACCAATGGCAAGGGCCATCATGGTTCATTGGGGGAGGGGGGGGGGGAGGGGGGGGGGGGAGGGCAGTTACTCATATGCACTGTATAATATTGTGCTCAAGTTTATTTACCTTATATAGGCCGTCCATATATTTCTTCCACCTTTCACATCTCCCTTCTTTGCTTAGTAGCTTTCCATTTGAGCTCTTGATATGCATACAGCTGCTTCTTTTTTCCAAAAGTATCTTCAGTTTTCCTGTAGGTGGCATCTATTGTTCCTCTAGTTATTCATGCTTCTACAACATTGCTTTTATCATCTAACCAATCCTGCTTAGCCATATTCCACTTTCTGCCAATGTCATTTTTAAAGAGTCTTTCTCTTGCCTTGTTTGTTGCACTTTTGTATTTTCTTAATTTTTCAATTAAATTCAAAATCTCCTGCATTTTCCAAGGATTTTACTAGGCCTTGCCCTTTTGCCTATGTGATACACTGCTGCTCTCCGTATTTTGTCTCTCAAAGATACCCATTCATCTTCAACTGTATGCCCTTCCTTTGTTTCAGTGCAGTGTTGCCTAAAGCTCCTTTTGAAACTCTTACCTGCCTCTAGTTCTTTCAGTTGTTGGAGAGCCCATATTCTTAATTTTCTACATTTTTGCAGTCTTTTGAGTTTTAATCTGCAGTTTGCGAGTAATAAGTTATGGTCGGAATTCACATCTTGGTGTGGAAATGCCTTACTATGACATTTGGTTTCGAAATCTTTGTATTAACATTATATAATCTCACTGTAACATTCCAGTGTGCCCAGGTCTCTTCCACATATACAATCTTCTTTCATTATTCTTCAGCTAAATGTTATTGATGATTAAATTATGCTCTGTGCAGTCAGTTGGCTCCCCATTTCATTCATTTCCCCCTGTATGTGTTGTTCTACTATTTTTCTGTGTCTTCCGTTTCCTGCTGCCTAATCCCAGTCACCCATCACAATTAAATTTAAATTTCATTTAACAATCTGAATAATTTCCTTAATATCATCATGATTTCTGTCAATCTCTTCATCATCTGCAGAGCTAGTTGGCATATAAGTTCTGCTGTTGTGATGGGTGTTAGCTATGTGTCTGTCATGGCTGCAATAATGAATTCACAGTGCTGTCATACCTGCATTCCAGTTTTTATATTCATTATTTGGACTGCTACTGCATTACTCTGCACTTGATTTTGTATTGATAGCTTTGTATTGACCTGACCAGAAGTCCTGTTATTCGTGCTGCACTTTACTAATTTCCACCATATCTAACTTGTTGTAATACATGGCATCTAAAGGTAAGACCACATTATGGTGGTAAGAATAGTTTCCTCTAGTTTCCTCTGCCATGTAAACACCTTGATTTTCTACTGTTATTATAGTTGCACCTACTTAGAATCAGCTTGACAGAGAACAATAAACACAAACTGCAAGAAATAATCTTGCAACTGATCATAATTGTGTATTGTGTTCCTTGAATAATGAGCACTACATGTAAACATTTCCACTAGTTTTTTTATATTTCAACAAATAAACTTCACCTCTAGGAAATCTAGTTACCCAGATATGCCTCCTCAGTTCAGGGAATAACAGACTCAGAAGTTCCATTGAACCATGTGATCTGTAATGTTTTGTGCTCCCATTACATTCAGCTAGAATGAGCTGTTGAATATCTTGGATACCTTACGAGGTCTCATAACTGTCTTCATGGATCTCCTTACCAGTCCTGATCTCCACAATGTGAAGCTCTACCTGCTACCTAATACACCCAAATAAGGGGACCTCACGGACTGCTCGGTCCTCATTGATTTTTTTTTTTAATGGGATTTGAAGATAAGTGCGCGGGTATTGATTTCCTAAAGCAATATGACATAATTTCCAAAAGCACATGAGAAATTGCCTTTGAAGATTAGAATATTTCTGAGCACTTCTGAATTGATTTCAATGAAGTCTTTGGTAGCTGAATTAGTAGTGTAAAAGTCTAGGAATTGAGAAGTTGTTGATTTGATTCTTGCTTGTAGAGAATTTATTTTTTACTTTTAGTTGGTTTCTTTATCTGCCATCAATTTGAAATGCTAATTAACAACTTTCAAATTGTATTTTTTAGTAAGACCAATTTTTAGTTTTTAATTGTTAAACATTTGAAATGAATCACAGCAATTTTGCAAAAACAGACATAATGTCTTATGGGATAACAGCAATCAGTGATTTTATAATGTTACTTAAAATCCGTCTTGATTGCAAATTTGCAATCAAGACGGATTTTAAGTAACATTATAGCATCACAGTAAATTAAAATTCGGTTAAAAATGTGAAACATCAGGTGCAAAATAAAATACTTTTTTATTTCTAGAGACTGAACAGTATTGTTCATGTATGTAATTTTTTCGTTTAACAATAACACCTTTTGTATGACTGTATCAAATGTTAATATATGTTTTAGGATGTAGTAATTAAAAATAATCTTTTTACCTACTTGATCCTCTGCTGCCTTCACTATTTCATCTCTCAAAGCTACCCATTCTTCTTTTTCTGTATTTCTTTCCCCTATTCTTGTCTGTTGTGCCCTAATGCTCTGCCTGAAACTCTCTACAACCTCTGGTTCTGTCAGTTTATCCAGGTCCTATCTCCTTAAATTCCACCTTTTTGCAGTTTTACTCTACAGTTCATAACAATAGATTGTGGTCAGAGTCCACATCTGCCCCTGGAAATGTCTTACAATTTAAAACCTGGTTCCTAAATCTCTGTCTTACCTTTGTATAATCTATCTGAAACCTTCCAGTATCTCCAGGGTTCTTCCATGTATACAACCTTCTTTCATAGTTCTTGAACCAAGTGTTAGCTATGATTAAGTTACGCTTTGTGCAAAATTCTACCAGACGGCTTCCTCTTTCATTCCTTACCCCCATTCCATATTCACCTACTATGTTATCTTCTCTTCCTTTTCCTACTATCGAATTCCAGTCACCCATGACTATTAAATTTTTGTCTCCCTTCACTATTTGAATAATTTCTTTTATCTCATCATACATTTAACCAATCTATTCATCATCTGCAGAGCTAGTTGGCATATAAACTTGTACCACTGTGGTAGGCATGGGCTTCGTGTCTATCTTCACCACGATAATGCGTGCACTATGCTATTTGTAGTGGCTTACCCGCATTCATATTTTTTTTTATTCATTATTAAACATACTCCTGCATTACTCCTATTTGATTTTGTATTTATAACCCTGTATTCATCTTCAGAAAGCGTTTCTGAAGAAAAATTTGTTAACATAGAGTATTGATTTAAGTGTCAGGAAGTCGTTTCTGAAAGTATTTGTATGGAGTGTATCCATGTATGGAAGTGAAACATGGACGATAAAGTTTAGACAAGAAGAGAATAGAAGCTTTCAAAATGTGGTGCTACAGAAGAATGCTGAAGATTAGATGGGTAGGTCACATAACTAATGAGGAGGTATTGAATAGAACTGGGGAGAAGAGGAGTTTGTGGCACAACTTGACTAGAAGAAGGGATCGGTTGGTAGGACATGTTCTGAGGCATCAAGGGATCACCAATTTAGTACTGGAGGGCAGCGTGGAGGGTAAAAATTGTAGAGGGAGACCAAGAGATGAATACACTTAGCAGATTCAGAAGGATGTAGGCTGCAGTAGGTATTGGGAGATGAAGAAGCTTGCACAGGATAGAGTAGCATGGAGAGCTGCATCAAACCAGTCTCAGGACTGAATCCACAACAACAACAACAACAACAACCACCCTGTATTCACCTGACCAGAAGTCTTGTTCCTCCTGCTACTGAACTTCGCTAATTCCCACTATATCTAACTTTAACCTATCCATTTCTCATGTTAAATTTTCTAACCTACCTGCCCGATTAAGGGATCTGACATTCCATGCTCTGATCCATAGAATGCCAGTTTTCTTTCTCCTGATAACGATGTTGTCCTGAGCTGTCCCTACCCAGAGATCTGAATGGGGGACTATTTTACCTCCAGAATATTTTACCCAAGAGGACGCCATCATCATTTAACCACACAGTAAAGCTGCATGCCCTCGGGAATAATTACGGCTGTAGTTTCCCCTTGCTTTCAGCTGTTCGCAGTACCAACACAGAAAGGCCATTTTGGTTAGTGTTACAAGGCCAGACCAGTCAATCATCCAGACTGTAGCCCCTGCAACTACTGAAAAGGCTGCTGCCCCTCTTCAGGAACCACACGTTTGTCTGACCTCTCAACAGATACCCCTCCGTTGTGGTTGCACCTATGGTACGGCTATCTGTATCGCTGAGGCACGCAAGCCTCCCCACCAATGGCAAGGGCCATCATGGTTCATTGGGGGAGGGGGGGGGGGAGGGGGGGGGAGGGCAGTTACTCATATGCACTGTATAATATTGTGCTCAAGTTTATTTACCTTATATAGGCCGTCCATATATTTCTTCCACCTTTCACATCTCCCTTCTTTGCTTAGTAGCTTTCCATTTGAGCTCTTGATATGCATACAGCTGCTTCTTTTTTCCAAAAGTATCTTCAGTTTTCCTGTAGGTGGCATCTATTGTTCCTCTAGTTATTCATGCTTCTACAACATTGCTTTTATCATCTAACCAATCCTGCTTAGCCATATTCCACTTTCTGCCAATGTCATTTTTAAAGAGTCTTTCTCTTGCCTTGTTTGTTGCACTTTTGTATTTTCTTAATTTTTCAATTAAATTCAAAATCTCCTGCATTTTCCAAGGATTTTACTAGGCCTTGCCCTTTTGCCTATGTGATACACTGCTGCTCTCCGTATTTTGTCTCTCAAAGATACCCATTCATCTTCAACTGTATGCCCTTCCTTTGTTTCAGTGCAGTGTTGCCTAAAGCTCCTTTTGAAACTCTTACCTGCCTCTAGTTCTTTCAGTTGTTGGAGAGCCCATATTCTTAATTTTCTACATTTTTGCAGTCTTTTGAGTTTTAATCTGCAGTTTGCGAGTAATAAGTTATGGTCGGAATTCACATCTTGGTGTGGAAATGCCTTACTATGACATTTGGTTTCGAAATCTTTGTATTAACATTATATAATCTCACTGTAACATTCCAGTGTGCCCAGGTCTCTTCCACATATACAATCTTCTTTCATTATTCTTCAGCTAAATGTTATTGATGATTAAATTATGCTCTGTGCAGTCAGTTGGCTCCCCATTTCATTCATTTCCCCCTGTCTGTGTTGTTCTACTATTTTTCTGTGTCTTCCGTTTCCTGCTGCCTAATCCCAGTCACCCATCACAATTAAATTTAAATTTCATTTAACAATCTGAATAATTTCCTTAATATCATCATGATTTCTGTCAATCTCTTCATCATCTGCAGAGCTAGTTGGCATATAAGTTCTGCTGTTGTGATGGGTGTTAGCTATGTGTCTGTCATGGCTGCAATAATGAATTCACAGTGCTGTCATACCTGCATTCCAGTTTTTATATTCATTATTTGGACTGCTACTGCATTACTCTGCACTTGATTTTGTATTGATAGCTTTGTATTGACCTGACCAGAAGTCCTGTTATTCGTGCTGCACTTTACTAATTTCCACCATATCTAACTTGTTGTAATACATGGCATCTAAAGGTAAGACCACATTATGGTGGTAAGAATAGTTTCCTCTAGTTTCCTCTGCCATGTAAACACCTTGATTTTCTACTGTTATTATAGTTGCACCTACTTAGAATCAGCTTGACAGAGAACAATAAACACAAACTGCAAGAAATAATCTTGCAACTGATCATAATTGTGTATTGTGTTCCTTGAATAATGAGCACTACATGTAAACATTTCCACTAGTTTTTTTATATTTCAACAAATAAACTTCACCTCTAGGAAATCTAGTTACCCAGATATGCCTCCTCAGTTCAGGGAATAACAGACTCAGAAGTTCCATTGAACCATGTGATCTGTAATGTTTTGTGCTCCCATTACATTCAGCTAGAATGAGCTGTTGAATATCTTGGATACCTTACGAGGTCTCATAACTGTCTTCATGGATCTCCTTACCAGTCCTGATCTCCACAATGTGAAGCTCTACCTGCTACCTAATACACCCAAATAAGGGGACCTCACGGACTGCTCGGTCCTCATTGATTTTTTTTTTTAATGGGATTTGAAGATAAGTGCGCGGGTATTGATTTCCTAAAGCAATATGACATAATTTCCAAAAGCACATGAGAAATTGCCTTTGAAGATTAGAATATTTCTGAGCACTTCTGAATTGATTTCAATGAAGTCTTTGGTAGCTGAATTAGTAGTGTAAAAGTCTAGGAATTGAGAAGTTGTTGATTTGATTCTTGCTTGTAGAGAATTTATTTTTTACTTTTAGTTGGTTTCTTTATCTGCCATCAATTTGAAATGCTAATTAACAACTTTCAAATTGTATTTTTTAGTAAGACCAATTTTTAGTTTTTAATTGTTAAACATTTGAAATGAATCACAGCAATTTTGCAAAAACAGACATAATGTCTTATGGGATAACAGCAATCAGTGATTTTATAATGTTACTTAAAATCCGTCTTGATTGCAAATTTGCAATCAAGACGGATTTTAAGTAACATTATAGCATCACAGTAAATTAAAATTCGGTTAAAAATGTGAAACATCAGGTGCAAAATAAAATACTTTTTTATTTCTAGAGACTGAACAGTATTGTTCATGTATGTAATTTTTTCGTTTAACAATAACACCTTTTGTATGACTGTATCAAATGTTAATATATGTTTTAGGATGTAGTAATTAAAAATAAAAGGATAATTTAAAAAAAGTATGATTCAGTATTTTTTAATTAATATTTCATTTGAAAATAAATGCAAAATTGAAATACAAGAAAAAGAACAAGTAGCTGTTAATGGGAAGTGAACCAGTTCTTTAGTGGTTACTAAACTCATATGCTATTGACTCAGCTCACAGCATTTCATTAACTATTTTTGCAATATTATATACTTTTGTCATCACAAAAAAGGCACTACCCCAGGTGTACTACTCTGAGGGAACCTATCACTCTTAGGAGTGCAATGAGACCTACGAATTCTGGGGAGCCTGAACCTAGACACCTTGGAGACATGACCATGCATGCAAAATTCAAACAAAACAGAATTAATATTTTGGGACTTTGAACGTCAGTTCTCTATTGAAAGTTGGGAAACACAAAAGGTTGATGAAGATGATAGACAAACATGACATAACCATCTTGGCCATTCAAGAAACCAGATACCTAGATGAAGACACAATTGACATTGAATGTTACAGGATTTATAAAGGCAAAAGGGCAGTCAAAATAGGTAAGAACATGTCTGTGCTTGGCACAGTTATTATTGTTCATAAGAAGGCTGTCAGTTCAATCGTGGAGTTCTTCAGCCCTTCTGAGAGACTTTCTGTCCTAACTCTCAGCTGTGGTAACAAAGGATACACATTGATCAATGCACATGGACCAATCAATGAAGAAAATAGAGGTAATCCTGAGAAAGTTGAACAGTTGTGGGACCTTCTTGAAGAACAGTTAGAGAAAATACCATCTAAGAACATAAAGATCCTACTAGGTGACTTTAACGCTCAGATGGGAATAGAATTGCAATTCAGATCAACAATTTGCAAAGTATCCTCCTCACAAGATGACTAACAGAAATGGTATAAGACTCCTCAATCTGTGTCGATCCTTCAATCTTCAGATAATGTCAGCATTTTACAAACACAAGCCAAGTAAACAGAAGACTTGGCGATCACCAGGCAGTGTGTCTGGAGAGAAACAGATTGATCATGTAGTAATCTGTAGGAGAGCAATGAAGGAAATTATGAATGTTAAAGTACAGAGAGGTGCGCAGTTTGACTCAGATCATTACCTCTCCAAGAACAAAATGAATTTCATCCCTCTCAATAAGGCCGTGAGAACCAGAAGTAAATTTCATATGATGTTGCGAAGCTCAAAATCAATCAAAACATATTGGAACAATACCACCAGCAACTTACATTTGAATCTCATAAATGGATGGCCATCACCTCCAAGATCCAACAAGCAACTAATACTGCAATCCTGACAGCTAAAAAGAGAAAGCATAGATGGTGGAATGAGGTTTGTGATGAAGTGATGGCCCAAAGAACAAATGCCTGGAAAAAGTGGAACTCGACCAGGCGACCTGAAGATTTTGATATATTCCATGAAGTTCGAAAATATGCAGCCAGAACTTTATGAAGGGCTAAGCGATAATATGAGAAACAGCAGTTAGAACAGATTGATCAGAATTTCCGGAAAAAATTATGCCAGAGACTTCTATCAGAAGTTCAAGTCGAATTTGATTGGATACCAAGCCCCTATTCTTTGTTTTAGAGACGAAAATGGAAAGCTCGGCCTGACCAACAAAGAAAACTGCATGATCATGTCTCGTTATTTTGAAAACCTACTTAATTGTGATGAAGCGAAAGAAAGATTCTCTGTATGTGCCCAGATCCACAAACTACCCAACTCATCTCAGCTGGTAAAGAGGAGATCAAAGAGATCATCAACAGTGTTAAGAGTAATAAGGCATCTGGAGAGGATTCAATAGTGGGGGATCTACTAAAGCTGCAAATAATGAAACTCTGATGTACTAGTCCAGTAGATCTGGAGAACTGGTATGATACCAGCTGAATGGCAGTCAGCTTTAAGCCATCCTATACACACAAAAGAAGGTGATAAAAAGAATGTCAATAACTATAGGGGCATCTCATTAGTATCTGTACCATATTAGATTCTCTCCAAAGCAATACAGTACAGAATGGAAGGTCATTTTGACCAACTGATTGGGGAATATCAAGCTGGTTTCCGAAATGGCATTTCCTGCCCAGAACAGATCTTGAACCTGAAGAAAATTATCAGGAAAAAAAAAAAAAAAAAAAAACAAACAAACTTGAGGAAATAACTATGTGGTCATGTTTGTTGATTTTCAGAAGGCATATGACTCCATTGACTGAGAGGAATTAATGAATATTTTGGAAGAGTTTGGGGTGAATGATACATCAAGAAAGCTGATCAAACAAACTCTCATTGCCACAGTGTCAGAAATAAAATTTATGGGTGAGATTTCAGAAACCTGTACAGTCTGAATGGGCATAAGACAAGGAGATGGACTATCCCCACTCCTTTTCAACTGCATCTTGGAAAAGGTCATTTGAGAGTGGAGAGAGTTGTTAGCCCAAGAAGAAACAAATGAAGAGTGGTTCAGACTTGGTCCTAAGAACAAAACAAGTTAAGGTATCTTGGATACCTACGAGGTCTCACAATTGCCTTCATGGATCTCCTTACCCGTCCTGATCTCTACAACGTTATATTCTGCCTGCTACCTAATACACCCAAATAAGTGGATCTTGTGGACTGCTCGGTCCTCATCGTTTTTTTTTTTGTGCTTATGGGATTTGAAGATAAGTGCATTGGTATTGATTTCCTAAAGCAATATGACACAATTTCCAAAAGCACTTTAGAAATTGCCTTTGAAGAGATTTCTGAGCACTTCTAAATTGATTTCAATTAAGTCATTGGTAGCTGAATTATTAGTATAAAAGTCTAGGAATTGAGAAGTTGTTGGTTTGATTCTTGCTTGTAGAGAATTTATTTTTTTACTTTTAGTTAGTTTCTTTATCTGCCATCAATTTGAAATGCTAATTAACAATGTTCAAAGCCTATTTTTAATAAGAACATTCATTAATTTTTAATTAGTAAATATTTGAAATGCAACACAGTAAATTAAAATCCGGTTAAAATAATGTGAAACATGAGGGGAAAAATATAATACTCTTTTATTTCTAGAGATTGAACAGTATTGTTCATGTATGTAGTTTTTTCATTCAACAATAAGGCATTTCCATATGACTGTATCAAATGTTAATATATCTTTTTTGAATTAGTAATTAAAAATAGAAAGGATAATTTTTTAAAAAATATGATCAATTAATTTGTAATTAATATTTCATTTGAAAATAAATGCATAATTGAAATACATTGACTGCTTGGCCATTGCAGATGACCTGTCCATTTTTGCTAACAACATAGAGTCAGTAGTCAGCAAGATCAATAGGCTGTCAGAAATTGCTGAAAAAGTTGGACTCCAGATCTCTATTCAAAAGACAAAATATATCATGAACATCTGTGATGGACTTGAATGGATGATCACTGATCTGGGAAAAATCGAACGAATTAAGAATTTCTGCTATCTTGGTGAAGTCATCCAGGAGAATGGATTAGAAGAAGAAGCAATTAATGTGAGGGTGAGGAAGTTAGACCAGTCATACCAACTGACAAAGAATACCTACAACAAAAAGTCTATGAGTAAAGGGGCCAAGTCTTGACATTATAAAGCATATGTAAAACCTGAGGGCTTACATGCATCTGAAACTGTGACCATGAATGGACAAGGTCAAGCTGAGCAGCTGCAAAAGTGAGAGGTAGGATATTATGGAAAATCTTAGGTAATAGATGGGTTGATGGACAATGGTGAATGAGAGCAAATGAAGACTTGTACAGATAGACAGAACCTATCACAGCATCCATTAAGAAGAGATGATTGTTATTTTATGCTCGTCTCATGAGGATGGATGGTGACCGACTAACAAAAAGAATACGGAGTTTCGTCCAATCTTAGAAAACAAGGCCGAGATGGTGTGAAGAATGTGAAAAAAGGTCTTAGGCAGATTGGTATCTCAGAGAGAGAAATTCCTGACAGGAACAAATTTAGAAGATTGGTTAACAACTACCAAGGTTTTAAAATGGCATAAACATCCAAAAGATGGAGAGGACCTTTGTCCAAAGAGCATAAACAGGCATTTCTGGGTTGGCTCAGAAGATACAGGCGGGAAATCAAGGCTGGAACAAGAACAAGACCTAGACACTAAAATGAAATTGGTTGTTTCGATGCAGCCCATAGAGGCTCCTCTAAATAAATAAAATAAACTCTTTAACAACACTCAGAAATCTGCTACTCTTCAAAGAAAATTTCATAGGTTTTTGTTTTATGTAAGTTTTAGAATTACATCATACTTATTTAGGATGTTGATGTCCAGACAGTAAGTTTCAAATCCTCTCTATATGAAGAAAATCTTAGATAGCCATCTCAGTTGTCCCATTGTGACAGATTTCAAAACCCCAACAGAATGCACCTTAGCTCTTGAGGACCAGAACCTCCAAGTTACCAGGAGGCATATGTGATACATGAAATGAAATGTTGTGTGGCGAGGGCCTCCTGTCAGGTAGACCGGTCGCCTGGTGCAAGTCTTTTGAGGTGACGCCACTTCGGTGACTTGTGTGTTGGTGAGAATGAGATGATGATGAAAACAACACAACACCTAGTACCTGAGCAGAGATAATCTCTGACCCAGCCAGGAATCGAACCTGGCCCCCTTTGCATGGCATTCTGCCGCGCTGACCACTCGGCTATCAAGGTGGACACATGATACATAAAAGATTCTGACCATTTCCTATAGATCTCACATCCATGCCTTGGTCCCTTTCATGTTATTGTTGTTCCCTAGACTAACATTCTAGACACACACACACACACACACACACACACACACACACACACACACACACATGGACTCTCTGTCTCCGAACTCTGCCTCTCCCAGTGCCCATCAAAAGCTCTTCAAAAATGTCATTCATTTTCACACTAGCTGTCATCATCCTTACCCATACCCTTTCAGGTATTTGAGTGCCAGATATACAAACAAATCAGGGGAAATAGCTGTAGGTACCAGAGTGGCTCCATCCTATGCCAGCTTTATTATGAACTGCATGAAAGAGGCATTCCTCAGTTCCCAGCCACTGTGCCACATGGCAGTATACAAATTCATTAATTGTATGTTTGTGGTATAGACTTGGAATGAAGAGCCTCACATATCCTTTCTTCTAAAGTCCTTTTTTCCAATTGAATTTTATCTGGTCCTTCTCTAAATCACATTGAACTTTCCAAGATGTTGATCTCCATCTCATCATAGTTCGCATTCAGACTTTGATAAACATCAGAGCAACAATATATGAACTTTGCTATTGTCTCCCTTTTTGACACCAAACTTACTTATCCATAATACTGAAGTAATTGTGGCAAATGTGTGTGCTTCAGCACCAAGTCCCTCAGCATGTATGACTGATGACTGTAGCCTTTTCCAGGCTTATCTCTTGATGCATCTAACACACTGACCTAAAGAAGGGGGGATGAAGGGGGCGGGGGTGACGGGGGAGACAGGGACTCTTACCTGTTCACACTATCAAAAGCATATGCTAAGTTACAAAATATTTCCAGTGGTAAAACAGTAATTTCTTACGTATCGTTTTTGGTGGGCTATATCATTTGGCAAGGTAAATATAACCTGATCAGTTACCAGTCCTCTTTTAAATCAAAACTATTTGCTACTGAGAATGTTTTGTGTATTAAGTATTTAAAAATGATTTTGTACATGATATTGGAAAAAAAAAATGCTACTGCTAATAGTTAGATGGATTGGTAATTCTTTGCTGTTTTAGCTCCTTCATTGTGAACTGATTTGAAACAGTGCAGTTTACCGTATTTACTCGAATCTAAGCCGCACTTTTTTTCCGGTTTTTCTGAGCCAAAAAACCGCCTGCGGCTTAGAATTGAGTGTAAAGTAAGCGGAAGTTCTTAAAAATGTTGGTAGGTGCCGCCACAACTAACTTCTGCTGTCGAATATATGTAGCGCTACACAGGCATGCTTTGCAGGCACAAATATAAATACTGGCGCCAAAACCTCTGCGTCAGTATAAAAATTTAAAAAAAGTGGCAGACGAACTGTGGCCGTCTGGTATAATGAGTTAACGAAAAAATATTTATTTGCAAAAACTCACAATGAGAAGAAACTAAAAAAAACAACAGAGAAGTAACTTTATCTAGGAGACTCTATAGTCTTACGGCAAAGATAAAAAACGACACATGACCAAAAAAAACCTCTTGCGCACTTTTGATATCACTTTGCACCAGACATGAAAAATGTCACCGCCACACAGCTATTTTCTCTGCCCCGAGTTTCGACCACTGCATTTTCATACATTATCCTACTAAGTAAATGCAAATTCCGCATTGTTCATCTTCGAATGTAGCAGCATTTCAATGTACTACGAAAATCTGACTGACAAAACTGTTTGGGATGTTTGTCAATATGGCCAGCTCTACATTCTGAATTCTTTCCTACCTGTGAGAAGAGATGGTTGCTAATAGGAACATTTATGAATTGTTAACCACATGCAGTATTCACTTCACCATAAGAATAATATGAATATAAAAATTTTGCCATGTATTCTTTCGTGTTTGCTGATGTCTCATTTAAATCCTGTCTGCCTAATAAACTACGAAACTAGAGCGAGACAACAGCAAATGCGGAAGAATATACATATCATGTCATCTTTATATTCAGATTATTCTTATGCCTAATAGTGATACAGTCAGAAATGAAGCACAGCAATTGACTAGATTTTTAAATATAAGATGACTCTAATTTCTGTGCAGAATGTAATGTGCTAAAGAGGTGTCTTCAAAGATTTTCAAACAGAGGAAAAGTTTTCGCTAAACTTTCGTTCAGAACATCTTCTATGATACGCAGTCTATTATTTGGTTCTTGTTGATCATTATCAAAGAAAGCAGTGGTGTAAGTAATAACAAATAGCAGTCTCTTGCCATTGTTTTGCTAAAGAGACAATTCCTCTCTCTCTCTCTTTAAAAAGCGGCGGTAGCGTGCACAAAAGCAAGCCATGCCGCGAGCAGCGACAGGCCATAAACACTCATTATCAGAATGCTACAAACAATGCATGACACAGTACAGTACTGCATTTTCAGCTTAGAGTGACGTAAACACCTATAACAAAGAGAACGGCACTTATCAGATCAAAGAAAAATAAGCAATCGATTCAAACCAGATGAAGCACTTGAAAAAGGAAGGGTACCCGTGTAAATACGGATGGAGCGCCTGACGCATAGCAATGGCTACCTGCTAAAGCTTAACTGCTAAGCTTATGATCCGAACCAAACTACTGTAGCTGTATCGTCATTCGTTCGACCTAATTGTGTCTCATATTACAATGGACCAACTTTGTTTTGATTTGGAGGTGCAGCCTAAAACTTTTCTCTCCACTTGAATTTCGAGTCTCCAATTTCAGGTGTGGCTTAGATTCAGGAAATTTTTTCTTCCTTGATTTCGAGTCTCATTTTTCAGGTGCAACTTAGATTCGAGTGCGGCTAAGATTCGAGTAAATATGGTAGTATATTGGGGGAAAATACTGCCATGAAATGATTTATTACATAAGTAACTTAGTAATTTTCAAAGCTGAACTGAACAATTTTTTTATAATTTTGCTATTGATTTCTTCATAACGACTTGGAAATCTATTTTTAAGAGAGTTGATAACAATGAAAACATCATTTGGAGATGTAGTACGTAGTTGTAATTTACCAAAAATGCTTTAAATGTTTTTTTTTAGAAACTGAAATCCATCTATTAAGGAAATGATTGTACATAAATCATATACCACTGACAGAACAAAAGTTATTTATGTGTGCAATTTTGAGGCTATATTTGATCAGTTTATTATTTACTTTTAAAGAATGTTCCTAATTTTTCTGTCCAGTATCATCTTGGTGGAGGACTATTTTTTTCTTGAAAATACATAAATTTTATTGCTGGGATGACTCCACTAAGACCTTTACAATACAGTTATTAAAGCGATTTAACCCTGCCAATTCAGGTTAATTTTTGTAATAATACTTTTCAGAGTAACCTATGACTACATCATAGAATAAATTATACTTTTCGTTAACACCAGTTCTCCTGTGGCCATCTTTCCAGTATGTATTTCATGCATACTTCTTGAATTCTATTCCTTGTTCATTTATTACCCTGTAAGTTCTGCAATTCTTACACCTTGATATTAAATGTCAGTCATTTCCTCCACTATGATGTTTTATGTTTTACTTTATTCATCTCCTCCATCCCCCAGGAAACCTGTAAGTTCATATATATATATAATAGAAGGAAACATTCCATGTGGGAGAAATTATATATATATATATATATATATATATATATATATATATATATATATATATATATATATATATATATATATATATATATATATATATATATAAAAAGATGAGGTGACTTACCGAACGAAAGCGCTGGCAGGTCGATAGACACACAAACATACACACAAAATTCAAGCTTTCGCAACAAACTGTTGCCTCATCAGGAAAGAGGGAAGGAGAGGGGAAGACGAAAGGAAGTGTGTTTTAAGGGAGAGGGTAAGGAGTCATTCCAATCCCGGGAGCGGAAAGACTTACCTTAGGGGGAAAAAAGGACAGGTATACACTCGCACACACGCACATATCCATCCACACATACAGACACAAGCATAATATGTATCCATCTTCACATCACAGTCTGTTTATTCCTTCCATCATTAATGCTTATACTTGCTAATTTACTATATTTGGCTCTCTCCCCTCCCTGCTCCTGCTGACACATTTTTCATAATATTTGTCTCCTTTCAACTTATACAGGGTGAGCAACATAAAACCAAACCTATAACATAACATCTGCAGAATCAGTAGGTTTTGTTGGAATGAAATTTTTTGAATGATACACAATTTAAGTGTTGTATTTATTAACACTATTGTTACAAAAGATGTTCTAAATGATAGCTCTGGGCATCAATGCACTTTTGTGCTCTGCAGGTTCTATTGGAAGTCATCAGACAAAAAGGTTCTGTTATCAATTGTATTGGTTTCTCATTGAATGTTCACATTCAGCTCATCAGTATTGTGCGAGTTAGATGTATACATTTTTTCCTGTAAGTAGCCCCAAGGAAAAAAAAGAAAAACCAAGTAGACAACCCAGGCAAATGTGGAGGCCACTATACGCTGCTCTCAACTTGTTCATTTGTGAAAAGTGCATAAATGTGATTCACTGAAATGTTTGATGTGTGAAATGCTGCTCCATGTTGTTGGAAGAAGCAGTATCTTTTTCATTGTCAGCCAGTTGTGCACAGAGTTCTTCAAAAATTGTCTATTGCCAGTCCAGTCAAAAAATATTGATCACACTGTTACATAGCATGGTGAATTCTTTCAATCTAATATGTTTTTTTTTCTGCTCCCAAAATAGGTTTTTATTTAGTTATTTTTGCCAAGTTTTATCTTACTTTCAATACAGTTATCTATTGGCGTGAAACACTTACACAAGTTCTTATTTAGACTTGATTTAATTTGAATTTGCTGTTCAAGTTATCATTTTCATTGTTCTGTTTACATTGATGTAATTGACTTTTATTAGGGCACTCATAAATAGAAAATGCAATAAACTGCTGTGAGTGCCACAGTTCACAAACATGCAGATCCTTATGGAGTTATCAGTATATTTCAGAAAAGTGACACACACCATTTGTAGCTAAGCATTCCGACTTTCCAGTAACATACTCTAAATTACCTAAAACTAATTAGCTTCCAAAATAATTGAACTTGAAATTCTAAGTCACTAACAAGTTTCATTGCAGATTTTGCCTCTATCCCTGTTAGATTCTGACTTTCAGCTGCTTACTTTTGTTACCTGAACTTTTCTGTATAAAATGACTTACAGCATTGATTAATAACTTGCTAATTAGTACTTTTGTGTAATTTACACTAATTTGGAATATGGTGCATGCATGTAAACAAGGGGATCCACAGCCCTGTGAATAACAATTCCATGTATTTTTCTAAATTTCTGACCAGCAACATTTTTGGTAATCCAAAATCACATTATTTCTTGTAGTTTACCCTAAAAAAATCCGGCCGAACTGGTTTTCAAAGCATAACATGGTTCGCAAAATAAAAAATGGAGACCTCCAGGTTGGAATGTCAGCAATTGAGGAATAGATAGATTGCTACTTACCGTGAAGATGACACGTTAAGTTGCAGACAGGCACAACTAAACCACAGTTACACATTAGCTTTCACTCACAGGCTTCATCAGAAAAGTAAACACACACACACACACACACACACACACACACACACACACACCCATATTCATTTATGCAAGCAAGCACACCTCACGCGTAGATGACTGCCATTTCCGGCAGCTTGGACCAGCGTTGACAGTCTAACACCAGCACATTCTGCCAGACAGTGCTCCTCCCTCTCCCTCTCCCTCTCCCTCTCCCTCTCCCTCTCCCTCTCCCTCTCCCTCTCCCTCTCCCTCTCCCTCTCCCTCTCCCTCTCCCTCTCCCTCTCCCTCTCCCTCTCCCTCTCCCCCTCCCTCTCCCCCTCCCCCCCCTCTCCCCCCTCCCCCCTCTCTCTCTTCCCCCCTCCACCTCTCCCCCCTCTCCCTTCCTTCTCCCCTCCCTAACTGTATACTGCTGCCATTTCCCCTTCCCTGCCTCCTCCAGATTTGTGCTTCCATTCAGTGTGACAGGTGAATTCTGGCTTGAGCTGTTGGAGATGATGGTTGTGTGTGCATGATATGTGCTTACTTGCGTGAATGAATGTGTGTGTGTTTACTTTTCTGACGAAGGCTGTGGCCAAAAGCTGATGTGTAAGGGTCTTTTAGTTATGCTTGTCTGCAACTTCAGTTGTCTTCTTTACAGTAATCAGCAATCTGTCTTCTCCTTAGATTGCTCATAGTTTACAGAATAATAGTTTATTCTTACACCTGTTTATAAGTAGTTGGATGTGACCGAAAATTGGCAGTTTGCTGTTCAAAAGCCCACAAGTAAGACCTATGTCTGGTGCATTCTTAATGTTGACTCAATCCACAGTCATGCACATTTTGTACATGCAAATATGCACACAAACATCTACGAAACTCAAGAACTTTAGTGACGTTTGAGTGATTACTGTAACCTAAATTAATGAACATTTTATAAGAGACAGTCAAAAAGTTTCCATTTGGGAGCATTACTATAGTGTATATGCAACATAGGATGACTACAATGTGGGTATATGAGAACTATCATGTAGGCAAGGGACTAGGTGTCGCCTTTCTGATGTGTGAGCAGGAAATGCAGTAGTGTGAACCATGCTGATATTATTGACAAATGCACCCAAACGAGATCAGTGTGCTCTTATTCTTTTCCTGGCTGCTGAAGGACAAACACTGGTAGACATCCATTGGAAAATGAAGATGACATAAGGCAAAGCATGTCTGTTGAAAACCACCATTGTGGAACAGTGCACCAAGTTCCATGTTGCTTCGTGATAACACATGTCCCCATGTCTTAAATGGTGTCAGAAGTTAAAACAACTCAAGTGGGAGACATTCGAGCACCCGCCCTATGGGCCTGACCTCTCCCTATGCAGGAGAGCTTCTGTAAAGTTTAGAAGGTAGGAGACAAAATACTGGCAGAAGTAGAGCTGTGAGTACCGGGCGTGAGTCGTGCTTCGGTAGCTCAGTTGGTAGAGCACTTGTCCGCGAAAGGCAAAGGTCCCGAGTTCAAGTCTCGGTCGGGCGTACAGTTTTAATCTGTCAGGAAGTTTCATATCAGCGCACACTCCGCTGCAGAGTGAAAATCTCATTCTGGAAACTCTTATGTTTTCATCACTTTTTTGGGAGTGATTATCACATCCACAAGAAAACCTAAATCGGGCAAGGTAGAAGAATCTTTTTACCCATTTGCCAAGTGTTGGAGTTAGGTAGGTCAACAACATATTCCTGTCATGTGACGCACATGCCGTCACCAGTGCCGTATAGAATATATCAGACGTGTTTTCCTTTGGAGAAATCGGTTTACCTATGACCTTGCGATCAAATGTTCTCGGTTCCCATTGCAGAGGCACGTCCTTTCGTCTACTAATCGCACAGTTTTGCGGTGCGGTCGCAAAACACAGACACTAAACCTATTACAATGAGCAGAGATGTCAATGAATGAACTGACAGATCATAACTTTGCGAAAATAAAAAAAAAGTGAACTTTTCACTTGAGGGAAAACTTGAACCAAGGACATCTCATTCCGCATCTGCTCACGCTAACCACGGGACCACGGCGCTCCTGAGCTCACACTATCTTCGATGTTGCCTATCTTGCGCATGGACTACTCAGTTTATATATTTTGCTTATTTTTTCATAGTTCCACACAACTTCTTCCTGTTTTCTCGATTTATCTGTGTTCAGTTTTTCAAGGCCTATCCACTGTGCCAACTTATAACTAAATCTGAGGGGGGTGCGATGGGGCGGTTCCCTTGTGAGTAAATACCGTCTCATACTTATTTAGACCTTCAGATCATGGTGATCAGGAGTTGTGGTACTGAGGAGATACTATGAGAACCAGGTAAGAATCATTACACCACACCACAGTTACCAGACACGGCACACTAAATAATAATTTTCTCAATTTTCTTTTTGTGAAGTGGATGGACAAATATCTTTTGAGGATTCCTCGCCATCCAGTACATCGTGTTCTGTGGATTAACATAGCTTGATAAATGATATGCCTCATCTGACATTAAATAAGGTATTGGGTCTGCACACTGGAAACTGTACCAGTTGCATGCCAGTTTTTAACTAAACCTTTTATGGTGCTCTTCACTGAGCTACTGAATTTCAGAAATTTTTCTATGAACACTTTGTGTTTCATCTAATGACTGAGAACAAGTGTAGGTTTCAGCTACAGCTATCCTCTCCTGGAAGGAACGTGGCATTTTACACAAGCACAACTGCACTCACAAAACTGCACTGCAATGAAATGTATTCTGTGCTGACATGTAACATTTGTTGAACATCAGCAACAGTTAGTAGTAACAAACACATCTGCTGGTCACGGTAGTTGTGAGAGAGTCTTTCATAAATAGCGTCTGGTAGTGGTTTCACTATGGGTTTGCTTTGATGATGCTCACTCTGTAGCAGGCTTTGTTAGTTTGTTGTGGGTGACTTGTCACCCGCCCCCCCCCCCCCCCCCCCACCCTCCCCCCTCGTTCCCAAAGCCCTCCCTTAACAATTAACCAATTGTTCTCACTTCTTTGCAGAAAGAAACTGTGCTTTGTTACCTGTTTTGTGTGTTCCCTTCAGCATAGTACTGATCAGCCCGTATGTCTCATTACAAGTTTAATAAGCATCTGAATGAAATTTCCCTTGTTAAGAGATGATGATTATAACTTGTGATGTTGTAACTGCCCGATGTTGTGTTTCACTGCTTTGTAATATTGAGATTAATTTTAAAACTTTTATTGTAATGTGATTGTTTTCAGCTGTAACATCAATGAGTGTACATCCAACAGGAAAGTTGCTTTTGTCACTGGGTACAGATGGTACACTTAGGACATGGAATCTCATAAAAGGCCGTAAAGCATATGTCACCAACTTGGGGAAGTAAGTTACAACAAATAATTTCAAACTCAATAAAAATTTAAATCTTTTAGCATCAACAAGTCATTGTCAATTGAACTACATAGAATGCTTATTTAAGCTTTATTTTTGAGTCTCATGTGTCACTGTTTCCATTAAGTTGTACTGGAATTTGGTATACCATATTTATTTCTTTTACTGCATGTTCCAATATTACCTGAAACAGAAATCAATTTTGCAAAATGTATCAGCCCCTCTAATTAAAAACTGTATTTTCTATTGTAAAGTAATAAGCTTGATTGTTCTGAATAGTGGGAAATTCGATTTCAGCAAATATTTGTGTGCACAAACTTTCTTATGAAGGTTTTGCCCCTTTACAATCTTGCTGTTCAGTTTACGGGAGACAATCACAATCACAATTACATTTCATTTAGTGATGAGTAGTGTAGACAGTTCAGCCGTTAGGGAAGAGTGTCGTGTAATTCTCATTGGGAACCAGTAAAACTCTGTCATCTGAATTGTTAATGTGTATAACTGCTATATCCCTTACTTTTGTTTAATTGTATTATTTGTCAAGACTTGTTTTTTAAAAGAGATGTGGAGACATCCGGCTCATGACTTTCTCTTGAGTAACATGGTGCCCCAAGCTGTTACAGTTCTCCTTCCTTTTTATGCATTGGAATAGCCACCTCTATCTATCGTATCCTCTCATTTACATTCTCCATGATAGCAATCTTGATGTCAACCAGATGTCTACCCAGCTCCTAATTTGGTTCATTATTGTTTTCTTTTATCTTATTTTACACTTCATGTTCACAGTTCCCCATTAGGATTTAGCCTCTTCCTTGTGAATTATTCAGAAGTGCAAGGTTTACAGGAAAGAATATCCAATGTACCATCTTCTCTCAATATGATGATCCTGGACCTCTTTTCTTCTTAAATAACACAGCATATGTGAAACCCAACATGGTAGAGAGTCTGTTGTCAGGAGTTTGATATGTACCTGCACTCTTGTACCCTCCTGGACAATTTGGGGAACAGAATGCTGGTTTATGACTTGAGAACTCTCCACACAAGTCAGAGAGTACGTGCCCATCTTTGGGTCCTCTGTCACTCCAAGCAACACTCATTCTCAGGTGACCATTGCTGTGGTTTGGTGACACCCATAATAGGGGACCTTTGTTGGATTTTATGTCACCAGTACAGAAAATCCGTAATGAAATGGATTATGTTCACAAGCTGGTGGCTTTGAGGCTACAGCAGCCTCATCAACTAGGCATAGTACGAGAATGTAATGCCTCCGAATATTTTATGTGAAAACTCTTAAAGATTTTAAAATAAAAATAAAATGTACTTTAAAATTTTTTAAATAAAACAAACTCTATTAGTACTACGTATTTTTGTTTTTCATGTCTACATATTTATTTCCCAACATAGTCATCCTGCCAATAACAAAAATTTCTGTAATTTTTTAGAACTTTTCTTGTGGACAACAAAGCAGTCTGGCTAAAATACTTTAAAAGTGGATTAAAATCAGTTGAACAGTTGATGTTTGTGAATGCACAGCACCTGCTCCATTTACTGTCACCACCAACCATCATGGCCGGCCGGAGTGGTCGTGCGGTTCTAGGCGCTACAGTCTGGAACCGCGAGACCGCTACAGTCGCAGGTTCGAATCCTGCCTCGGGCATGGATGTGTGTGATGTCCTTAGGTTAGTTAGGTTTAAGTAGTTCTAAGTTCTAGGGGACTGATGACCTCAGAAGTTGAGTCCCATAGGGCTCAGAGCCATTTGAACCATCATGGTATAAACTGTATGAAAATGATCACATAATGACCGAAACTAGTATCTAATGCAACTAAATATTTTATTGCGGTCAAGACTGTTTTTAATCCATTTTTAGAACATATTTCTCCCAATGAGAGACCAGTTTGTTGATACTGTCACTGCAGAATGTATGACTTTGTTGACATAGCCACAGCCTCACTTCTGACTGCATTGCTTCATCACTGTCAAAGTGAAGACCTTCAAGGTGTATTTTAAGTTTTGGAAACAAATGAAAATCGGATGGGAAAGAGTTGGGATAATGTGGATGACAGCGAACCCAAGGCGTCAGATTGTTCCAGATGTCACAGTGCTCGTGTGTGATCTGGCATTGTTACGTTGAAGGAAAGGGGTGCTTCATGTGTGGCTGCGTGACTGAACTCTTCAAATTGGTGCTTTCAGTTTTCAGAGGGTCTTCCAGTACCTTGCAGAGTTTGTATTGGAGCCTTTAGGCATGAGCTGTAAATGCACCACACCTTGAACATCCCAGAAGACTGTGAACATGATCTTTGCCACCTGATGACATGGTCTTGAACTTTTTTGGCATCACTGATCTGTTGTGGTGAAACTCCACTGATGCACTCTTGTTTTTGGGGTCAAAATGGTGAACCCAGCTTTCATCACCTGTCACAGTGTTGTTAAGGAAATCATCACTCTTATGCTGAAACCACAAAACAAATTGCTGATAGATGTCCAGTCTCCTCTGTTTCATCTCAGGAGTAAGCATTTGAGGCACCCAGCGTGTAAACGGCTGTCAGTACCACAGTTTTGCAGGCATGGCCTGTACACACACTGATGATATGCAACACTTACCTGAGTGCTGTGTCTGTGTTATCCGACGATTTTCTCTGATGAGTTCATTAGATCGATTCTGATGAGTCTTGTTGGTTGCCGTGCGCAGTTGTCCACTCCAAGCTCTGTCATACATGTTGAGATAAGCGCCACATTTCCTTCATTATGAGCATGAACAACACAATGCTGCACATTACTGATGTTGATACAATTATCACTGTGCTTAGCTTTCATTCTTCTATGGATTTCAATTGAGGGTGCGTTTTCTCCAGTTGGAAACTCAATTGCAAAATGCTGTTTCTCATACCCCGACATAGTTACATTACATACCACCGTGTTACACGCTACAGTTTGGAGCCCTCTAGCAGCAGAGGTTTGCAATTTGCTTTAGCGAAGTGAGAAAGTCAATTGAGTAATATGCATGACATGAAATACCTCAACTGATACTGAGAACAGATTAAAAAATTCAGTGCCAATACTTTTCAGCACTGCTTCATAATTATGAAGCTAACAATTAAAATCGTTTGGCATTCCTGCTCTTGGCTACGTTATGAGAGGAGGAAAAGTGGTGTCAAAATGTGGGACAGTATTCCCTGAATACCTTGTTTTTTACAAGGATGGATGAGAATACCTTCTTAACAACTGAACTCCTGTTATTCATAGAATATGTTGAGGACAAGTTTGGAGAGATGCCATTATTGGTAAAGATGTGGAACATTTCTTGCCTGATTAAGGCAACTCATTTTGCCCAGTCATAAATCTTTACTCCAGTTGCTATCGTCCCCCACGTAAATCTTAACATGATTCAGGGCACTATTTTCCACTGTGACTTGACCCTACAATAAGATGAGAAATTTTACAAGATTAATAGCCTTTCAGTGTTTGTTGTTGAGTGGTTGCTGCAGCTGTCACATATGACAAGTGCTGTAGCACTGCCAAAGTGTGCCAGGGTGCGGTAACTTTGTTGGTCGTTGACCATAAAGTCGAGCTGCAGCTTATAGTCGGGTGACACGGCATCATTGGGTTGCGGCGATCAGTGTACTTAACAACAGTGAGCTCTTGTGTTGGCTCATGCCATTACAACAGTTCTAAGATAATGTGTTTGGAACTACTTAGCAAGATTGTGTGTATCATCTGCAGTGCTGGCCACTGTGCCAAGCGGTTCTAGGTGCTTCAGTCCGGAACTGCCCTGCTGCTGCGGTCGCTGGTTCGAATCCTGCCTCAGACATGGATGTGTGTGATGTCCTTGGGTTAGTTAGGTTTAAGTAGTTCTTAAGTCTAGGGGACTGATGACCTCAGATGTTAAGTCCCATAGTGCTTAGAGCCATTTGAACCCTCACCTGCAGTGAAATCATAGACAACCGCCAGTCTATACTCAATAGGTTAAAGTCACCTCCCGCTAGTACTGGATGATTGGGTACTGCTGCATTACTGAGCATAGAATTTCTCTGAATGATTTCATGACTGGTATGGCGGGATCAGGTGGCTGGTAAAAAGTCCAGTGATTAACTTGACTTCACCTAACTTGCAAATAACTTTGCAATCAGACTCAATTTTGACACTCAGTAGACATGCACGTCTACAGTGCGACAGCTTTCCTGGAAAGTGATACATTCAGAGGTTTTGTTACAAATATGTTAGCAGTTTACTGTTAAAATCTAGAAGTTTGAAGTGTCTTTATCAACGCAGTTTGATTTTGCTCACTGTGTGTTGACCGGTGAGCAATCATCAGAGGCCTTCAAACTATTACACAGCTGTAAAAAAGCCACTTGCAGTTCATAAGCATTTCGAAGCACAAGTAGATACTTCTTAGGGATCGTGAAACTCTTACCTACCAAGGGGAATACTACAATTCTACATCCCATAATGCAGTCCATAAATCTGCAGCCAAGGCCATCTGAAAATTGTCTGGCCTCTTTCTGAGACTGTCCACTTGGTCCCAAATCAAAGAATGCTGATCAGTTGTGGGTATGATACTGAATTGTAAGATGTGCTTGCACCCTGAGGGCATGGTCAGCAGTTTCTACTGTTTCTGCCAGCCATCCACACAAATTGAGGATAGCCTCAGAACCCAACTGACAGGCACCATTGCTGCTGACATGAGCCACAACTTACAGGTGACAGACTTTGCATCCTTGACAGCCACAGGCAGGCTTTCCTTCATGTCTTGGATGTGGTCACCCCAGCAGACATACCGAGTGCACGTTAAACTTCTTTCCAGCCCTGGACACTAATTGCATAATGGGCTCTCATAACATTGAAACTCCTGGTAACTAGCAACCACCTCCATCTGCCTGCAGGGACCATGTTGAGGCAGCATCCACTATTGTCCAATCGTAGGTGAATGAACGAGAGTAGATGGCCAGTCGCCACACTCACTGTCCACCTCAAGCGACCCGAACAGGTTGCAACCTGACATTAGCCCAGCAGTGAGTGTGGTTTCTCTATGTCAGATATGCTGAAAGGTGTCTCAGCAGCAGAACCCATGGGAGGAACAGTTGGGCTATTCAGTGCCAAGTGGTCTAATTCTGGAAAAAGTTCCCACATAACAGATTTTGCTGAAAATTTATGTGAACATTCACAAATGTTCCCAGTGAACATTGGTACAGTTTTGCTGTCATCAGTTTAGTATTTCCAGAGGTACAGTCATTTGCTGAACGCCATGGCCCAGCTATCAACAGTGCATCCATGAGTTTTCCGCTATTTTGAGACATAATGTCTCCGGTAATATTTTCTTGAAAGAAACAAAACAATGCCATCTTATATAATTTTTTTGTGCTCTCATAAGTGAAATAATAAAAAAAAGATTTCCTGAGTGATTTGCATAATGATAATTTGAAACAAAGTCGGCTGAAAAAATACTCTTGAAAAAAGTGTGAAGTTTATCTTTTTATATCTTCGGAAGTAATTGCAGTACACACCTGAAACTTTGCATGTGATTACTTAGCAGTACAGGGTCTTAAAGTGTAAAATTTCATTCTCCTACTGCTTTCCAATAGTTATGCAGATTGAAGGCAAAGTTCATAATTTTTCTAAAACTGCCAAGAGTGGCTATTCTTGGCCTACTTTTAAGAAAAGGAGTCTTCTGCGAGCTCTTTTAAACCATTTTCATTAGAAAGACCATGGTCGAAACAGCATAAAAACTATATTTGGTTTTGCAATGCGAGCAAATAAGGTGCTAAAAAATAGCAATAAGGTGAAGAAATGTGGTTGAAAAAATACATTCTTGGAAAAAGTGTGAAGTTTAACTTTTATTAGATCTGACAGTAACTGCAGCATAAACCTGAAAAACTTTGCACATAATAACTTACCATTACGAGGTCAAGAATATAAAATTTCATTCTCATGCTGGTTTCCTGTAGTTTACAAATTGAGGGCAAAGATGACAGTTTTTCTAAAAATGTCAAAAATGGGTATTTTTGGCCCAACAAACTCCTGAAAACTCATTTAAACTATTTTCATTAGGCTATCTGTGTTCTAAACCACCTAAAAACTGTATTTGGTTTTGCAATGTGAGCATATGAGGTCCTAAAAAGGAATGACTAAGTGGAGGTGCATTGAGAATATTCTGCTGGTACTCAAATTAAATGTGACATCTTTTATTATGATCTACAATTGTTTAGTACTGTCTGAGGAAGATAATATCATATGTCCTGATGACTGGGAAATGAGCTTGAGTCAGAAAAACTGCAAGTAAGTAGTCCTTTTTGTCTTTTTAGAGACATGTACAGCATTCATCTTTATAGAATTCTTTTTACAAAAATGAAATGGAAGAAGGAATGCAATAAAAAGAATATGCAGTGGCGCACCTGCACAATCTGCCACAACGGTTTTTATATCCGGCGGCAGTGACAGCTGGGCAAAGCAACAAAGCAAGCGTGTCACCATCATCCACAGATAACACCCAGGCTGACAAATATGAACATGTCAGACCACTGCCAGCATTTCCTCATCCACTTACACCTTCTCTGGCAAATGCAAGTCAGACACCTACATGCCATGTGCATTCAGTTGTCAGTGGTAGGACTCTGCACTTTGACAGTTAATAGTTGTGTTAATGTTTCTCTAACCATATCATTATTTGGCGTGCAGCTGACGTAATCTTTGTTTATGTAATGGTTGTCAATAAGGATTGTAGATTAAGCAAAATAGTATTCTCTTTTGTGTGGCTCTAATAATGTGAGGTAATCACATTTGAAAAGTGTAATTTTTTGGCTTCTGTCTTATCAAATTTGTTCCCGAACAATCCATCAATGACAGCATCTAGTTGACAGTATAATTCTCCTCATGACATTGTACAGCAATTTAATGAAACTTGTAAAAAAAGTTCAAGTAACTTGAAGTAAACATAAGCTTAGGATTCTAAAAGAGACCACTTCTAGTTTTGGCCTCAGACACTTGTAGGAATGTATCATCAGCTTGGGATCCTGTGTAAAGAAACCCTTATTACTTTTGGGAGCCTGTGGTAAAGAAACTCACCCATGGCTGCTGTTGCACAGCTACCTGGTGTGGCCCCTATGGTGATGGGTATGCTGGTTTTCTCACTTTAAAGGGAACCAGCTATGGTTAAGCCACCATGGACCATACCAACACATGTATAGAATTTTTTATATGTGCATTAATGTTCCACATTAACCACAAACTATGCGAACACAAAAGTATGCTAGAGCTTAAACCAGAATTAAAGTAAATCATCAGCAGAATTACACAACAGAGATACATACGAATTCTCTATATAATGAATGTGTGCAAAAAAAGTCAGGAAAACTGTTGTGAACTTCAAAAAAATTTACACAATGTAAGAATGGTGTAAAAGCTGCCAGCTGTTTACACAATGTGTGCTGCAGCTGTAATGCAACATTTGTACTGCCATGATCTCCACTGCCTCGGTAATGCACAGTTAAGTTGTGAAGTTTATAACCAGTTTGATGGTGCAGTTATAGCAGGAAAGAAAAGACTGAAATATGTCACAATAAGTCACGACAAAAGACACCCCCCCCCCTTTTTTTTTTTTTTAAAAAAAAAAAAAAAAAAAAAGCTTAGTGAGTTATTCGGAATTTTCTTAATTCATAGTCATCAATATTTTTGATACTGCCTCTCCCAGCGAGTGCTAAACAATTTTAGAACTTAGAAAAAGATATCGGCTTTAATTTGAGTATCATCAGCATTTGAGCCCATTTTCAAAATGCAGTCCTTGCTAAAAAAAAATTTTTAGCTCTTTATATGTCGCATTTCAAAGCCAAATATAGTTTTCTTAGACGGTTTAGAATAAGATATTTCTAATGAAAATGGTTTGAAAGAGTTTGCATAAGACTCCTTTTTGTAAAAGTGGACCAAAAATAGCCTTTTTTTTAGCATTTCCAGAAAAATCATCAACTTTTCCCTCATTTGTAAACTGTTTAAAAGCACTAGGTGAATGATATTTTTATATCAGAAGGAAATTTTATATTTTAATACCATGTATTGCAAAGTTATTATGTACAAGGTTTCAGGTGTACCCCACAATTATTTCCAGAGTTACAGAAAGCTGAACTTCGCATTGTTTTCAAGTGTCAAGGTTTTTGGTAGACTTTCTTCAAATTATCCATATGCAAATCACTCAGGAAATCTGTTTTTCTTATTTTGTTCAAGAGAGCACAGAAAATTGTACAATATGGTGTAATTTTGTTTCAAGAAAATATTACCAGATATATTATCTCTCAAAGTTGCCGAAAACTCGTAGGTGCACTGTTGATATTTGTGCTATGGGGTCATGCACATAACTATATCTTCAGAAGTGATTGTGAAACTTTACCAATGTTCTTTGGGAACCTGTGTTATTGTTGATGTAGAATCTCATCAAAATCAGTGATTTTCGTATGGGAACCTCTAGACCACTTGGTATGCAATGTCCCAATTACTTGAGGTGGCCCATGCTACTCCCTGAGGCAGCACCGCAGAAGGCAGACAGTGGCCAACAGTGTCTTCAACTGTTGCAGTCAGCTCCTCCTCTGTGTGCACACAGCATCCATATTCCATCCACAAAAGATTGAATGAAAGCAATAGGCAACAATAAATAAAAATTAGCACTACCGACAGAGAAGTCTAGTTGTGAAGCGAGGAGTTGGAATGTGATCCGTTGATCACCTCTAATGAGAGTGAAATGATAATTAAATCAAGACCTTAAGATGTTGACAGGCGTTGATATACATCGACGGGGACAGCTGAAAATGTCTGCCCCGACCGGGACTCGAACCCGGGATCTCCTGCTTACATGGCAGACGCTCTATCCATCTGAGCCACCGAGGGCTTGTTTGATTAATAGAAGAGATAGACATGATCCAGCGAAAAGCAGCGCGATTCGTCATGGGGACATTTAGTCAGCGCGAGAGCGTTACGGAGATGCTGAACAAGCTCCAGTGGCGGACACTTCAAGAAAGGCGTTACGCAATACGGAGAGGTTTATTATCGAAATTACGAGAGAGCACATTCCGGGAAGAGATGGGCAACATATTACTACCGCCCACATATATCTCGCGTAATGATCACAACGAAAAGATCCGAGAAATTAGAGCAAATACGGAGACTTACAAGCAGTCGTTCTTTCCACGCACAATTCGTGAATGGAACAGGGAAGGGGGGATCAGATAGTGGTACAATAAGTACCCTCCGCCACACACCGTAAGGTGGCTCGCGGAGTATAGATGTAGATGTAGATGTAAATAAAAATTAGCTCTGTTGTCATTTAGAGCGAGACTTTCACTATCAAATGTAAGCTACTACTGTGAAACTGTCACTGACACCAATTCGCTGCACTCAGGAGGTGTCAATTTATGATTTTTTTTTTGAAATGATGCTTAACAGCAACAATCTCTGTAAACATAAGAGTTTGTAAGACTGTGTCATAGATCTTGTCATAACTTGGGTTTAATCTCATTTACTTGAAGGATTCTTAAGCAATAAATACAGGATGTTTCAAAAAGAATATATGTATTACAAAGTATTATTTTGTCCAAACTATTGATCGCTGCATCACGGCTCAGCTATTGGGCAAACAAATACATAGTCCAGTTTATATTAATAGCCATTAAATGTCAGTTGTCTTCTGTTTTGCTTGGTAACTGTCATATGTTTAAAATGGCTACTCTGCAGCAGAAATCATTTTGTGTTCTCAAGTTTGTGAAGTGTAATACCATGATTACAGTGAAAGACGTTTCAGGCTGAGGTACCAAATTGATCCTCTTTATGGGTGCAACATTCGCAGATGGTATTGACAATTTCGAGATACAAGATGTGTATGTAAAGGAAAGAGTCCTGGCTGCCCTCGCGTCCCTGAAGAAAATGTTGCATGAATTCAAAATGCTTTCCAACATAGTCCTTCAAAATCAACTTGTCGTGCCAATCAGGAGTTACAACTGCCTACAGCAACAGTTTGGCATGTTTTGAGACGTTGGTTGGTTATGAAGCCATACAAGTTACATCTGTTACAAGCTCTGTGTCCTGATGACAAATGCAAACGTGTGGCATTTTGTAACAAGATTCTTGATGCTATTGACAATGATAACACTTTCGCACAATGCATTGTGTTCATTGATGAAGCGACTTTCCACGTTAGAGGTCAGGAAACAAACACAGTGTTCGAATTTGGGGCCTACAGAAGCCACATGCATCCATTGAACATATACGAGATTCGCCCAAAGTCAGCGTGTTTAGTGTGATACCCCAGTCATCTGTTCTTCTTCTTTGATGGAAAAACAGTTAGCGGTCAGCAGTATCTCACTATGTTACAAAAGTGGTTGTTTCCGAGGCTGCAGGAAGACAACTTCATTTTTCAAGAGGGGCACCCCCTCACTGGAGTCGCCAAGTGCGTGAATATCTGAGTGGAAATCTACCGAACCGTTGGATTGCTCGTCAAGGAGCTGGCGACTTAGCATGTCTCAGCTGGGCTCCATGGTCACCGGATTTGACACCCCTGACGTCTTCCTGTGGGGTTTCGTGAAAGACAATGTTTATGTGCCACCACTCCCACAGAACCTGGAATAGTTGAAAACTGGATCTGTACTGCCATAACATCAGTGATGAAGGACATGCTTGCCTGATTATGGGAGGAGTCTGAGTATCGACGTGATATTGTTCGTGTCGCTGATGGAGGGCACATTGAACATCTGTATTCTGAATTTGAGAGGCTCATAAATATGTGTGTAAAGTTTCGTATTCAAATGTCTTAAAGTTTAATAAATATATGCATTCGAAATACGTATATTCTTTTTGAAACACCCTGTATATTATGAGCAAATATGCTTTACTGAAGTGTATTATGTAAATAGCTTTTAAGTAACTAACAACTGCAGGTTTTAATATAAATGTGAAATAATAGATCAGCTTAACATTATTGAGACTTTATGTCGTATGCAAAAGAATTACTTATTTATTTCCATCCTCTATTTTTTCCATTTATGGTGGTGGTGGTGGTGGGTAGTGTTTAACGTCTCGTCGACAACGGGGTCATTAGAGACGGAGCGCAAGCTCGGGTTAGGGAAGGATTGGGAAGGAAATCGGCCGTGCCCTTTCAAAGGAACCATCCCGGCATTTGCCTGAAACGATTTTAGGGAAATCACGGAAAACCTAAATCAGGATGGCTGGAGACGGGATTGAACCGTCGTCCTCCCGAATGCGAGTCCAGTGTGCTAACCACTGCACCACCTCGCTTGGTTTTTCCATTTATACTCAATTAACACAGTTCTTAGGAGATGTTTATACCACTGCTGTATTTCCAGTTTTTGCTTTTTTATATCACCTGTCTTCTTGTTGGTTTGGTCTTCAGTCCAGAGACTGCTTTGATGCAGCTCTCCATGCTACTCTATCCTGTGTAAGCTTCTTCATCTCCCAGTAACTACTGCAACCTACATCCTTCTGAATCTGCTTAGTGTATTCATCTCTTGGTCTCCCTCTACAATTTTTATCCTCCACGCTGCCCTCCAATACTAAATTGGTGATCCCTTGATGCCTCAGAACGTGTCCTACCAACCGATCCCTTCTTCTTGTCAAGTTGTACCACAAACTTCTCTTCTCCCCAATCCTATTCAATATCTCCTCATTAGTTACGTGATCTACCCATCTAATCTTCAGCATTCTTCTGTAGCACCACATTTCGAAAGCTTCTATTCTCTTCTTGTCCAAACTAGTTATCGTCCATGTTTCACTTCCATACATGGCTACGCTCCATACAAATACTTTCAGAAATGACTTCCTGACACTTAAATCTATACTCTATGTTAACAAATTTCTCTTCTTCAGAAACGCTTTCCTTGCCATTGCCAGTCTACATTTTATATCCTCTCTATTTCGACCATCATCAGTTATTTTGCTCCCCAAATGGCAAAACTCCTTTACTACTTTAAGTGTCTCATTTCCTAATCTAATTCCCTCAGCATCACCCGACTTAATTCGACTACATTCCATTATCCTCGCTTTGCTTTTGTTGATGTTCATCTTATACCCTCCTTTCATGACACTGTCCATTCCGTTCAACTGCTCTTCCAAGTCCTTTGCTGTCTCTGACAGAATTACAATGTCATTGGCGAACCTCAAAGTTTTTATTTCTTCTCCGTGGATTTTAATACCTACTCCGAATTTTTCTTTTGTTTTCTTCACTGCTTGTTCAATATACAGATTGAATAACATTGGGGAGAGGCTACAACCCTGTCTCACTCCCTTCCCAACCACTACTTCCCTTTCAGGCCCCTCAACTCTTATAACTGCCATCTGGTTTCTGTAGAAATTGTAAATAGTCTTTCGCTCCCTGTATTTTACCCCTGCCACCTTCAGAATTTGAAAGAGAGTATTCCAGTCAACATTGTCAAAAGCTTTCTCTAAGTCTACAAATGCTAGAAATGTAGGTTTGCCTTTTCTCAATCTAGCTTCTAAGATTAGTCGTAGGGTCAGTATTGCCTCACGTGTTCCAATATTTCTACAATTTAACAATAGAAAATCAAGGATGGAATGTAACAATATTATGAAAAGAATAGCTGCTACTCGCCGTGTAGCGGAGATGCTGAGTCACAGATAGGCACAACAAAAACGCTGTCACAAAATAAGCTTTTGGCCAACAGGGCCTTTGTCAAAAGTAGAAGATGGCACGCGCACGTGCGCCCACACACACACACACACACACACACACACACACACACACACAGTCTCTGGTAGCTGAAGTCAGACTATCATAGTCTGGTAGTCTGGCTTCAGCTTCCAGACACTGTGGTCATGTGTGTGTGTGTGTGTGTGTGTGTGTGTGTGTGTTGCATTTGCGTACACGCATGTTTTTGTGTACGTGCGCGCGCGCGCGCGCGCGGGTGTGTGTGTGTGTGTGTGTGTGTGTGTGTGTGTGTGTGACACCTATTTTTGACAAAGGCCTCATTGGCAGAAATCTTATTATATGACAGTCTTTTTGGTGTGCCTATCTACAACTCAGCATCTCTGCCACATGGTGATAGCAACTATCCTTTCCATAATATTGTATCATATGTCTCTTAACATAGGCCTCTCTCATCTATGTTCTCACCACATTTACTTACTGCTTAAATCATGTTTACTGTAATAATTTGTGACATCATTATTTAAAACCAGTTGTACATTGATTGCAGTGAAGAAAATCTCATGTATTCTTAAAAGTGGTGCCCACTTTCTGGTGCAGAAAATAAAAATAATGTGTATATTTTTAAAATTTTTTCAAATGTGGAAACATGAAGTACTCTGCAACTCTTCTGATTGTGCAAAATAACAATATTTCGCTACATCGACAGTGTGAACACTGTGTACGTTGATTGCTTGTGTAAGCAGTTTAATGGTTTCAGATTTTTTTTCTCAGTCTCTTATTCATACATTTATTTTCAAGTAGTTCACTTTGTTTGAGTGTTGTTATCTTTTGTATATCTTGCAGTGTCTTTAAATTTTTGTGGCATTATGGAGGTAAATGTCATTGTGCATGTTGTTTTTTGCCACAGCTTTTGAATTGTTGGTTGTGTATTATTTGGCAATAATTACTCACTGGGATATCTGCTACTTTTCTGTGAACAAAATTAATTCCTGTTTCACTGTGTTTACTAAAATAAATCTTATACTCCATTGGACAGGGAAAGCCGGTGGTCGTCAGGTGTAATCTGGTCTCCTGATGGTTCTCATTACATTGTGCTGCCTGGTGGGAAACGAGCAGATGTGTACTCAGTGGAAACTGCTGGTATCAAGTGCTCATTAAAGTTGCAGTGGGGAGTATGCTGTGCTTGTTTTCTCACTTCAGACATATTTTCCCTGGCTGGTGAGGGAGGGAATATAGCACTGTATTCACTGAACGAGAAGAGTGGGGAACCCACAAAGGAAGTGAAGGCTCATGAGGACAGGGTGAAAGCAACCGGTGCTATTACTCTGGCTGATAGTTCCACATGGCTTGCAAGTGCTTCTAGTGGAGGTCAAATAAAGCTGTGGCAATTTAAGGTAGGGAATAGTGTATCCATTATGTATAGTTAAATACCGTATTTACATGATCATTGTTTGTGTTTACTCGAGTGTAAGACAAGCCTGAATATAAGATGACACCCCTTTTTTGAAGAGGCTCCTTGAGGAAAAAAAATATTTATCATATTCTCACTAATCAAAATTAGACTGCTTTACTGACAAAGTATCAGCCAAAAAGTTAACGTATTACCTATACCAAACTTATGCCATTTTTTGATTGTCTGCATTTTGATAATACTGTACTAGGAGACATAAAATAAACAAAAAGAGATTGTTACATTAATTTTCAGACCATTTTCTTTTCTATGTTTTTTGTTTGTTAACGCTTTAGTCTGTGATATGAATATTTTTAATCATCATCGGGTGTAATAGCACAGCTGTGAAATTTGTGTCTTCTGTGTCACAAATATTTCTCTATTTCTTCTGACTTTGTTGCTATTTCTGAGGTTTTCATTGTGGTGGGACCTGTGAACACAGCAATTCTGGTCCCCCCCCTCCAATTCCATTTGTCCATGTAGGCTGATTGAATTCCAATCACTGAGTACAAATAGAGGAACCATTAACAGCACCTGAAATTGGTGGTTAGGTTAGTCATCAAAATATTGTGTGCAAAAAAGAATTGTCAACCTGACTGGACAACTTAAAGCATACCATCTATCAATGAGTTTGAGAGAGACTTAGAAATCTCATTATACATGAAGCTTCAAAGAAACTGGTATAGGCATACAGAGATATGTAAACAGGCAGACTACAGTGCTGTGCTCGGCAACACCTCTATAAGACAACAAGTGTCTGGCGCAGTGGTCAGATCGGTTACTGCTGCTGCGTTGGCGGATTATCAAGATTTAAGTGAGTTTGAACGCGATGGTATAGTCAGCGCATGAGCAATGGGACACACCGTCTCCGAGGTGTGATGTAGTGGGGATTTTTCCTGTACGACCATTTCACGAGTGTACCGTGAATATCAGGAATCCAGTAAAACATCTAATCTCCTACATCACTGCGACTGGGAAAAGATCCTGCAGGAATAGGACCGACGACGACAGAAGAGCCTCATGAATCTGTGGACCCTGCATGTCAGCAGGGCACTGTTCAAGCTGGTAAAGGCTCTGTAATGTTGTGGAACGATGTGGGACCATGTCTAGAAATGACTCTGATAGGTGACACGTATGTAAGCATACTGTCTGATCACCTTCATCCATTCATGTCCATTGTGCATTCTGATGGACTTGGGCAATTCCTGCAGGACAGTGTGGCACCCCACACATCCAGAATTGCTACGAAGTCGCTCCAGGAACACTCTTCTGGGTTCAAACACTTTTGCTGGCCACCAGACTCCCCAGACATGAACATTATTGAAGATATCTGGGATGCCTTGCAACGTGCCGTTCAGATGAGATCCCCACCCCCTTGTACTCTTATAGATTTGTGGACAGCCATACATGATTCAGGGTGTCAATTCCCTCAAGCACTACTCAGACATTAGTAGAGTCCATGCCACATCGTGTTGCGACACTTCCGCATGTTCACGGGGTCCCTACACGATATTAGGCAGGTGTACCAGTTTATTTGGCTCTTCAGTGTACATTTATTTTATGGCTCAAATTGTCAGCATATCTGCCAGAATGATTTGACACATCATATCTGCATGCCTGGATCAGGTAACAATCCTGTGCACTTATTATGAGATCAATATTTAATTCATTTTAGAAAGCTGCAATGACTAAAGTATTTTTGTAGCTTTTAACAGAGAAGGCCACAACGTGATGATCAAAATGTTCTTCCAGTAGCCAGCTGAAAATGTGTGTTCTGAAGTAATGAGCAAAAAGACTGTGTTTCATTTCAAATGACTGAAGTTGAGGGCAACGTTATTTGAAACTAACTTCCACAATTGTAAAAGGTATCCATAGAGGAAGACAATTCCTCAGAATACTGTAATTATTGTACTTCACACAATAGGAAGGGGGGGAAAGCTAGTAACTCATGAGCCATCTCTCCATAATGTACAAGAAATTCAATAACACGAACACCAATTGCATGGGCAAAAATAATTAGATTTTAGTTAAGTAGGTAAACAAGTTGGCTTTAGAAGTGGATGTAGAACAGTGGGCCAGTTGCAACTCAAGAATGAAATTATAGAATGTAGCAATGAATGTGAATTACTACTTTGTCTACAGTTCATAGATTATGAGAAAGCTTTTGAGCCAGTTTCACTGAAATCTGTACTAATAGCACTTGATTCAATCCATGTTATTGTTCTTCAGAAAATATGCGTGAATACTACAGCTTCTGCTGGATTTTTAAAGTAGTGAGAAATAAAGAATTAAAAATAGAATAAGGTAAAGAGATTTCATATCACTAAAACTATCCTTGTCATACCTGGAGGAAATTATGGAGGAGTTCATGTTAATGGAAAGTATCTAAACCACTTTTGTTTTGAGGACAACATATTTTTTTTGCCTCTAGTGCAGATTATGTTCAACAGTGGATGTAAAACTTAACAGAGCAAGTTTGAAAGTATGCCTGATATCATATAAATAATGTGTGACCGTTGTATCAAAGAGAAAATTTTACAAAGTGACAACAAAGTCGTAGAACCAGTTGGTGCAATTTTTTATTTTAAGGCAGATGAAAACAACCTTTGGGTGGACATCAGAAGCATTAATGGAATAATACAAATGGTAAACTATACAGGGTAGTTAAAATATAGCTCCCACTTTGTCTGAAAAAAGTGTGCAATCAGTGTGTATTACTGATTTCGTTTTACGTCTGTTTGGACTGAAAATAAATTGGAGGTAGTAAAGATTTGTAGCCACTTTCATGGGTGGTTGATGGACCAAGCAAGTTCTTTGCTGGATTTCTAGACACAAGGAAAAAAAAGAGTTGACAGTTTAGTGAAAGGTCTGTAGATGACATTAAAAAATGTGCAGGAACAGCATGGATGTTT
Organism: Schistocerca americana; assembly: GCF_021461395.2. Taxonomy (NCBI): domain Eukaryota; kingdom Metazoa; phylum Arthropoda; class Insecta; order Orthoptera; family Acrididae; genus Schistocerca; species Schistocerca americana. The sequence continues at coordinate 990,712,095 of NC_060121.1, forward strand.
ATCCCTGAAGATCCTAAAGCAGGAAAAGTTGGATGAGACCTTTATTCAGCTGTGTACATAAAATGTTGTTAGTGATGATGGTAATTTTGTATTTTCTCTGGGAAGTAGGTAACAACAAGTTATTTAAAAATGAAGTCTTCTGTAAAATGTTGTACGGCCACATGTATGGCAGCAGCAAAGATAACTTAATGAGTCTCTGTACGACTACAGTGTTCAACAACAAATAGCTTGCTGTTGTGTGTGCAGTCATTTTCTGTCAAGAAAATGGCACTAAATGAAATTTTTGCAAATCTACATCTACATCTACATCCATACTCCGCAAGCCACCTGACGGTGTGTGGCGGAGGGTACCTTGAGTACCTCTATCGGCTCTCCCTTCTATTCCAGTTTCGTATTGTTCGTGGAAAGAAGGATTGTTGGTATGCCTCTGTGTGGGCTCTAATCTCTCTGATTTTATCCTCATGGTCTCTTCGCGAGATATACATAGGAGGGAGCAATATACTGCTTGACTCTTCGGTGAAGGTATGTTCTCGAAACTTTGACAAAAGCCCGTACCGAGCTACTGAGCGTCTCTCCTGCAGAGTCTTCCACTGCAGTTTATCTATCATCTCCATAACGCTTTCGCGATTACTAAATAATCCTGTAACGAAGCGCGCTGCTCTCCGTTGGATCTTCTCTATCTCTTCTATCAACCCTATCTGGTACGGATCCCACACTGCTGAGCAATATTCAAGCAGTGGGCGAACAAGCGTACTGTAACCTACTTCCTTTGTTTTCGGATTGCATTTCCTTAGGATTCTTCCAATGAATCTCAGTCTGGCATCTACTTTACCGACGGTCAACATTATATGATCATTCCATTTTAAATCACTCCTAATGCGTACTCCCAGATAATTTATGGTATTAACTGCTTCCAGTTGCTGACCTGCTATTTTGTAGCTAAATGATAAAGGATCTATCTTTCTGTGTTCGCAGCACATTACACTTGTCTACATTGAGATTCAATTGCCATTCCCTGCACCATGCGTCAATTCGCTGCAGATCCTCCTGCATTTCAGTACAATTTTCCATTGTTACAACCTCTCGATACACCACAGCATCATCTGCAAAAAGCCTCAGTGAACTTCCGATATCATCCACCAGGTCATTTATGTATATTGTGAATAGCAACGGTCCTATGACACTCCCCTGCGGCACACCTGAAATCACTCTTACTTAGGAAGACTTCTCTCCATTGAGAATGACATGCTGCGTTCTGTTATCTAGGAACTCCTCCATCCAATCACACAATTGGTCTGATAGTCCATATGCTCTTACTTTGTTCATTAAACGACTGTGGGGAACTGTATCGAACGCCTTGCGGAAGTCGAGAAACACGGCATCTACCTGTGAACCCGTGTCTATGGCCCTCTGAGTCTCGTGGACGAATAGCGCGAGCTGGGTTTCACATGACCGTCTTTTTCTAAACCCATGCTGATTCCTACAGAGTAGATTTCTAGTCTCCAGAAAAGTCATTATACTCGAACATAATACGTGTTCCAAAATTCTACAACTGATCGACGTTAGAGATATAGGTCTATAGTTCTGCACATCTGTTCGACGTCCCTTCTTGAAAACGGGGATGACCTGTGCTCTTTTCCAATCCTTTGGAATGCTACGCTCTTCTAGAGACCTACGGTACACTGCTGCAAGAAGGCGGGCAATTTCCTTCACGTACTCTGTGTAAAATCGGACTGGTATCGCATCAGGTCCAGAGGCCTTTCCTCTTTTGAGCGATTTTAATTGTTTCTCTATCCCTCTGTCGTCTATTTCGATATCTACCATTTTGTCATCTGTGCGACAATCTAGAGAAGGAACTACAGTGCACTCTTCCTCTGTGAAACAACTTTGGAAAAAGACATTTAGTATTTCGGCCTTTAGTCTGTCATCCTCTGTTTCAGTACCATTTTGGTCACAGAGTGTCAGGACATTTTGTTTTGATCCACCTACCGCTTTGACATAAGACCAAAATTTCTTAGGATTTTCTGCCAAGTCAGTACATAGAACTTTACTTTCGAATTCATTGAACGCCTCTCGCATAGCCCTCCCCAGACTACATTTCACTTCGCATAATTTTTGTTTGTCTGTAAGACTTTGGCTATGTTTATGTTTGCTGTGAAGTTCCCTTTGCTTCCGCAGCAGTTTTCTAACTCGGTTGTTGTACCACGGTGGCTCTTTTCCATCTCTTACGATCTTGCTTGGCACATACTCATCTAACGCATAATGTACGATGGTTTTGAACTTTGTCCACTCATCTTCAACACTATCTGTACTTGAGACAAAACTTTTCTGTTGAGCCAACAGGAACGCTGAAATCTGCTTTTTGTCACTTTTTCTAAACAGAAAAATCTTCCTACCCTTTTTTAATATTTCTATTTACGGCTGAAATCATCGATGTCGTAACCGCTTTATGATCACTGATTCCCTGTTCTGCGTGAACTTTTTCAAATAGTTCCGGTCTGTTTGTCACCAGAAGGTCTAATATGTTATCGCCACGAGTCAGTTCTCTGTTTAACTGTTCAAAGTAGTTTTCAGATAAAGCACTTAAAAAAATTTCACTGGATTCTTTGTCCCTGCCACCCGTTATGAACGTTTGAGTCTCCCAGTCTATATCCGGCAAATTAAAATCTCCACCCAGAACTATAACATAGTGCGGAAATCTACTCGAAATATTTTCCAAATTATCCTTCAGGTGCTCAGCCACAACAGCTGCTGAGCCAGGGGGCCTATAGAGACATCCAATTACCATGTCTGAGCCTGCTTTAACCGTGACCTTCACCCAAATCATTTCACATTTCGGATCTCCGTCAATTTCCTTCAATACTATTGCACTTCTTATCGCTATAAACATGCCTCCCCCTTCACTGTCCAGCCTGTCTCTGCGGTATACATTCCAATCTGAGTTTAGGATTTCATTACTGTTTACGTTTGGATACATTTCCTGACAAACCCCCCCTCCCCCCTCCCCTCCCCGTGACAAAAGGCAAAATTATGCATCTTGGTTATGCTTATGAAACAAAGGAAATACAGTAATACTGTAAATTAATTGCTTTGTAATAGCGTAAAGTGGGAGAATAAAAAGTGCACGCTGTCCATTTCAAATTTAACACGCAGTGGTCCTCTGTTTCCCATTTTGTCTGTTTAAAAGTTTCTATTTTCTTTGTACCTGACACTAGAGATGGAAGACATGTTTCATTCAGTGAATAAAGTTCAAGATAATGTCATAGAATGTGGGTCGTAGTGGGTGGAAATGTAATTATCCGTACTATCACATTTTAACTGAATGTTTACAATGTTTATCCTTTTACGTTATAAGTTGATAAAATTAAACACCGCGTGAAGCTAATTTGTTTTTAAATCTGTTTATTTTATTGCAGGATGGAAAACTGAAAGAAAAATGCTGTGCAGATGCTGGTTGCAGGATAACTTGTCTCACTCTTGTACTTTTGGACCCATCTGTTGTGAATATAAAGGAACCAGAGGTAGACATCAAGCCGGAATCTAATTCTGACACAGAGCCAGAGTTTATAGCCACTGGCACTTCCAGCAAACACACTGCAGAAATTGGTGAAGTTATTGTGGAAGTTGATCGCACAACAAGAAAAAGAAAGAGACGCAAATCAAAAAAGAAAAACAGTGTTGGTGAGGGAGCTGACATAGAATGTGTTGAAAATGGAAATAAAAGTATGGAAAAGCAAAATGTGAAGCAGGAAAGAACTAAGAAGAAAATGAAAGAATTAACTAGTTCAGGGGGACAGTGGTCAGTGCAAGATATTTAACAAGTGGTGTTTTGTTATTTGTTGAAATGACTCGTGTAATATTTTTTAATAAAACAATGTTATGGGACAATGTACCTATTAAATATGGATACATTTCATATTCATTCACTTTGTTTATATTAACTTAACAAATCATACTCTCTTGAGATTTGGTATATTCTTCTAGTCCTTAAAGAGATAAGAAATTGAGAAGGTTTTGTGGAGAACAGCATGAAGGATGTGTATGGCTACATTAGGGACAGGGGTGGGCTTAGGATGTTATAGGGAGGCTGTAGTGGACAGACAGATGGTTCTCAGCAGCAGTACCAGATGTGAGTTAATGCTTGTAACAATCCCTTTTCTTTGGGTGGTGTGCTATGCTCAGTGACAAGTCGTGGGGTGGAGCCTTGAAAACCAGATTGGCGTTTTCTTGCATCCCAGACTTTTTGTGTCACGTTCTTGGAGTGTAGATGCTGTAAACTGAGTTCATAGCTCCCATTTATTAATGAAATTTTGACTATCATAACCTGTTCTCCCAATGATTTGATAAATTTACTAAAATATTCATTTCAGCTATATACAAATGAGATCACCTCTACACAATCTTCTTGTCACAACCTTGAAAAACTAGTTTTAGCTAGAGCTCCTTTGCTCCACGATATTCATACGATACACAGTGATTCTGCTGCAGATGATTTCTGTGCGCTGTATGGTTGATACTTTTCTGGTTAATGCTTAGTTGTCTTTGTGGCCTGCAGCATGGACAGAGGTCATTATCTCAAAATGGCAGGGACAAAGAGTAGGACTGGGCAGGGGACAAGATGAGCATTGGTATGTGGCTGCTCAGGGATCAGTGTGTCTTGAGGTGTGTTCTGTTCTTGGTGTCATGATCAGAGCTGATGCTGGTGCAGACCGGTTTCTCTTGACTGTACACAAAATAGTAGGAACTTGACTGCAGCCTCCTGGCTCACTGGGCTTGGTGCAGCAGGTCAAGCAATATATGGTGTTTGCACCCTTGTAGAAACTTGATGAGGAGGATTAAATCCTGTGAGTAAACTTACAAACCTCGGTAGAGACCAGTGTATGCGAGGAACTGGATTTTGTGTTTATAAGAGTCCTACTGCCTGTCTTTCAATTACATTGTGATGCAGTATATTGAAAACTTCATTATCACTGTGTACCCTTACCTTTTCTAAGACATTAATTATTGCCATACCTTTCGGAGCTGAGTGTTCAAACAGCCATATCTTATTGTTATCACCAATTGAAAGATCAAAGAATTTTTCTGTAAAATTCCAGAAAAGACTCTAAGACTGTGCCTGACATGCTGGATTTTTAGTTAATTTATTAAGTGACCAAGAATTATTGGAATCATCAAAGCGAGAGAATCTATTTACCAAGAGAGTAAAGTATTCCCCTTATCACCTAACCTGGTAAATGTCTTTTCAGTGCCAGCCTGACCACAGGCAAATACATTACAGTTGTAGCCAAACAACACTCCAACAGTCATTGGACAGACAACACAGTCCTTAAAATCAATGTCTTTTGAAATGGGTCCGGGAACACGGTCAAAGGGAAATGTTTTTAACAGTTTTGTGTCCTTGGTACAGTAAGTAAACAGTGGTTTCCAGTGACGTCTGCAGTGGTTTATTGTACAAGGTTAACAATAACTTTACACATGGTATTACAATATGGTAGGCTTTTCAGTAACTGGTGTGGACCAGGCATGATGGTGTGGCATGGGCGTGGCTGGCCACTGGTGATGGCACAGCTGGCACCTGGTGATACATGGGCAGGGCACAGGCAGCACTCAGCCAGCAATGACCATCCGAGAAGCAATGATACATCCAAGCTGGTGAGAAGAGGTTGCTCTGTGTGATGGTGGAATCAGTGGCAGCGGGGTGGAAGTGCTGGACCAACAGGGCCGCCCAGGATGCGATGATATCAAAAGGAGCCAGTGAGCTGGTGATATGAACGACTGGTGGGCCATGAGCAGCAGCCGGCATTACTGCCCAGAGCAGTAAAATCATCTGCCTGGAGGTGGTCTCGTCAGGCCTATAAAGGCAGGCAGATGGATACGCACGGAATCACGACTATGATCGCAACACCACTATGAAAGATATGTGCAGATATGTGTAGTCAAGTGACTGCGGGTGAAGAAAATAGTTCTGTAACTGTGGTGCTGCTATCAGCAGTGCACACATGGCTTAGCAAAAAACTGGCACCTCTGGTGAGGAAGTAACTGTGACCCAGTCACTAGACAACCCACAGGACTAGGATATAATGTTGGTGGTTGTTGTGAATCAGTTAGGGGCTGGCTACAATAGACAGCTTGTCAAATGTCCTCGGCGATTTTCACGTCTTTCGATCCATAAATGTGAACATCAATATTTTTCTATTTTTTCTCAGTTTTATTCATTGATCTCGTTCTAATATGGGTTTGCACTACAGCAAGAGCAGTCTGCGTTGTTATTCAGCAGACTCCGTTAGTATAACATTGTCTAGGAAAAACGTTTAGTCAGGATACAACACCGGCTGACTTGCAGAGAATGACATTGAGATTGTGACTGCTTGGGCTTATATTGACTGGCTAGATGGTGTTGCCTAATCAGTTGGCTGGAGATACTGTGTTTTCATTACCAACAGCACCCTCACCTGATTTAGATGTACTGGCACTTGTTGACTGTGCTTGTCTGCTGCGTTTTCCATCAATACGTCCAGCTGGGTTATAAGTATGTGCAGCTCTTCAGGCCTTAGAATTTCATATTGTCAGATATGCTGTCTTGCATTCATTTGCACCGAGTCGTTCCATTTCCATCACTGCATTTAGTTGTTTAATGGTTTTTATATCTCAGAATGTTTTTGTCGTATCTGCTTTGATGCATTCAAAGCAGTTGCTTTTTAAAGTGGAACATATGTGCAACCCAAAGCCAAATATCTATATGTGAACAACTTTGCATGAGCTTACACTACAATTCTCAATTTTTGTTCATTTTCTAGATCCTAGGAGTGAGGCCATGTTATGCCTGTTTTCAAATAAAAGTGGAACTGCTTACAAACTGTGTTTGAACATAAAAACTGTACTTTTTTCAAAGGATTCCAAACTTCTGACACCAAAATAAATTTGTCTCTCTTGGGTGTTAGTGACCTTTTTTTCCTGATATTAGTGTGAAAAAATTTTGTAATGTCTCTAAATTTGTCTCTTGACATTGTACTGTGGCAGAACTTTGGTTCCCTGTCTTTTGACCACAAGCTATCAACTTTTATTCATGTGTTGCAAAAAAGCCATTGGCATCCAGGCCTGCAATAAACACATCTGGCTCAGAAAGACAAATGTGCCAACTATTGCTTTCAAGTTGCCTAGGGCCTTCTTTCTCTGTGTCCAGTTTTAACATTTTATCATCAATGAACAGCTGCCCAGAACTAGCATTGCTTCTAATTTTGGTTTCTGTTCATAAGTGGCATCAGTCCAGCTCTTTGCCATTTTTCCATGAAGTATTTTTCTTTGGTAGTCTTCCAGGTGATTTCAAGACATTATCAAAAGTTGCACAGTCTGCTCCATATTTTCTGATTTCCAGATGGCCCACAAAAACTGGTGTAGTTACCTGACACCTACCTCTTTTTCCCTGCCTTTCCCTGTTTTATCAATTGACACCTCTTCCCAAGTGATATGCTAGTTTTGATGGTAGAGATCATTTTGCAGCTTTAACAGTCATTGCTGTAACTTCTCAGGACACATAATAACTATTTTCACTTGATGATATAATCACCAAAGATAGTTTCTCCTCATGTTTCAATTTCACTACTGTTCAACTCCTGCTTTGAAACTTGCTGCAGATGTTCTAAGTATTCCGTTACTTCCTTGTCTAGCAACTTGAGAGCCATTTTTAATTTTGATATCACAAATAAACATACCCAAGCATTTAGGGTAGAACAAGACAATAATGAGCTCAGAAGTTCAACATACATGATAGCACCATGAAGTAAGGTACCCAAGCAGTGAGTATAATTACAAGTCTATTTACTACATTACAATCTCCTTTGAAAACAAATACCATTAAGTCGCCAATTTTTCGTATGAAAAAAATTATTATTATTGCTATGGATGGAAACAACCTTGAAACACTAATATTGAATGGCCCAGTGTAATCTATGTGCACCCCCTCTGAATAATGCTATCTGTCTGTGTGATCTAAAGCTGCACCAGAGCCTTCAACCTAATGGGCACCCCAGAACAGTCAGTCCTGCAAGACAATGCAGTGAAAGAGATTTCGAACTGCAAAGCAGAGAGAACTGACTTGTTTTGGTTATCTCGTCCACATATTGGTGCCACCTCCGTTTGTTATCCAACTAGATGCCTAGAAATCTGACACAGTTTCATTTAGTGTGTGCCTGTCCATCTCTGTTTCTGGAACCAGAAAGTCATTGCTATTTCTTCGGAATTACATAATACGATTCTTCTTCTTCTTCTTCTTCTTTTTTTTTTTTTTTTAAAAAAGGGTTAATCTGTATGTTGTGAATCAGTTGTAAGTCTGTTCCATTATTTATACTGGCTTTGGCTGTTATAGATGTATATGGGCCCCTTACTGTTATACTTTCATCATCCATAAATATCACAGTTTTTGAAGAGTCCCTCTGTGTTTAGAAAATCATGTATTTAGGTCAAGAACTGGCTTGCACCAAATACTGAACCTTCAGTACACCACATTTAATGTTTTCTCACTTTGAATTTAGTTTTATTCATGTGGTATCATTTCTTAATGTGCCCCTTTGTAAGGTCATAGAAATGGCCAACAGTATAATTTTTCGTGTTTAATTTACTGGAACTGAATTAATGAGAATTGTGTGTAGAGAATTGTTTATGGAAGGCAAACAGTGCAGTTGTTAAAAGGTTATTGTTAGAGAAAGCTGTAGGGTTGTCAATCAAATAGTAGTAGTCCCTATAATGAAGAAGAAACTAGCGAAGCAGGAGAGCTATTATGAACAGCATAGTGTACTGATTATCGTAGCTAAGCTACACAGAAAGCTGTCACCCACAAAAGTAGAAGTCACACACTAAATTTTGTACAGGGTGTAATTTAATCATTCCTTATAATTGGTTTAAGAATTTTTCAAGATTATACTCATGGAAGAGACCTGGAGATACCAGAAGGTTTCAGACTGATTTTATTATTGTAAGATATTTCAAAACCAGATTTTAAATTGGAAAACATACCCAGGGGCTGATGTGGACTAAAACTGTGATTTATTGGTTATGAAATGCAAATTAAAATTGAAGTTAAAAAACAGAAAGATACAAAATTAAAGATATGGGACCTGGCTAAATTGAAAGAATCACTGGTTGTTGAGAGTTTGAGGGAGTTAACTGAAACATTGGTAAGCTATACAGTAAGAGACAAATGGATAGCTTTGAGAGATGAAATAGTGAAGTCAGCAGATTTTCAAAACGTCATCAGTGGTTGTCTGCCTTGTGGTAGCTTGAGACTTCACAACCCTCCAATACTTCTGTCCTCTGCTTTCCTCTTCATTATTTGGTATCCTTCTTGTAGTCTACTAATGTCATTCAGCATCTGGCATCTTCTTCTACCCTGTCCTCTCTTCCTTGGAATAAAACCTTCATTTGCCTCTACTAGAAAGCATTCTCATCGCATTTTATGTTGTACCCATCTTAGCTTCCTATTCTTCACTGTCAGCAACATCTTATGATCTCCAACTCTTCTCAGCACATCCTCTTTCCTGACTTTATCAGACCAGCTGATCTTCATTCTGCAACATATCCACAATTTACAAGCTTCAATTCTCCTCTTGTCCTGCTTTCTCAATGTCCATATTTATGTTCTGTACAAGGCCGTGGTCCATATCAAGCATTTCACTAGCTGCTTCATTAATGCTGTGTTCAAACTACTAGCTAAGAGTCTCTTCTGCTGTGGAAATGCCTCTTTCACAGTGTAGAAAGAGCAAAATGGTAAAGGAGGAATGATGAAATGAGAACTGCAAGGCTGCAGAAGCATGCATGACTGTGGAAAGGATAGATATGACCTATAAGAAAATTAGACACCTTCGGATGAAAGAGAAGCTTCTCTATACATATTAACATCACAGATTATGTCCCAGTACTAAGTAAAGACGGGAGGGCTGGAACATTTAGAGTGTATACAGGATGTCCTAGGACAATGTATTGAATAACACAAAAAATAAATAACAATGCACATTAAATGAGTTCTATCTAGGCAATCATTCAGAATAGGGGCATATGTGGATATGAAGGTTTTTGATTCAAATAACCAATCCTGTCATTTCTATGAATATTGAGTATTTCCCGTGAGACAACCTGTATAAATTTTGATGTGCAGAGTTAACAAACTTTTAGGCAGTAATAAGGAAAGATAAGACGAATTATATGATGGTGAGATGGAAGATACGAAAGTGCTAGGATTTGTCATAGCACTTAAAGATCGAAACTGAAACAAAGCACTTGAAGTAAACAATATTCTCTCAGAAATACGGAGAGTGTTTTAAGAACCAACCTTGAGAAACCATGCAAAATATTACACAAAGGCGAAATACCCTTAGACTTCAAGAAGAAAGAAGGGAGGTGCTGACAGGTGTAAATATCACTGTACTATCAGTTTATCATGTTGAGACTGAAGAAAGGCAAATCTACATTTGTAGTATTTGTTGATTTAGAGAAAGCTGTTGACAGGACCACACTCTTTGAAATTCTGAATGCAATGACAAAATATAGGGACTGAATGGTTACCTACAACTTGTACGGAAACCAGACTGCAGTTGTAAGATTCAAAGGGCGTGGAAGGAAAAGTAGTTGAGAAGCGAGTGAGACAGGGTTGTAGTCTATCCCGATTTGTTCACTTTATGCAATGGACAAGCAGTAAAGGAAACCAAGGCGATATGCGGAACAAATTAAAAATTCTAGTGGAATATAAACACTCCAGGGTCAGAAGTGCCAAAGTGGGTAATTTTCTCTGTTTGTACTTCCTTTGAGATCTTATTCACTTTTTTTTAACTCAGTACAATACAAATAGGGACTGTGCATTTTGTGAGGAGACAAAAGGAGAATTGGTTGTTGTCCATAAGCATCTGGAGGATGTGTTGGCCATGATCTACAGGTTTCTGGCTACTACTTGAAGTTAAAGTGACATCAGGGCACCAGTGATGAGGAATGAAACACCCTTTGTGCTGTTGGAGTCCCGTGGTGGCCTGGTTGTTGCTGTGTTTCGTTATACACAACATTCTTCACTCGAGAGCGACTGGCAGTCAGTGATGGGTTCACATATCACTGGTCAGAGAGCAAAAGAGGGAACAGGCCACAAGGCTGGCTCCTTATGCCTTAGCATCAGGTACAAGGTGGTACCCAGTTTTGATGAGTCAGCACTCTAGAATATTGATCAAATGTGTGATGCCCATTAAATACAAACTCTAAGGGGAAAAAACTAAGCAGTATGAAGGAGTCACGCAAATTGGCTACAGATTGATATTCATACTGTTAGTGATGGGAAATGCAAAACCATAGACTTGGGCTGCCAACGGATGAATGTATGACACTGCAGTACAATTTCAACACACAGCTGGCAAGGGTGGTAAACAGGTGACATGATACCGGGGCATAAAATTTTTGCAAATTTCGTTCCACATATCAGTTGGACAGAACCTACACCTACACCTGGCACCTGGCAGACAGGCATGTGTAAAAAGTACATGCAGTTCTCCGCTTTTGAGAGAGGACATGCAATTGGGCTTAAGCTGGTTGGAGTAATTGGCGAATAGCTTGACATTTGAATAGGAGCAATGCCACTATTTGATGATGTTGGCAGAAATGGCTGAACCATATCCAAACACAGTGTCAAGAAGGAAGCAGTCGACCTAACGAGACAACAGCACATGAGGATCGAGAAATTGTCAGTGAGGCACTCAGAGCCCCAGATTCATCATTATCGTCGATCTCACATCCGACTGGTGCTTCAGTGACAAAAAAAATTGGCAGCTCACACAAAGAGGGCCAAGTTCACGGTGCCCCTTAGGCAAATTACCTCTGTACCCTTGAGAAGCCCTTTTGCAGTGTTGATGAGTCTCGCTTTGAACTGAACTGAGCATTGGTAACCAGTGAAGACATGTCTGGAGACACCCTGAGAAATGGTGGGATACCAACCTGACAGTTGCTTGCCACATGGTCCAACATCCAGGAGTGGTGGTCTGTGGTGTCATGTCATAGCCAAGTTGGGTTTGCATTTCAGCAAGATAATACCAACTCACACACAGTGAGAATTTCTACTGCTTGTCTTCATGCTTGCCAAACCCTACCTTGACCAGCAAGGTCACCGGATCCCTCCCCAACTGAGAAAGTTTGGGCCCTCCAACCAGCTCAAGATTTTGATGACTTACTGGTAATGCACAAACTGGGCAGAATGTGGCATGATATCCCTCAGGAGAATAGGGAACAACTCTGTGGGTATGCATGAACTGGTTGGGCATGTCCATTGAATAATATATTCATGTTTTATGTGTATGGTACTGGTACAGGGTTATGCAAAATGCAGTAACTGTTGTTATGTTTGTGTTGTGTGGAATGGAGGAATAAATGCTTACTTTGTTCCACACTGGTCAACCTGTTTGTTCATCTGCATATTTCTGAATAAAGTTTGTGATCCAACTCCATAATAGAGGGTAATACAGAGGACCTTACACTGAGCCAAATACGACGAACGGGAACGGGGGATACTGAATGTATACAGAGAATTGCAGCATGAACAGTTACAGCTTTGTTTGATCCAAGGGAGAGTGTCAGAAAGAAACTGAATTGGCAAACTGTTGAAGATAGATGTAAACTATCCCAAGAAAGCCTGCATACAAATTTTCAAAAACAGACTTAAAATGATGACTTTAGAAATATACTACAACCCCCTACATATCACTCCTGTAGATGTTGTCAGGACAAGATTAGATTAATTGCAGCACACACAGAGGTGTTCAAATAATCATTCTTCCCATGCTCCATACATGAATCGAATGGGTACAATAACGAGTGAATAACTGGTACAACGGGACGTACCATCTGCCATGTCCTTCACAGTTGTTTGCAGAGTGTAGATATAGATTTAAATGTAGTTGTAGATAATTGGGTGTCGGTCTTTACATGAAAATGAGACAAAAGTAGAGGATATAATTTTGCAGTGAAATTTTCAATAAATTTTGTTCCCACTGAGTCAGTATAATGAATTACATGTTGGATTTATATTCATGAGAGGTATGATTCAAACCTTCATTGGACCTGCTAGGTTCAGATTTTTTGACCGTTTAAGGTATGCTAGGTGGATTCCAAGAATATGCTGAATCGTACTCTCCCTCCTCTGGTGCATCGCCAGAGGGGGTCATTGTGCTTAGCGTGCAATCGCTGGCGGCTTTTGGAGAGGGAGGACGTACTAGCGTACCGGCAGTTGGTGGAAGGTGGCCCACGTGAACAGCCATGTTTCGCGAGCAGCATTGTATCGTACGGTGAGCTGTTTCGAGGTGGGAAGCCATGCCCCGTTGCGGTTTGTGTTGCGACTCATCCAGAAGCGCAGTGAAGCGATGTGCCTGGAGGAGGCATGATGTGCTGCCGTTTGTATTATCGAGTTCCCGGCTTCTTGTGGTAAGATTGATCTTTCCTTTTGCATTGTAACCCCCCCCCCCCCCCCCCCCTCTAAAGAGGACATGGTGGTTTAAACTGTGGCCGTTGGTATTTGAAGCTGCCTCACACAGATTAGACTCTTGGTTGCTAGTAAGTGCTGGTTGTTTGCTATTTATTTTGCTGCCTGCAAGGTTGCACTGGCGAGATTGCCTCCTGGTAGAGTGACACTCACCATTTGACAGTTTGAATCTGCCTGTGGTCACGTGTGTGTGTTCACCGTTAAATGGTATATTGTCAACTTGATCTGCAAGTTCGCATCTTGCGGATTCGTGTCGTGGCTTTCTTGTAGTGTTCCCTGAATTTTCCTGTTGTTGTTAACATGCACCGTTGAATGACAATTTGTTTAACGACAAGCAACAAGAAGAGCCTTTTGACAGAACGCCATTGAGTATTCAATGAGCGTACAGTTGAAATTACTGTTATAACCAAGTACGTCATTGCTCTGTGATTATTAATAACTTGGCAAGATTACAACCTTTCGACAGAGCACCGTTGATATTTCCTGTTATTAATGTGCAACATTGAATCACAATCTTTTTAATGGCAAGCCACAAGAAGAGCCTTTCGACAGAGTGCTGTTGAGTGCTCAATCAGCGTACAGTTGAAAATACTGTTATTACCAAATGTTTTACAGCCACTAGCATGTACTCTGGGCTTGTGACTTGGTTAATTACGTAGTTTTAGTTTTTTAAAATATAATAAATATATGTTGCTGTTTAAGCCCCGTTTATATATATATACATGTTGAGTCGCAGCAGGTCTAGTGACTGATTATTAACGTTGTCAGCAAGATAACATAGTTCTAGTTTTATTTATACGAGGGTTATTCCAAAAGTAAGGTCCGATTCGCCGTAACTATTGAAATTTGGCGCCAATGACAAAACACGCATGCGCGCCGACTCCCGGCAAGCCTTGCGCGTCAAACGCCGCCATTCGCTTTGTTACTGTTGCTGAGTGTAGTTCACAGTGTCACTTTACGATGTTTAAGACAATTGATCAGCCCGCCGATTGTGAAGTAAGGGCAGTGATACGGTTTTTGTCTGCAAGAAACAATTCAGCGGCGGAAATCCATCGGCAGATTACTGAAGTGTACGGTCCTAACATAATGAGCGACAGTAAAGTGCGCAAGTGGGTGCGAGCTTTTAATGAAGGACGGGATAATGTGCACGATGAACCACGGTGTGGCCGACCATCAGTGATTTCAGACGATTTGGTCAATGCGGTTGACAAAAAAATTCGTGAAGATCGCCGATTCACTATTACAGACGTAGACATGCATTTTCCGAATGTGAGTAGAACAACTTTGTACAGAATTGAGTCTGAACATTTGAAGTTTCACAAATTGTGTGCCCGTTGGGTTCCCAGGCTGCTTACTGAGCCCCAACGAATGAAAAGAATGGCTTTTGCTCTTGATTTTTTGGAGCGATATCATAAGGAAGGTGACAGTCTTTTAGACAATGTTGTCACAGGGGATGAGACATGGGTTTCTCACATCACTCCAGAGTCTAAACGTCAGTCAATGCAATGGCGTCACACGTCATCGCCAGTCAAGGTCAAGGCAAAGCAGACAATCTCAACACGTAAGGTTATGGCGACTGTGTTCTGGGATAGACGTGGAGTATTGTTAGTCGACTTTATGGAGAGAGGAACAACGATTAATAAAGCCGCCTACTGCGCTACCCTGACTAAACTTCGACGTGCAATCCAGAATAAGCGACGTGGTCTTTTGTCGTCTGGAATCTTGTTGTTGCATGACAATGCCAGACCCCACACTGCAAATGAAACGCAAGCTCTGATCAAGAAATTTGGATGGGAACAGATGGACCATCCTCCTTACAGTCCGGACCTGGCGCCAAGTGATTTCCACCTGTTCCGTTACTTAAAGGAGTTTCTCGGCGGCAAGCGCTTCGACACAGATGATGAAGTGAAAGAAGCAGTTAAGGACTGGTTATCGTCACAGGCGGCCGATTTCTATAACATGGGCATTCAAAAGCTTGTTGAACGATGTGACAAATGTTTAAATAAGTATGGAAGTTATGTAGAAAAATAGATAAAGATGTAAGGAATGTAAATAAAACAATTGTTTTGAAAAAACATTTTAGTTTTGATTTTTTTTTATAACCGGACCTTACTTTTGGAATAACCCTCGTATATTGCTGTTTAAACTCCCTTTTTTTTATATGTATGTATATGCTGGGTCGCAGCAGGTCTGGTGACACGTGCTACTTATTGCTTCAATGATTATCTTGTAGTCCTTTATCTATGTCAGTTAATATTTAAAAGGTAAAATAATTCTGGGCATTTAATAGTCTTAACCGCAGCAGGTTTACCTGGTAGCTTACGGCCATCAGCTGTAGTATTCTGGGCTTGTTGCTTGGTTGATTACATTTCTCTAGTTTTATGTACATACATAATGTTTAAATCTGGTCACAACATGTCTGAGAATTAACCTATCATTACTGAGAATTGTGCCCCAGTTGTTGGTTTGATTGCATAGTGACCATAATTTTGGTATATGCTTTTATATACCTTCTTCCGACTTAAGGTTTGGGAAGACAAGAAACGTCTGTATTTACGATCATTGCGGGGCCGACATTGGTTTCGGATCTTCCGCACTCAACCGTGATCCTGTACCCTGTACCTTGGGTGCGTATTTGGGTTGAGAGAGTTGCCTATTCTGAGGCGCACCACCCGCTACCTCTGTCGGAGGCTGTATTGCTCGATCCCCTGGAACTTGGCCTAGCCCTCCCACCCCCACTCCTACATAACGATAAATCCAGACTTGAGTAGGACCATATCATATGCCAAAGCCTATTCCTATACTCCATCTCCTCAGATTACATTAATGATGTTTGTTGGTGAAGCACTGAAACATTAATCTTCTTTCCCATTTTTACACACTTTGTTTCAACAGCTGCTGATATTTGGATGCAGAAATGTTAAACACACTTAAACTGTTACTGATTTGGGAAAAGGAACTGTGGTATTATGTTAATGGAAGATATACAAATAAATGAAAGAACATATTTTTTTCTTTTTATAGTTACATATGAAATGTATTTCACAATTTGTTCACATACATCATGTGATGATAACTTTAAAAATAAATAATGATTGTGATACTCTAGAGATCTATGGTATTTACTTATTCATTTGTGATGAACACTTTTAGTTACCATGAGATCAAAAGCAAAAATAACAGATTTTGGTTTCGATCAGGCTAAACCAATAGTTCATGAGTGTTCTGTTTCATTTTGTACTTATGTTATAATTCAACAGGTTGAAAGTTGCAGGGAAAAAACCCATGCGTTGGTCACAAAAACAGCATTTGTAGTACAAAAAGTATACGTCTATGTTGCCGTCAAGTATTTAATACGAGTTTTGTTTCTAAGATGGTATGTACAGACTATTGAGGTTCTTTTACAATTCTCTTGTAGACCTTCATAGTTGCCTGTTACATTTGTGGCTTGGAACAGCAAGAGAAACTTACACAACAGTCATATCAGTGCTCCATAGACTGCCTTGTAAGTACATATAGTTAAGTCATTGCAGCAGATAGTCATGGAGTATTTTTGAAAATGGCACTGAGAAGAAACTTTTGGAAATGATTTTTTTTTGTTAACAATGATCTGAAATAAAATATTTTCAAAATTGGCAGATAAAAGTATGTCCTGTTCTTGAAATCAAAATCCATATTTGTAACTACTGCACATTGAGAGCTGAATCGAAGCTTGCTTTTGAATGTTTCCTTAAGGGTGGCCAGTATTATAATGCACTGCACATTCCATATCCCCCCATTGATTAGTTGCTCGCAAATTTCAGATTAACAGGGGTTTAACATTGAAAAATTCTTTCAGTTAGCAGAGGGGAATATATGAAAAGTAATCACTAATTATGTATAATTAAGCAAGGTTAAAGAACGTCTCATAACTCAAGAAAAAGAAAACAGTGCTGTTGGAACTAATGACTTAAATATTGTAATGAATGAGAACTCTTGTCTCTCCTGATGCAGGAAGTTGGTTCTAAATGGGTGCAAAAGAAAATGGATGAAACAATCCATCTATCGCTTGTCCTCAGTTCTGGTTGCATAATGCATTTAACTGAAATTTATTGAATTGGGATTGTAGTAACATTTGTATCTTTCTTACTAAAATTGACCAACACCTGTTTATACATTTTCCAAACCAAAGATTTTTGATAAGACATTGAATGTCAGAAGTTTTCCTATGGATGCACTTGTCAAGGGCACAGACGCTGATTTGAGTGATGAATTTCAGAATAGGGTTTTACAAATATCTGCGACAATTTGCTGCAATGTAATTTTCAGTACTTCTTTGAGAACAAATGCAGTCATAGTTTTTAATTTACGGCACAGAACTGATGACTTACAAAAGAAGTGGAATAAAATATTCAATCTTTGGATGATTATTATCTCATTTGTTATGTCCTTGTGAAGTGGAAATGATGTGATCTCCTCTGTTGTTATTGGATGATACACATCATGTTGCTCTGAAAATACATACAATAATCATAATTTCATGGGTAATGAGACTTAATTTATAACTGCCATTTAATTCAGACACTGCCTGATATTCTTTACACATCATACTTATGTATATTACATTAGCAAGATTTCTTGTGCACCCACTTCTTTATCAGTAAAGTATTTTTTTTCCCCAGTATGCCACAACTCCGTTTGAAAATAATTGTACATTCAGTTTTTCATCCGTCTTTTCTCTTTTTCGGCTGCCTTTGAGTCTGCTACACAATAGTACGAGATTGCTCAAAATATTTTTTCATGATTACATATTCACTCTTTGTTGTTACCAACCATACATTTTTTACAGTTACTCACACACTCATCACAATTACTGCTTCCAAACTGCAGATCAACTTTTTATGTTCTACCTCTGTCACATTCCACAATCTTGAAAGCTTCTAAATCTGGGTTTGCACATCAGTTTCAATCTCACTTGATTGGAGTAAGAATACAAAAATCAAACAATTTTAGAAAATCTGTGCTTGATTTCACGTAAGCCTTATGACACCATAATTGTGACTTGATAGTGATATATTTTGTTTCACTTGAACCACTGAAACTGAATAATGTTCTTCAGTAGAACCTGAGATATGCTTCCTGATGTTCTCTCAGAACTGCAGTTTTAATTTCTCCATGCAACACTGGTTGTTTGTACCAGTACCATGAAGCATACATATATCTGAGCACATCTATAGATGCACATATTGTCACATACACTAAACACAACATTACATCACTGTCACTGGTATCAGAGGCTCCTTTTTGGCAGCAACTTTCAGTAAGACACAATTGAACTGATTCACCATAAAACACACTTTTTCTCAGGGTTCATTGGGCTTCCTGGTTTACAGTTCCAGGCCTTTGAAAAATCTTCAGAATTTGACAGTGTGCCAATCACTCGATACCTGTTTGGACTGTGCACTCCTTCAACTACTCGTGACTTGAGTGCTCCTTTAGTTGAATTTCCACACCACATCTGCAAAAAGAAAGATTATTAAGTACTAAGAGTATAAAAATAAGTACGTGTCATAATGTACTTCACTCAATGTTGCTTCAGTGTATGGGCTTAATGTAGGAGGTGTAAAAAGATCCTGTTCCTCTTTATTATATGAAAAAGTCCTTGTTTTTTAAAAGACAGTTAAATAGCAGCCCACTTCTTGTACCTGCTGCTTACCTTGGAAGATAAAACCAGAGGCAACATAATGCCTTTAGTGAACAAAAAAACTATCAAAATTGAAAGGTCTAAAACTGATTTAGGAGCTTTGGTATGGTATTTTCATAATGAAAGTCTATATGGTTGTGTAGTAAAACATAAGTATCTGATAAGAGTGTTGCAATATTTCCTTCAGAATTTATGTGAGTATGTTAGAACATAGGAACACCTCTTAAGAATATCCCAGAATGTACTGACTTCAAGGGCAGGGGGAGGAACCTCCGAAATGCCGCCGGCAACTTCCCGCAACTTCCCTGGGCACGGACCTACGAGGGAACACCCAGACGCTGGGCCACAAGCTGGGCATTGAACCTTTCCGCGGATGGCTGAGAGAGCGACCACGTCGCGGACGGCGGAAGGTGCGCTCGGTGGAGGGGAATCTGATATATACCTCACGCCTGCTGTCTATTACAGAAGCAATAGAAATCACATGTGTATGATAATGGCAGATGAAATATAAATGAGATCTTTCGTTCTGAGGATGTATGTTTGAAGAGAGGGCACAAGAACGAAGAGAGAAAAAATGCTGCAAGATAAACATGTCTGTATAATACTTTGATTGCCACTGATGAATTAAAAAGAAAAAAATTGCCAGCTCTGGGTGCTGAAAATCTACTCAGAAGAGAAAGAATCATTGTCAACAAATGACTTATTACTGAAAATTCTTGCAGTCTTTGTATATCTCATTGGGTGAACTGGAAATTAGGGC
This sequence comes from Schistocerca americana, assembly GCF_021461395.2. Taxonomy (NCBI): domain Eukaryota; kingdom Metazoa; phylum Arthropoda; class Insecta; order Orthoptera; family Acrididae; genus Schistocerca; species Schistocerca americana. Next base: position 990,732,039 of record NC_060121.1, read on the forward strand.
AAGACCTAGCAGCTGTTATTTCCAAATGAGCCTTCTTAATTTGACACTATAACTGGGTCATTCATTTAACTAAAATTTCAGCATGATGGCAGCATGCTTCAGTGAAATCGCAGCATTTAGTTGCATGGATATTCAAAACTCCTGGACTTTTATGTCCACAACTTGGTCACATAACATTCCATTATACAGAGTTTTGTCAGACTCTCAGGAACTGCTTACAGTCACATAGTGTTTGTATTGTGAGAATTACATCTATATTTTTCAAATCTACCAGATGAAAAAAAGTAGTTTAAAATATTGCACCAGGGTAATTCACTTTTGTTTCAAACCAGGAATTTTTTTAATCATCACATACATAATATTTTGACTGGAAAGGGAATTTGCCCATAAGATCTTCCATGTCATCATGATACATGTCACTACAAGAAAATTCTCTCTCTATTCATCCTACCCTGCAGGGGAAAATAAAATTTATTATGTTGTATTTTCAAAGGAACCTGGTTTAGTTGTCAGTGTATCCTAATCTTTTAATCAATGTAATCCTTATAGATACAATAATACTTACATGTGCAAAACCGATGTAGAACAGCTGCTCTGGTGAATACTGTGACAAGCCAGGAAGCAATAATTCGGTTTGGTTACCATGCCTTGCTTGAAACTTTTGATATGCTCTTAATGCTTCTCTGATGCCTCCATTGTCAGCAATGTTTTCACCTTGAGTATTGATACCATTAACCTACAAAAGACACCATTTATCACTTACAACAAAGTGCATAAAATATAGCTCAGGAACTTGTTTTACACTGTAATAAGTGATACATGTACAGAGCTCTAACTACAATGACATTCTTATTAGTAATAATTTAATTTAGTCTGTTGAGTATGCTGGTAACTTTGTCATTTCTTGTGTTAGCATTAGTTATTTTTATGCCTGTGCTCTTTCTGCATTGCTATGTCAGCTGCTGAGTGCCAATGTGTACGACAGAGAAATCTTATGAAGAACAAGTAATTACTTATTTGTGTTGCACATATCATAAATGTAAATGAAATGAATAACAAGGAATGAAATATTTGCTGCTTACCAAGCAGCATCAGCAGTAGCAGGCGGCACATACGAGGGCAGTTCAATAAGTAATGCAACACATTTTTTTTCTGAAACAGGGGTTGTTTTATTCAGCATTGAAATACACCAGGTTATTCCCCAATCTTTTAGCTACACAACACAATTTTTCAACGTAATCTCCATTCAATGCTACGGGCTTATGCCACCTTGAAATGAGGGCCTGTATGCCTGCACGGTACCATTCCACTGGTCGATGTCGCAGCCAACGTCGTACTGCATCAATAACTTCTTCATCATCCGCGTAGTGCCTCCCACGGATTGCGTCCTTCATTGGGCCAAACATATGGAAATCCGACGGTGCGAGATCGGGGCTGTAGGGTGCATGAGGAAGAACAGTCCACTGAAGTTTTGTGAGCTCCTCTTGGGTGCGAAGACTTGTGTGAGGTCTTGCGTTGTCATGAAGAAGGAGAAGTTCGTTCAGATTTTTGTGCCTACGAACACGCTGAAGTCGTTTCTTCAATTTCTGAAGAGTAGCACAATACACTTCAGAGTTGATCGTTTGACCATGGGGAAGGACATTGAACAGAATAACCCCTTCAGCGTCCCAGAAGACTGTAACCGTGACTTTACCGGCTGAGGGTATGGCTTTAAACTTTTTCTTGGTAGGGGAGTGGGTGTGGCGCCACTCCATTGATTGCCGTTTTGTTTCAGGTTCGAAGTGATGAACCCATGTTTCATCGCCTGTAACAATCTTTGACAGGAAATTGTCACCCTCAGCCACATGACGAGCAAGCAATTCCGCACAGATGGTTCTCCTTTGCTCTTTATGGTGTTCGGTTAGACAACGAGGGACCCAGCGGGAACAAACATTTGAATATCCCAACTGGTGAACAATTGTGACAGCACTACCAACAGAGATGTCAAGTTGAGCACTGAGTTGTTTGATGGTGATCCGTCGATCATCTCGAACGAGTGTGTTCGCACGCTCCGCCATTGCAGGAGTCACAGCTGTGCACGGCCGGCCCGCACGCGGGAGATCAGACAGTCTTGCTTGACCTTGCGGCGATGATGACACACGCTTTGCCCAACGACTCACCGTGCTTTTGACCACTGCAGATCACCGTAGACATTCTGCAAGCGCCTATGAATATCTGAGATGCCCTGGTTTTCCGCCAAAAGAAACTCGATCACTGCCCGTTGTTTGCAACGCTCATCCGTTATAGACGCCATTTTAACAGCTCCGTACAGCGCTGCCACCTGTCGGAAGTCAATGAAACTATACAAGACGAAGCGGGAATGTTTGAAAATATTCCACAAGAAATTTCCGGTTTTTTCAACCAAAATTGGCCGAGAAAAAAAATGTGTTGCATTACTTATTGAACTGCCCTCATACTCAAACGAAGGAGAATGTTAGCTTTTGGAGCGAGGTTCCCTCTTCTATAAGAAGAGGGAGAGGAGTTGGAGGAAACAAGACTATAAGTAGAAAAGTCACTGAAGGTCCCATGCCAATTAAAACACAGCAGGACACTATGAGAGCATAAACTATCGATGAAATGTATGGTACAATCAAAAAGTTTCCATTTGAAGGCCATACAGTCCAGAATCAGTATGACAATCAGGCAAAATTACTTTGAGCATTTAAGCAATCATGCCACCAACGCACTAGGCTGAAGACAGCCATTTGGTAAAACACCGTGCCCTGCTGCATGAAGAAGTGTGTAACTACCTACTGCACATCCTCACCTAACAAAAACTGTTGACCTTTCAAAATCTTTTTTAACTCTCAAGCGGGTGCGCTGTTTTTCATAACACGAGCGGGCATGTGGTACACATGAAAACAATAGGTTTCCTTATGTTACCAAGGTAAGTCAAGTATGTTCAAAACCACAGTTTAATCTTAGTTTATTTAAACAAGGAGAAAATAGACTTACATAATATGAGCTAAACTACTGTTTTATTAAACAATAATGAAATAAATTTTCACTATAACTCTTTTTTGCCAAGGAAAGGTGTTAATGACACATTTGGAGCATTAAGCAGTGCAGTTGCATCAGATCTTGAGCAGCTGCTTATTTGATCACTAACTATCTCATAGACAACTGCCTCAATGTGGGATAATGTGGCTGGTTTGTAACAGGGGTAATTTTTTTGAACAGATCGTAATTTTTTTCTCATCTAGTTTGCTTTCTATTTTATATTACTACCGATCACTTGGACGTATGACAACACAATTTATCGCTGTGTAACCTGAAGCAATACTGAAGGAATAGGTATAGGCTTGAAGTTGTGAAATAAAAATGGAACCGCACAAAATCATTTCATTTTTGGTTGGCAGACTTCATACACAGACGCGACCTGCTCGAGGGTTAAGGGACTGAAGATGTGATAATCACCTGGGGAGAGATCAGGACTATAGGGTGAGTGCTCGAGTGTCTCCCACTGGAGTTGACGTAACTTCTGAGTTATGACATTTGTGATATGGGGCACGCATTAACATGAAGCAACAAAACATCTTGCCAAGCGTCATTCCACAATTGTGGTTTTTGACGACATGCTGCCCTATAACTACTCCCTGATTGACATATCTACTGGTGTTCGTCCTTTGGTATCCAAGAAAAGAATAACAGCATCTTGGTCCCGTATGGATGCATATGGTAAAAATGTTATCATAACTCCTGTTTTCACATTTACTGCATGCACGTTAGAAAGACACAACTTCCACTCTAATCCCTTGCCTACCTGTCGGTGCTTATATACCCACATTGCCACATTGGAGTCACGGTACACTCATATATGCTACAGCAGCACTCTCAAATAGAAGCTTCAAGAACAGTTAAAATTAGAAAACCTGAAATCAGAATCAGAAGCAACAGAAAGGGGAGCTATAAGTCAGATATAATGGGAGATCAGACTGAAACTGGAAGTGTGGAAGGTACTGGTTTGTATGTATGTGTGTGTGAGGCAATTCCTGAAAGCATTTTGATGAAGAAAATGTAAGCCAGTAACATCAGGATCCCACATTACCATGTTAATTATGATTACATAAAAAGAGAATATGAAAGTAACTAGCTTTGTAATTACACTTACTGTGAAATTATCTCCAATCTCATTAACTTGATAATGGCTGTACTGGTCTACAATGCACTTGACACGCTTCTCATATTCCGTTAGAGTAGTGTCTGTCCACCATTGTTTCAAATTTCCATGCTTGTCATAACGACGTCCTGAAAAGATAATTTAGAATTTGTCAAAATAAGTCAGAGTAGCTTTTATATTGAAAACTAAAATACAAGTAGATCAAATGCCCAGGTTTCTTAGCTGTATGGAAATGAACAGCACTTAAAATAAACATCAAAGGCAGGCAACCATTCTGATGAATGATGGTTGAAAACAAAGATGTATTTGAAAGATGAGGCGGTTACATTTATTTCCTCAGCCATGACCGTAGCTACAGTCTGTCAGTTGTAATTCAGAAGTGAGATGACTGGATACAGAGGGTAAATGGTTGTAGAATGGGAGAATGGGTTGGTGGCTGGAAGAGGGGGGGGGGGGGGGGGTGTTTCAGGGCTACGTGGGCAAGGAGGGATAAGGAAGTAGTGGGGGACAGGAGAGAGGGTGATGGGTAGCTGTCATGATGGACGCAAAAATTTGAATTGATACCCATAGCGGTAGAAAGCAGCAGAGAGAGGGGGAGTGATACTGTTGCTTTTAAAGGTGAGGCTCCTTTCATGAAAAACTGCTCATCAAAATCTCCACTAGTTCTCATTCTCAAAACACATTCTTCCCTCTCCTTTACTTCTCATTTTACTGCCTTTTCCTCTCCTGTCCTATTCCATTGTGATTCTCTCCCATTCCAACTTTTAACTCCACTAGTCCCTCCTCCTCCCCCCCCCCCCCCCCCCTTCCCTCTCCATCCTCTTTGTTCTTAAATATCAGCAGAGAGCTTTCTTTCTTTCCATCTGCTCATCTGCTGCTTCCTACCACCTTCCTACTATCTCTCCTTAATACTCTTCGTGCATACCCACTGCCACAATCCTTCCATCTGTCTCTCAAACCAATTTGTCTGGACAACCACTCACAAACAATAAGAGTTTTCAAGGTCACAGAGGTGAACTTTGAGATGACTGTGTGTGTGCGTGCACTACGGTTGAAAGAAAAGCAAAAGTTTGCATCTAGACTGTTTGTCTGATCTTTTAAGTGTACAGAAGTAACACCTATAATTCATGTGGAATGGATGATTATTATTACGCTACTGTTTATTATTTCCTCCCTGAGATTTATGTTGTAATTTATAACAGTGGAATATCTATTTCTGTGAAAATTATTTGTGAAAATAATGATCTAGAGTGTGTTCATCTTGATGCTTACCTTGATCATCAAAGCCATGAGTTAATTCATGCCCCATAATTGCTCCAATAGCTCCATAATTTAGTGACCTGCAAAGAAGAATAGCAGAAACTGAATTGCAGCATATTGTAAAGATAATTGATAAATTAGTAATGATAAAACTACATGGCTTGTTTCTGCGATGTGGCATAACATTAGAATGTTAACTTTTGACATAATCATTTTCTCACAGCTGGATATTTAAATTATTGTTTTTTTTACCATTCACACAGCCTTCTAAAGAGTCAATATAATCTTAATTTAAAAACTACATGCAGCGAGTGAAGCAAAAGCATTATCATATTAGCTGTTTCTGGAAAAAATCTTTTGCTCATCAGCTGAGTGTACAATTTTGCAAAACTTTTTGGCAGATTAAAATTGTGTGCAACATGGACTCCAGTTTGGAAAGTAAAAAAGAAGTACTGACACCACTGAAGATGTGAAAGCATATTATGCACTGTGTGTGGATCACTTAAATGGAAACCACTATCTGCAAAGTTTGGTTCAGCACACACTTTTAATGTGTCATGAGTATTAACAGTAGAGCCCACTCTGCTGGAGAGTGAAGGTTTCATTCTGAAAATAGTTTCTGGGCTGTGGCTAAGAAATTTCTTCATGATACATTCCTTTTCAGGCTTTTTAGTCCAGAAGTAGTGCAGAGGAGCACCTGGGAAAGTAGGAGAGAGGCACTAGCAGAGCTGAAGCTGAGAAGGAAGGTTGTGTGTCAATCCTGGACAGCTGTTATTGAGAACATTGTCTGCAATAGCTAAAGGTCTTGGTTCGAGTTCTAGTCGATCATTCAATTTTAACATGTCAGAATGTTTGACAGTGATACTTATTTTTATCTGTTCATCTGGGTCATCATGAAACAAAATTTTATAGATTCAATTACGTAAACTTGAAAAATGTAGGGGAATAAAACTAGAATGTTTCCAGTAAGGAAGAAATATTAGGGTATAATGTTCTGTCAGTGATGAGGTCATTAGAGACAGAGTACAAGATCATATCAGGGGAAGGAAATCAGCCTTGTTTTTCTAAAAGCAAGCATTACCAGAGGGGGAAGTTGCTACTCACCATATAGCGGAGGTGCTGAGTCGCGATAGGCACAACAAAAAGATTCACACAATTAAAGCTTTCGGCCACACACACACACACACACACACACACACACACACACACACACACACACACACACAATTGCAACTTGCACACATATCTGCAGCCTCAGAGAGCTGAAACCACACTGCGAACAGCAGCACGAGTGCATGATGGGAGTGGCTGGGTGGGGGTAAGGAGGAGGCTGTGGCGGGGAGGGGGAGGGATAGTATGGTGGGAGTGGCAAACACTGAAGTGTTGCAGTTTAGACGGAGGGCAGGAGAGAAGGTGCGGAGGGGAGAGGGGATAAATAGTGGAAAGGAGAGAAATAAAAAGAAATTAAAAGACTGGGTGTGGTGGTGAAATGATGGCTGTGTAGTGCTGGAATGGGAACAGGGAGGAGGCTGGATGGGTGAGGTCAGTGACTAATGAAGGTCGAGGCCAGGAGGGTTACGGGAACGTAGGATGTATTGCAGGGGAAGCTCCCACCTGCGCAATTCAGAAAAGCTGGTGTTGGTGGGAAGGATCCATATGCACAGGCTGTGAAGCAGTCATTGAGATGAGGGATATGTTTGGCAGCGTGTTCAGCAACAGGGTGGCCCACTTATTTTTTGGTCACAGTTTGTCGGTGGCCGTTCATGCGGACAGACAGCTTGTTGGTTGTCATGCCTACATAGAATGCAGCACAGAGGTTGCAGCTTAGCTTGTAGATCACATGACTGGTTTCACAGGTAGCCCTGCCTTTGATGGGTAGGTGATCTTAGTGACTGGACTGGAGTAGGTGGTGGCAGGAGGATGTACGGGACAGGTCTTGCATCTAGGTCTATTATAGGGGTATGAGCCATGAGGTAAAGGATTGGGAGCAGGGGTTGTGTAAGGACGTATGAGTATATTGTGTAGGTTCGGTGGATGGCGGAATACCACGGTAGGAGGGGTGGGAAGGATAGTGGGCAGGACATTTCTCATTTCATGGCACGAGGAGAGGTAATCAAAACCCTGGCGGAGAATATCTTATCTTACAGCTCGAAACATGTATTTAACATGCATGGGCAATGTTATAATAATTACATTCAGATTATTGATACACAATATAAATAGATTACATGCTACTAAGTAAAATATCATTGAAGTATATTTAATATAGCATTCCTGAGGTCAAATCATGTCAGCACCATACTGTATGGGCACTTCAATACAAGCCATTTTTTTAACTCGTTTTTAAAAATTCTACCAGAAAGCTGTTTCAGGTTGTTTGGCAGAGAATTATAAAATATTGCTCCCTTAATGAATGGGGTATTTGTTGTTAGATTCAATCGTCTGCTCACCATATGAAAGTCTGATTTTTGTCTTGTATTGTAATCATGGATTTCCATATTCCTGTTTGTCACTTTTTTGTCTTTTTTCACTAATAATATTGATTGAAACATATATACTGCATAGATAGTCATAATATTAAACTTAATAAACAGGTTTTTACATGAAGTTCTGGGTCTTACTTTTGCCATAGTTCTTATTACTCTTTTCTGCAATACAAATACCCTTTTTATATTGTATTGGCTACACCCACCCCACAATACAATTCCATAAGATAGATGGGGATACACCAACCCAAAATACGCTATTTTTATTGCTTCGATATCTAAATATTGAACTAATCTCCTTAGTAAATACAGACTAGATGTTATTTTACCACAGACATGATCTATTTGCTGATTCCATGAAAGTCTGTCATCTATATATATCCCCAGAAATTTACATTCTGAACAGGTATTTTCCTGAATGTCCTCATTTAGAACAGTATTTTTATTTGAACTACTTGTCTTAAAATAAATTAAATTAGTTTTGTTAATATTGACCCTCAGGTTTTCTTTTTCAAAATGTGTTTGGGCTTTTTCAACAAAATTCTGTACCACTGAATTTAGGTTATCATTACTACGTGCCCAGCAAACCCCAGAGGTGTCATCAGCATACATAGTAATACGATGACTGGTGTCTAATACTTTTGGGAAATCATTCACGTAGCAAATAAACAAGAAGGGGCCCAAGATAGAGCCTTGTGGCACACCAAAATTTATGTTCCTTATCTTTGATCTTCTTTTTGCAATTACCTCTCCATTATCATACACAACTTCTGTGCATTGTTGTCTATCTTTAAGGTAAGATTCTATTAAAAGCAACAGTTTCCCACTGACACCATTATAAGCAAATTTACTTAAAAGAGCGCCATGATGGACTCTGTCAAACGCTTTGGAAAGATCTAAAAACACTCCTGCCGTTTCGTATCCCTCATTTATTTTCTCCATCAGACAGTGTACAAACTGTACTGCTGCAGATATGGTGCTCCAACCACTTCTAAAGCCGTGTTGGAAATCTCCTATTAAGTTATTCATATTATAGTGCTCAATTAGGATTTCTAGCATTATTTTTTCAATTAATTTACCAAACACTGACGTTAAGGCAGCTGGTCTGTAGTTCTGTGGTTGTTTTCTTTCCCCTTTTTTATATAAAGGTTTAACTAAAGCAAGTTTCAGTTTCTTCGGAAACACACCTTCTTCAAGTACACAATTTATTAGATGGACTAATATAATTCAGTTGCTCCAGTCCCGGATGGTACTGAGTTATGAGGGGAATGCTCCATTGTGGCCAGACTGTGGGACTTTGGGAGGTGGTGGGAGACTGGGAAGATAAGGCAAGGGAGATTTGTTTTTGTACAAGGATGGGAGGATAAGTATGGTCAGTAAAGACTTCAATGAGATCCTTGGTATATTTTGAAAGAGACTGCTGGTTACTGCAGATGCGACGACCTCGGATGGCTAGGCTGTACGGAAGGGACTTCTTGGTATGGAATGGGTGGCAGCTGGGGAAGTGGAGGTATTGCTGGTGGTTAGTAGGTTTGATATGGACGGAGGTACTGATGTAGCCATCTCTGAGGTGAAGGTCAACACCTAGGAAGGTGGCTTGTTGGGCTGAGTAGGACTAGGTGAAGCAAATGGGGGAGAAGTTGTTGAGGTTCTGGAGGAATGTGAATAGGGTGTCCTCACCTTCCAATCCAGATGTCATCAATGGATCTGAACCAGATGAGGGGTTTAGGATTCTGGGTTTTTAGGAAGGATTCCTCTAGATGGCCCATGAAGAGGTTAGCAAAGGATGGTGCCATGCTGGTGCCCATAGCCGTACCATGGATTTGTTTGTAGGTAATGCCTTCAAAGGAGAAGTAATTGTGGGTGGGGATATAGTTGGTCATGGAGACTAGGAAGGAGGTTGTTGGTTTGGAATCAATAGGGCATCTGGAAAGGTAGTGTTCGATAGCAGTAATGCCATGGGCATTAGGAATATTGGTGTACAGGGAGCTGGCATCAATAGTGACGAGCACGGCATCGTGTGGTACAGGGACGGGAACTGTGGAGAGTCGGTCGAGGAAATGGTTGGTATCTTTTATATAGGAGGATAGGTTCCGGGTAATAGGTTGAAGGTGTTGGTCTACGAGAGCAGAGATTCTCTCAGTGGGGGCACATTAACTGGCCACAATGGGGCTTCCAGGGTGGTTGGGTTTATTGAGTTTAGGGAACATGTAGAAGGTGGGAGTGTGGGGAGTGGTAGGGGTCAGTAAAGAGATGGAGTCTGGAGAGAGGTTCTGGGAAGGGCCTAAGGATTTGAGTAGTGACTGGAGATCCTGCTGGATTACTGGAATGGGATCACTGTGGCATGGTGTGTAGGTGTAAGTATCTGACAGCTGATGGAGTCCTTCTGCCACATAATCCTTGTGGTTCAAAACAGCGGTGGTGGAGCCTTTGTCAGCAGGTAGGATCTCTGGTATTGTTACATTCCATCCTGGATTTTCCATTGTTTGACTTAAAAGGAAGCATTCCAACGCTTGTCTTCAGCGATTTGGATAAACAACACAAAACGTAACCCTGAATAGCCAAATGGGAATTTGAACCAAAGTCTTCGAAAGTCACAACCACTGTATCTCTGCTAATGCGACATTTTCAGTCTTGTACTCTTTCCCCTAACTTTTTGAAGATTTATTTTCACTTATCACTATACAGAGTGATCTCAAGTGGAATGACTACACAAAATAAGTAGTGGGATAAACAGATGCCAAAATGAGATTCATAGGAAGAATCTTAAGGAAGTGTAGATCATCCATGAGAGAAGTGGCATACAAGACACTTGTTTGACAGATTTCTGAGTACTGTTCATCAATCTGCGACCCTTACCAAGTAGGGCTGAGGGAAGAGAGAGATAAGACCCAACAAAGAGTAGCATGTTTTCTCATGGGATCATTTAGTTGGTGTGAGAGTATTACAGAGATGCTCAAAATTTTCTAGTGGCAGACATTAAAAAAGCAACACTGTTCATCACAGTGAGGTTTACTACTGAAATTTCGAAAGAGCACTTTTCAGGAAGAGCCAGACAACATATTACTTCCTCCCACATACATCTCATGGAATGACCATGATGCTAAAATTTGAGAAATTAGAGATAATACAGAGGCCTTCCAACAATCATTCTTCCCATGTGCCATTCACGAATAGAACAGGGAAGGGGGTGAGTTAGTAGTACCAGAAGTACCCTTGTGGTGTATTGCTGTAGATACAGACGGTTTAAAATTTGGTTCCCATGTATTTTTGGGCATTAACTTACAAAATTTACATGTCATGTTACATTATGTGAAACTTAAATTTTTATCAGATACATTATTATTCAAATTCAGAAAAGACTGAAAGTTATAGTTAGTTACATTTACCATATTTTTGCAACAGGATGTAAGAAAATTCCTTGCGCATGTTTATACTTACTCAAGACCAAGACCATAGAAAGGAGGCTGCAATATTCCCGCAGGAAATGCTGCAAAAAGAATACAATACTTTAGATTTTTGATGATAATACTTGTTGTACAGAACTTGTTCAAGGCTCAGCATGTTAAAAAAATGAGTTGCAATATATTCATTAGTAGCTGCCTGATGTTTACCATGGAGCATTGCACAAGCAAAGAAACGAAATTGTATATAACTTGCGGTGATTTGAGAATTTCTGTGTAAATTATAGAACCACTCAGCCTTCTACTGTCTTGAACACACGATATTCTGGATATGAGTGTGGAATGGTAGAATCCCACCTATTGCGCATCACATGTTTGTGTGTGCAGGTTTAAAATCAGTTGCGGGAAGAAAGTATACGCCGTGGACAAACGGCATCAACAAGTACCTGTTGGGCAATCCAAAGATGTTTTAGTGAGTGTGTAAGGAAGAACCATGGAGTTTATATGCTGCTCTGTGCTTGTTGGGTCATTGACTATTGTTATTAAAACAAAGACAATCGAAAAAGAACTCCTGAAAACTCTTGACGTAACCTTGCTATAGGCAAGACTTATTTTCTGATTTAGGCTAAGAAAAGTTATGGTATCAAAGCCAACTTTCCTGTAACTGTAAGTTAATTTGTTTCTGATGTTCAACTGTACGAGGGACTTACCAGAAGTTATATATTTATGTTGAAAGTGATAGTTTTATTGTGTATGAAAGTCAAATACATCATTAATAGATGAAAAGCAAAGTTTGCATGTCGGTCTGAAAATTACTGTACCTAGCATTATTCGATGGAGAAGAAGTGAAGAGGGTTTCCAGCAGCCAGCTATCCAGTAAAGAAGAGTGGCTGCAAATTCCAAGGAAGCCACCGCATAAAGAAGTGGAAGGTGGTTTGGAGGAATAAACCGAAATAACCCAAATTCACACTCACACTTTAAGTCGGAAACATTAGAAACTCTGAATGAGTATTGAGAGCTTTCTGTACACTGAATAACATATGTACTGGTCACTGAAGACTGTGATTGCAGCAGGATCCATAATCACCATAAAATGTCAAGGAAATTAGTTTCATTTTAAGTCAGATTCTATAAGTAATGTAATCACCAAAATGAGAATTCATTTTTACTTACCAGGAGGCAGAAACTGTTACAGAAATTTCAAAAATGTTAACTTTCAGGACTAGACCTACTTTTACTTTATGAGATGGGGGGAACTGTTAAAAGTCATTAGACGTAAAAGATATTAACTGCAAAAGTTACCCAGTATATTTGATCAAGGGAGAAACAGAAGATAATGAAGTGCAAATAAACACTGAAATACTAGCAATAGATAATACTTCAAAAGTCTGTTGAGAGTAGTTGTTGATTTACACGTATGGATGAGACAGATTAAAAAATAGAAGCATTGATGAGATAAATATGAACAGCAGAACTGTGGATTTGCTTCTTAGCAGGAGTGAAGATGGACTTGGTAAAGGTGGTGTTGTTATCCATTATCACTGTCTCTTTTAACTGTTTTTCTTTATTTTAGTGAAAGACAAATAATTTTTCTCGTGCTAATTGTTTACATTACTGTTCATATTACTTTCATTCTTCCTCCCATCACTAGCATATCATAGCTTCATTGACAAGCATAATAAATTATCTGAACAATCATACTAATCACTTCTGCCATTCTCTGCTGATTTTTGTATCCTCAGGGCTCTATTTTCAGTCACTCCTTTCATATTGTGTGTGTTTGATTCCTTGTTGTTCATGATGACAATATAAATAGTAGGTTTTGACTTATGCAGAAGATACAGTTATCTATAATGAAATACTGTTTGAGCTGCAGAAATATACAGTCAAATTTGGCAAGATTTTAAAGTTGTGCAAAGATTGATAACTCACTTTAAATGTTCAGAAATGGGAATTTGTGGATTTCACAGACTGGTAAGAGCATAGTATACTATGACCATAATTCAATGAATTACAATTTGAATTGGTAACTCATACAAATACCTGGATGCACTAGACAGCAAGGGTATGAAATGGAGTGATGACATAGGTCCAGTTGTAGGTAAAACAGGTACTGACTTCAGTTCATTGGTAGGACGAAGGCTACATGCAAGCCATCTTACAATACTCATGCATGTGGGACTCCCTTCAAACAGGATTGACAGGGGATGTTGAACAAAGAAGGGCAACATGAAAGGTCACAAATTATTGGACTCATCAGAGAGCATCATAGAGATGCTGAAAAACTTAAGCCAGTAGGCACTTGAAGATAGTTGCAAACTACTGGATCCCTGAAAAGTCTGCTTACTAAATTTAAAAAAACCAGCATTAAATGAGGAATCTAGGAATACCAGGTGTAGAAATATGAAACTGGAATTTGGTTGTCTGTTCTTTTTATACATATTTCCCACCTCTCTGGCAGGCTATGTATCCCATGCCAAAAAGACAGTTCTTCTTTTAAAGCAAACCAGTGAGCGAGCCATTTTTGTACAATGTAATGTGAATTGAAGCAGCATGGTTCAATGAGAATGTGTCCCATTGATGCAAAGAGATGATAATCAAATGGAGCCAAGTCTGGAGAAAAAGCTACATGCCCTAGTATTTCCCAACTGAACGCCTCGATCATTTCCCTGACTCGTTTTTCTGTGTGTGATGGAGTGTTATCATGGAGCAATATGACTTTATGTTGCCTTTTCCCATATTCTGGTCATTTCTCACATAATGCTTGATTTAAATCAAACATTTGCTGTTGGTAGCAATCAGTGTTAATGGTTTCATCAGGTTTTAGTAGCTCATAATGACACCCTTCTGATCCCACCAAACGCCGAGCATGGTCTTCTTTCCAAAGCAGTTTGGTCTTGCGGTGAATGTGGATGGATTGCTAGGACTCACACTTGATTTGCAATGTTTAGGATTCTCAAAATATAAGCATTTTTCATCACCTGTCACTATTTGATGGAGGAACGACTTTCTTTTGTATCTGGCCAGCGGCATTTCACAAGTTCTTTCGATTTGCTTGCTGTCTTTCATTCAGTTCTTGTGGGCCCCATTTCCCCCAGTTTCTGCACCTTTCCCATAGCTTTCAACTGAATAGAAACAGCTTTCTGTGTCACCTTTAATTGTTCAACAAGTTGCTGCTGAATTTGAGTATCATCCTCATTCAATAAGGCCTGCAATTCGTTGTCTTTGAACTTTTTTGGTGGTTTCCTGCACTCATTGTTTTTCACTTCAAAATCACCACTTTTGAGTTTTTTGAACTACTTGAAACACTATGTTTTCCCAAGAGCATGTTTCCAAAATCTTCGAGAAGCAATTGATGTGATTCTGCAGCAGTTTTCTTCGAATGATAACAGAAAACCAATGCTGTTCACAAACTGTAGTCCATAGACACACAACTAGTCATGTTTATGAGTTTGAAACAGATACCAATGTCTGCAACTTGGGTTCCTGTGTGTTGACATTCATCGTCAGCCATTACAGGAAGCAGATAACACCACAGATGCAGTCTGGCCCCTACACTGATGGCTAGCACCAATTTTGCTTACATACTTCTACACCTTGTATGCTACACCCATTACATATTGCTCCTTTAGGGACTATGAAGACAAGACCTGACTAATTACAGTCTAACATAGGCATTTAATCAATCATTCATCCCGTGCTCCATACACTATAGGAATGGGAAGAAGCCCTAATAAGTACATAATGGGAAGGATCTGCTGCCATTAATTTCACAGTGGTCTGAAGAACTGAGATGTAGATGTTGATATATGATTACAGATTAATTTCTTCCAGCATCTTGTGTCTGACTTTATCTGGCTTACAGAGTGACTTCCCCAATCAAACTCAACTTAGCCTTGTTTTGTTTAATTTTTAGCTCTATTTTTGCTGTGTTAAGAAAACTTTAGTTCTTGAAGCAAGGTTTTTGAGACATCTTGATGATGATGGTATGTGCACCTGGTAAGTACAAATATTACCACATTTATATTTGATTACATTTTTAAGAACTTTTCCTTGTTGCTCACAGCTTCAGTTTTTAGGGATTCTCATAATATTATGGTCTTTTAAGTCATGGAGCATAATCACACAGTGCATCTGACCTCTCTTTTCACCATTTTCATAGTTCCTGAGCTAGTAAATTACTTCACACCAATGAATGAGTGAATGAATGAACAAACACATGAAATGATGAATGAATGTATGTGTAAACCATCCAGTTGGTGATGGAAGAAATCAAAATACAATTTTAACTATCTTTACTTACTCAGAACTTTACAGTTATTTTGTTTCTATATTTTTCCTCCTTACTTATCATCTTTCATCACTCCTTTTCTGATAGGCTCTGTTAAGCTATAGGTAATTTGTATTCATATAGTAAGTAATGACACTAAGTTACACAATATCATTATTAATTTCTTTAAAGTTACCTTGTCTTCTGTATCTTAGATATATCAGAAATGTTTTAAAATGTTAGCTTTTGGATATAAATGAAAAAGAAATTACAAATGACAACACTCTAAGTAGAAGAGAATACTTACTGACAGAGTTGAGGATTGGTGAGTAGAAAGCATTCACAGTTGTTGCTGGTGTCACCCACCTTTAAAATGAAATAACATTCCATGTTAACAGAACTGTTGATTAATTTTCAATATGAAATGCACATGCACAGAGTTACAAGTAATCACTATTTTGTGTTGCATTTAGAGATTTACCAGCATACTTATTTTCCAATTTTATCTGTGTTCCAATATTCTCTATGTCCTTAGCACATACAAATGAGGAATTTTGTGTCAAGTCTGACTGTAAGGAATAAAATAACAGTTTGGTTCCTACAATCACACAGTGGACTGAGATCAAGAGGTGCAGTCACAACATATTACAGTTGCAAGAAGTTTTTTATGTTTGGCAATTTCAGAGCATTAAAAGTACAACCGGAAATAATTACAGAATCAAATGAAATTTAAAACACTAACCTGTTATAGTCAGGTGATCTGCGGATATCTTCAAGTGTCCTTTTGATGGAAGTTTGTGACAACTTCAGGTAAGTCTCAAACAGCTGTCCCTCTACGACTTCAGTCTGTAAATTAAATAAAAGCATTTCACATGTATGTGAATAACAACACTGGCCAATGGGTATACTTTACAGACAAATGTTTGCATGGAATATTTCATAAATTCACGAACTGATCCACATTTCGGACACTTAAGTACATGTTGAACAAGTCACAACACACACAAACATCATTGATGTGACAGGTGTGCTCCATTCGCAAAAAAAAGAAAAAAATGCAAAAGGGAGCAAAATTTTAAAACTGCCATTATTGTAATGTCTTATTTTTGAGTTTGAAGACATCACATCCCAACAACTAAATATTACAGGAAATACACAAAATGTATTATATGTAAAAGTAGTTATAGCCTAAGTGCCCGCTCAGTATTTTTTTCTGAAGCTGGATCACTTTGATATTTAATAGGTAAGCATGTATCAGCAGGCTGTACAAAGCATTCATCCACCTTTCTTTATTATTAAATAAGGTAATAGGATAGATAAAAAAAAGTCTACTCACCAAGCAGTGGCAGAGCACACACATAAATGATTATAATTGGACAAGCTTTTGGAGCCAGTGGTTCCTCCTTCAGGCAGAACGGTTGATGGGGAAGGAAGAGTGGTGAAGGAAAAGGACTGGAGAGGTCTAGGAAAAGGGGTAGATTTCTGGAAAGTCACCCAGAACTGTGTGTCAATGGAGACTTGCTGGATGGGATGAGAAGAAAAGACTGATTGTTGGGACTGCGCCGGATGAGATTTGAAAACCTGTGAGTTTAAAGGTGGAAGACAGGGTAATACGCAAGACAATACACTGTTACCACCATCTGCGCAATGTTTTCTGAAACGCTTGCCACCCAAACACTTCCGTATCATCGGGTAGGTTTGTGTGTAGCATGCTCTGGGGGAAATAAGGGCAACTGCCTTGCTCCACTCAGGCCATGGCTATATGTTACCCTTATCACTGTGGCATCAGGAAGGCCATCCAGTGATAAAGTTAAATAATGAAACGAAATTTGCCAAATACTGAAAAAGCAGATCCTGTACTGGCTGGGATAAATGCTGGCCCCCGCATGCGGTCGCCTATGGCTCTAGCTATATCACTAAAATAAGTCTAAATCCTAGACTGCTAGGTAAATTATTGAACTGGAACCCTCTCTCACATATTCCCTATTGGGATTCCTTTGCATTGTTGCAACCTTGCTAGGATCTAATTGAAAAGCCAGGAATTGTACGATCAAAAACCCTTTGTCTTTTTCGTCTTAACTGCAGTCTTGGCAAAGTTCCAAGTGAACAAGAGAAAGAAATGAGGTGCGTGAGCTTACGCTTTATCCAAATGAATTATCCTGGGGAAATCAGCTGAATAATATTTTCATCTCAGAGCATTTTCACGACGAGAATTTATCGAGAAAATAAGGCCTTTTGAGGCAACAGGGTAAAGACAAACCTCGTTGTAATGTTTCTCCAGTTCCCCAGGCGTGAGCAGCCAGCCTGGGAAGCCAATGAAGGGTCGCATGGCGTGCGCCTTTTCCAGTGTCCTCGCCTTCGTCACGTCGTCCATCCACTGCAGCTCGCCCACCATTTCGGTGAACGCATTCCTGATGTCGTTAACCATCTCCAGAGCCTGGAAAGCCGTTCAGTTGCCCTTGAATCTTGAGAGACAAACAGTGTTTCCCAAACACAGAGAGACATGAATACATGACGATAGTTTATATAAGCTCAAATTATATATGAACTCAAGTTATTCTAGGCGTGTTTAATAGAGTAGTTTTACCTTTCAAGCCTGACTGAAGAGTTGGAATCCATAACCTATGTGACGGAAACAAGAGCTTATTTACATGTAAACAAGCAGGTTGTGAAATTAATCAACTATCCTATTTAGATCGGTTTGATTTTGCTGAAGTAATTAAAATTAAATCTAGATCTACATTTACTTTACACAATGAAGTGTGGATAATTTTTTAAATCAACATTAACCACTTATTGATCTATTTAATTAACAAGACCAACAAGACATGAGAGAGTGGTGGTTATAGCGTCCCTACACCAATATGTGATAACAATATTTTTTGCAAGTGAATTGAGGTGTAGAAGAACTGTGGGAAAAACTCGTGTGACTATGATATGCGTAAACACACAGTTTTATGCGAACAGTTCTCTCTGTGGCTGTCTTCCGAAACTTTATTGCGTATACTGCTTATCCAGCTACGCAATGTAATGTAATTTAGTTTACTGAGCTGATCTCAAATAGAGAACAGGTTAAAGTGCGACTTGAGTTTTATTTGTAGAAGAGTTAAAGCTAAGTTAAAAAATCCTAGCTTTCAGAATTATAGCATTTTCTGCAGCGGAGAGAAGACAGCTTTGCCGGAGCGCAGCAGTCTGCCGCCATTACACATTTAAAATTTACATCGTTGTTTTACAGACACGGTACTATCAGCGCAGATTATTTAATATTTTTTCTTTAAACAAAGCTGGAGACCTGGACCCGGCACTTTTAATGACGAATTTGCCAGTTATTTCAAGGTATTGTGTCGAAAGGAGAACGACTTTCATTACAAAAAGTGAACATTATATTTGAACTAGCACAATGAAATATATATATATATATATATATATATATATATATATATATATATATATATATATATATATATATATATACTTTTCTAGGGGTGCAGTGCCTTCCCTTATCCCGCTGTGTTCGCCCATGGTTTCGTATACAGTTCCCTCATCGGATACATCACATTTCACAATTATCTTAGGTAAAAATTAAATGTAATATCGGTACATTTTTAACAAGCTCAAGTCGACCTTGGAAAGGTCGGTAATGACACGGTAATGTCACAGTCTAACCTAATGTCTTAGTGTTTGCGGTTGTGAAAAGACCCTGAGAGGAATTTTATATTGGGATTGGTGCATCATTACCGTTTCTCATGAACAGATTTTGAACAGCAGTGTAATTAAAAAGCGTGATGTAATTGATTTGCTGAGAAGCAAATATAAATCGGGCCTATTCTGCGATATTTCTCTAACAAAATGGACCCCGAGATTTTTCAGAGAATTCGGCAACTGTAACTGCGTACGAGGGCTACATTTATCTCGAGGGTGCTTTTAGCTTTCGGGCAATTACGTACTATGGCACAGCTGGCTGGAGAGATTCAAGAGATGAGAAATGTTTGGTGTGAACTCGAAGTTGGCGCAGGATCGGTTACGAGGGGAGTCGGTAATTCCTATGGTTGACAGAAACCGTACGGTAAATGCAATATTCTACCATTATGCGGATTTGCAGATATCCTGGGCCTATCGCTAAAACAAGACTCGTTTCCACAGAGACGACAAGAACCTGACCTACATTATTGTGGAAGTATTAGTCAAGTAATACTGCCAGGTAATTCCTCAATTTTTAATTCAAAAAACCGCACAATTTAACAACACTACTGGGATGAATCTACAAAACCAACGCTTTAGAGCAAGCAACTCCTGCAATTAAATTTACATTCAGTAAGAATGCGTAAATAATTACAAAAATATTCTTGAATGTGAGGACTCACCTTCACCCGTGATTCGTTGTTGAAATGCTTCTGCACATACAAGTAGCTCACCGCCATTCCGAAGTTGGAGTTTACGTTTCCTGTGCAGCCTTTCCATCTGAAAAGAGACACCATTTTCACTATCTGTCGATACATATCGTATAATTCAGCAGCAGTGTCAATATCTAGACCGTGTCTTACCTGTAGAAAGAAAAACGACTAATACAAGACATGTCACGTTAGAGTGCTTCTTACTATAAACACATGTGGATAGTAGTGCAGTCTGAAATCAGATATGACATTTTCCAGTTGCGTTTCTGTATCGATACGTGCATCTGTACTCCGCAAGCCACAGTACAGATCGGGTGCGAAAGATACAAGGCATATCAGGATCGTATTCCCTGTATCGATTTCCTTTTGGAAGTAAGATCGAGGAACGTTCAACAAGCAACGTAACACATTTTTTTCTAGCCCAGTTTGTTGAAAAACTGCAGAATTTGTTGCAGGTCACAATGGAATATTACAGTTTCAACTCATATAGTTCCATGAAGTTCCGATAGGTGGCAGCGCTGTACGTAGCGTTCAAAATGGCTTCTGTAAAGGAGGTGCGTTCCAAGCGGAGAGCTGTCACTGAGCCGCGTTTGGCGCAAATCTAGAGCTACTCAGATACTCACATGCGCTTGCTGAAGTCAACAAAGACCGTACTGTGAACAAAAGCGTGGTGAGTCATTGGGCGAGACCTCTGTCATCATCGCAACAGGGCCGTGCAAAGCTGACTGATGTCCCGTATGTTGGGCGGCCACACACTGCTGTGACTCCTGCAATGTTGGAACGTGCGGACACTCTCATTCGAGGTGATCGACGGATGACGAATACCTTGCTGCACAATTGGACGTTTCTCTTGGTAGAGACACACCTGCCCACCACTTTTTTCCTCCAATTTGTTGGCTTTTGGGACCTGCCCATTCAGCCATCTCAGTAGAGGAATTTCAGTTATCATGACATGAATGTAAGGACAACACAACACTCAGTCACCGAGTGGCGAAAAATCTCTGACCCAGCCAGGAATCGAACCCTGGCCCTTTTGGTTAGGAATCCACCACTCTGAGTTGGGGCTATTTGTGGGAAGAGACCAAACTGCAAGGTCATCGGTCTCATTGGATTAGGGAAGGACGGGGAAGGAAGTCATCCGTGCCCTTTCAAAGGAACCATCTATGTATTTGCTGGAGCTATTTAGGGAAATCACGGAAAACCTAAATCAGGATGGAAGGACGAGGGATTGAACCGTCGTCCTCCCGAATGCGAGTCCACCGCTCTGATCGCGCAGCTACACCTTGATCCTTTTGGTTAGGAACCCACCTCGCTGACAGCGCAGCTACGGAGATGGACCGTTCACCAGTTGGGGCACTCAAAGGAATGTGCGTGCTGGGCTCCTCATCGCCTAACAGAACACCATAAAGAGCAACGAAGGACCATCTGTGCGGAATTACTTGCGCGTTACGAGGCTGAATGTAACAATTTTTTATCGATCATCGTCACAGGCGATGAAACATGGGTTCATCACTTCGAACTGGAAAGGAAACGGCAATCCATAGAGTGACGCCACACCACCCTCCGTAGAAAAAGTTCAAAACTGCACCCTCGGCTGGTAAAGTCATGGCGATGGTCTTCTTCGAGGTTGTTTCTTGGACTCTGAAGGCGTTATTCTGTTTCATGTCCTCCCTCATGGCGCAACGATCAACTCTGAAGTAGTTGTGCTACCGCCAGGAAATTAAAGAAACAACTTCGCATGTTCGTCTCACAAAAATACAAACGAACTTCTCTTTCTCCATAACAACGCAAGACCTCACACAAGAATGTGCGCCCGAGAGGAGCTCCCAGAACTTCGTTGGACCAGTCTTCCTAATCCACCCTACAGCCTGGATTTCGCTCCTTCTGACTTCTGTCTTTTCAGACCAATGAAGGATGCACGCGGCGGGAAGGAGTATGCGGATTATGGGGAGGTTATTGATGCAGCAAGACATTGTCTACGACGTCGACCGGTTGAGTGGGTCCATCCAGTCATAGAGGCCCTCTCAGTAAGGTGACCGTCACATTGAACAGAGATTATGTTGAAAAATAGGGTTATGTAGTCAAAAGAATTTTTATGTTGAAAAATAGGGTTTTGTATCCAAAAGAATTCTTTTCGCAACATAATCCCAGTTCAATGCGTTGTAGCGAGAAGCTGTGAGACCTGTGGCGTAGGGATAGTGTCATTGATTAGTCCTCCATCCCAGGTTCGAACCCTCCCACTGCTTAAATTTTGAATAAAAATCATCAGCTTCGGCGGCCGAAGGCCTTCGGCGTTAGAAGTCAGCCTCAATCTCCCACCGGCCTTGTCAAAGATGGTGCAGAAGTGGACAGAGGTTCAGCGTACTTTCTTGCCTTTGGGGTGGGAAACTGCCCCTAAAGATTCAGCAACGAGCAATTGCTTGAGGATCCAGAAGGCAATGGAAACCACTGCATATGTGGCTTGTAATTAAAAAGCTGTCACGATGATCTCTCCACTGGCAAAAGATTCCCGAATAGTCCCCCATTCCGATCTCCGTGAGGGGAGTGCCAAGGGAAAGGTGACCATGAGAAAAAGATAGAATAACCAACGAAAGGATACCGCTCGAGAAGTCGGGGAGTGCAATGTCAGAATTTTGAACGTGGTACGGAAGCTAGAAAATCTGAAAAGGGAAATAGAAAGTTTCAGTCTAGATATATTGAGGTCAGTGAAGTGAAATGGAAAGAAGACAGCTATTTCTGGTCAGATGACTATAGGGTAATATCAACTACAGCAGAAATGGTATAATGGGAGTAGGGTTCCTTATGAACAGAAAGGCGAGGCAGAGAGTGTGTTACTGTTAACAGTTCAGTGATAGGATTGTTCTCATCAGAATCGCAGCAAGTCAACACCGACAACGATAGTTGAGGTATACATGCCGACGTCACAAGCTGAAGAGAAAGTGAGAAAGAAAGTATTTGAGGATATTGAACGGGTAATTCAGAACGCAAAGGAAGATGAAAATCTATTAGTCATGGGAGACTGGAATACAGTTGTAGGGGAAAGAGTAGAAGAAAGAGTTATAGGAGTATATGGGCCCGGTACAAGGAATGAGTGACGAGAAAGACTAATTGCATTCTGCAATAAATTTCAGCCAGTAATAGCGAATAATCTGTTCAAGAGCCACAACAGTAGAAGGTATACTTCGAAAAAGCCAGGTGATACGGAAAGATTTCAGAAGTTCCGAAATCAGATACTGGATTGTAAGGCATACCCGGAGCACATACAGACTCAGATCACAGTTCAGTAGTGATGAAGAGTAGGCTAAAGTTTAAGAGACTATTAAGGAAGAATCAATATGCAGTGAAGTGCGATACAGAAATACTAAGGAACGAAGAGATGTGCTTGAATTTCTCTACAGCTATAGATACTGCGATAAGGAATGGCTTAGTAAGCAGTTTGGTTCAAGAGAAATAGACATCTCTAAAAAGGGCTATCACAAACGCTGGAAAGAAAAAGCGTAGGTACAAAGAAGGTAACAGAAGAAATACTTCAGTTGATCGATGAAAGAAGGAAGTACAAAAATGTTCACGGAAATTCAGGAATCCAGGCATACATGTCTTTGAGAAATGAAATAAATAGGAAGTGCAGGGAACCTAAGGCAAAATGGCTGCATGAAATATGTGAAGAAACTGAAAAAGAAATGACTAACCGAAGGACTAACTCAGAATATAGAAAAGACAAAACAACCTTCGCTGAAATTAAAAGTGAGGGTGGTAACATTAAGAGTGCAATGAGAATTCCACTGTCAGATGCAGAGGAGAGAATGGATAGGTGGAAAGAGAAACTTGAAGGCCTTTATGAGGGGACAGATTTGTCTGATGTGATAGAAGAAGGAACAGAAGTCGACAGGGAAGAGATAGGGGATCCAGTATTAGAAACGGAATTTAAAAGGGCTTCGGAAAATTTAAGACCAAATGAGGCAGAAGGGATAGATAACATTTCATCAGAATTTCTAAAATCATTGGAGGAAGTGGCAACAAAATGACTAATCACGATGATGTGTAGAAAGTATACCTGGCGATATACCATCTGTCTTTCGAAAAAATATCATCCGCACAATTCCAAAGACTGCACGAGCTGACAAGCGTGAGAATTATCGCACAATCAGCTTAGCAGCTCATGCATGTAAGTTGCTGACAAGAAAAATACACAGAAGAAAGGAAAAGAGAACTGACGATATGCTTGATGACGATCAGTTCCGCTTTAGGAAAGCTAAAGTACCAAAGGGAAGTTCTGACGCTGCGATTGATAATTTAAGCAAGACTAGAAAAAATCAAGACATATTCGTAGGATTTATCGATTTGGAAAAAGCGCTCGACAATGTGCAAGATATTTTAACTGCTGATGAAAATAGTGCTTAGCTACAAGATAGACGGGTAATATACAACATGTACAAGAGCCAAGAGGGAATAATAAGAATGGAAGACCAAGAACGAAGCGCTCCTTTAAAAAGGGTGTAAGGCAGGGATGTAGTCTTTCGCCTCTGCTGTTCAATCTATACATCAAAGAAGCTGCCGGCCGCGGTGGTCTCGCGGTTCTAGGCGCGCAGTCCGGAACCGTGCGACTGCTACGGTCGCAGGTTCGAATCCTGCCTCGGGCATGGATGTGTGTGATGTCCTTAGGTTAGTTAGGTTTAAGTAGTTCTAAGTTCTAGGGGACTGATGACCACAGCAGTTAAGTCCCATAGTGCTCAGAGCCATTTGAGCCAATGACCAAACAGGCTCGACCATGAAATGATGTTACATTACCTCCAATTTGAACCTGCTTACTGCTGTCTCTGCCTACAACTTAGCCCCCACACTTCTATGATGGAAGTCAAAGGTTAAGAGCGGAATTAAAAATCAAAATGAAAGGATATCGGTGTTAAGATTCGCTGATAACATTGCTATCCTCAATGAAAGTGAAGAAAAATTACAGGATCTGGTGAAATTAATTAAGTCTACTGAACTCAGAATATGGACTGAGAATAAATCGAAGAAAGACGAAACTAATCAGAAGCAGCAGAGATGAGAACGTCAAGAAACTTAACTTCATGAAGTAGATGAAGTTACGGAATTCTGCTACCTACGCTGCAAAATAACCCATGACTGACGGAGCAAGGAGAGCATCAGAAGCAGACTAGCACTGGCAAGAAGGGCATTACTGGCCAAGAGAAGTCTACCAGTATCAAACACAGGCCTTAATTTGAGGAAGAATTTTCTGAGAATGTATGTTTGGAGCACAGCATTGTATGTTGGTGTAAAATGGACTGTGGGAAAACTGGAACAGAAGAGAATCGAAGCATTCGACATGTGGTGTTACAGACGAATGTTGAAAATTATGTGGACCGATAAGCTAAGGAATGAGGAGATTCTGCGCAGAATCGGAGAGGGAAGGTATATATGGAAAACACTGGCAAAGAGAAGGGACAGGATGATAAGACGTCTGTTACGACGTCGAGGAACAACTTCCGTGGTACCAGGGGGAACTGTAGAAGGTAAGAAGTGTAGAGGAAGACAGAGATTGGAATACATACAGCAAATAACTAAGGGTGTAGGTTGCAAGTGTTACCTACTCTGACATGAAGAGGTTGGCACAGGAGGGGAACTTGTGGCGGGCCGCATCAAACGAGTCAAGAGAATGATGGCTCAAACAGAAAAGGCGACAAGAGTGGGAGTAATATGTTTTATTGGAATTCTGAATAAAACCAGCCCGCTCTCAGAAAAATGGCACTCCAGACCACTGCTCCTAGTTGTTGAGCTGTATGGCGGGCGACGATCATGTTGTATCCCACAGCTTTCTGGAGGGGGAGGGGGGTGTCTCCAAACACGTCTTCACTGGTAATTCACTGGACTCGCATTCGGAAGGACGACGGTTCAATCCCGCTTCTGGCCATCCTGATTTAGGTTTTCCTTGATTTCCCTAAATCGCTCCAGGCAAATGCCGGGATGGTTCCTTCGAAAGGGCACGGTCGACTTACTTTCCCATCCTTCCCTAATCCTATGAGACCGATAACCTCGCTGTTTGGTCTCTTCCCACAAACAAACAACCAGCCACTGGTAATTGGGGCTCAGTTCGAAGCGGGACTCATCACTGAAGACAATTCTACTCCAATCAAAGAGATGACAGGCTGTAGACGTGTCTGGAGGCGATCCCGACAGTGGTGGGATGTCAACATGACTGTTGCCAACCATACGGCTTAACAACTGGGTACCTTTTCATTTCATAGCAGGACCCCTTTGGCTGTCATCCGCTGCACAGCGGTACGTCGACGATATTGTACGCTCCATTTTGTTTTTCTTCAAGGCAAGGCAATCTGGGTTTACTTTTCAGCAAGATAATGCCCGCCCGTACACGGCGAGAGTTTATACTGCTTGTCTTCGTGCTGGCCAAACCCTAATTTGGCCAACAAGGTCGCCGGGTCCCTCCCCAGTTGAGAACGTTTGGTGCATTATGGGTAGGGGCGTCCAACGAGCTCAGGTTTTTTACGATCTAACGCGCCAATTGGAGACTTTGGCACGGTATCTCTCAGGAGGTCATCCAACAAGTTCAGCAACCAGTGCCAACCCGAACAACTGCTTACATAAGGGCTATTGACGTAATCAGTTTGTCAAGCTCTCTCTCTTGAATAAACCACCCAATGTTTCTGAAATTGTAATCAGTTGTTTGTCTGTACACGGACATCGCATCTACCCCTTCCGTCAAATTCCGTTAATTCCATCGTGGTGCGTCGTTTTTTTTTTTGTCTTAGAGTGTATAATTACTTGTTCTTCAAAAGACAACTGTGCTGAGAACTCCTATATTTGTGGCTGTGATGTAGCAACAATCGCCGAGTTGGTTTGAGTCGGGAAACAGACTTATTGTTTTTGTTGTTTTATCGTCATGGCTGTGTGGTAGTTTTCGCTTCAGATGCGACTATGATGACTTACCCGGCACGTTAAATAATGCAGGTACTGTAGTCCATACCAGTTCCCTCTTTCACAAATTTATAAATTGGTTTAGTTTGAAGTACAGTGAACTAAACCTCACGTATTTCTGCATTGATCATACCTTTTGGTTTTACTATCTCCTTTTTTTTCTTTTTTTAACGAAACGTTATTCTCTAGCAAATTTCTATGGGTTGGAAGAAAATCGTAACCAAACAGTACTGTAATGTGATGTTTCATACCTCTTTAATCCTTAGGAACCTGTAGAATGGCAAATTTTGTGTCATCTTTTCGTTACTGCTACAATTTATTCCGCTGCGTCGCTCCATTTTCTGCAAACAGTGTTACAAATCAATATAAACGACACTATTGGCATTCCCCTCTTGGATGTCGTAATGAGTAGTGTAGCGTGCTGTCTGCTTTCGCGTTGCTGTCGCAGTTTGTAACAAAAATGAGTAGAAGTGTCGCGATTGTGTTACAGAACTGTGTCCATACCCCGTACGCCTACAAACGTGGAGACTGGCAACCCGCCCGACCGAATGGCACCGCTGTTAACAGCTACGGAGCGAGTAAAGGCCGTAAAATACGAACACCAAACGCTATTTCCGATATCTCAGTAAATCAGACCTCTGTGATAAAGTTTCCGTCTGTGTAACTCGCCGTCGAGTGCTTCGGGCTTTCTTACGAGATTAGAAGGTGAGAGGAAACTGATTTGTAGGTTTTCCTTCATCTCTGTTTAATGGAGCTTTTCATCAGAGTAGTGCATACATTTAATGTCTTCGATTGTTTGATGGATACATTCTAATCTCTGTCTTCTCCTTTACTTTTCGCACTTCACAGCTCCATCTAATACCATGGAAATTGGTTTCCTGAAAATCTCTTAACAAATGATCAATCAACCTGTCCTTCTCTTAGTGTTTTCCACGTGTTCCGTTCCTCAACTGTTCTTCGGCCAATATCTTGACTTCTCATCTTATCACCGCACTTAAATCTTAACATCCTTCTGTAACACATCAAAGCTTAAACATTTCACTGTCCTTGATTCACTTCCATACAATGTTATGCTCCAGATGTACATTATCAGAAGTTTCTTCCTCCAGTTCAAGCAGCTGTTTGGTAATAGTGGGCTTTCACTAAGGAGGAATGCCTTCTCTGCCTGTGCTGGCCAGTTTCTTATTTCCTCCTTATTTCGTCCATCAAACGCTTTTTTGCGTCCATTGTATAATAATTCCTTCATTTCATCTACTAAATGGTTCCCAATTTTGACGTTAAATCTATCGCTAATATCATTTCTGCTACTCCTCATTGCTCAACGTTTCCTTTGGTTTACTCTCGGTCCATCTTTCGTGTTCATTAGACAGCTCATTCCATTTAACAGGTCCTGTAATGCTTCCTTATATTCACTGAGCGTAGCGATGTCATCAGCGAATTTTATCGTTCATACATATTCTTTATATCCTTTCACCATGTATTTTACCTCCCCCCCCCCCCCCCCCTTATTTTTATTTCCGCCATCGCTTCTTCGGCGTACGGATTGAAGAGTAGCGGAGAAAGACTGTATTACTGGTTGACGCCCTTTTATAATCCGAGCACTTACGTCCATTGGTTTTCCATTGATATTGAAGGCTCTTGATTATTCAACATATTGTTCATCACTCATCTTTCACTGTACTTATTTTTCTGATAATTTCAAACATTGTACACCATCTTAGTTTGTAGAGTGCATTTCCTAAGCTGATAAGCAGATAAATCCTCTGAAAGTGTTATTACTTTCTTAAGTTTTGCCCTTCTTACCTAAGGCAACGTCTGAACTGTTTCTCTTGTCCGTTTTCCTTTCCTAAGGCCAGTCTTCTGTTCCATTATTCTACAGGTTATTCTGGATAGCAACTTTGATGAATGAGGTATTACGCTGATTGTATAATAGAATACCATATGCTTTTTATAGCAGAATGAGGGCTGCAGTCACTGCAAGATATCTGAACAGAGACTACTGTAGTATCGGATAATGAGATGGTATATGCGTAAGGCAAATAGTCCGTGTTTCACGTATAGGGATTTGCAGTTGACCAATCGAGTCCCGTGACTTTTTAAGTTATGTTAAACGGAGGCCCACAGGCAATGGGTAGTGACCCGAAACGTATCCAGCAAGTGGATGTAATAACGATGTATGTATACCAGTTGAATTCAGAAGAACGGAATACGAAGTGCGATAATAGCTGCTAAGTTACGTGGCTTACGTATGTACCAGCACCTTGTGTGTGCACTGTTTTCGCTAATCATACTAAAGTCTGGCCAGGGAAAGCGTGCCTGCCGACGATCGAGAGAGGATGGTGCAGCGGTCGAGCCACTGGACTGGTTGTGCGGGCTTCACAGCCGCGCATCGCCGTCCAGATTTAGATTATCCTTTATTTCCGCAAGTCCCTTATGGAAAATGCTGGGATGGTCCACTTGAAAATGGAAGGCCGGTTTCTTGCCCAATCCTTGTCTACCGCAAGCTGTAGCTCCAACCGAGCCAGGTGGCGCAGTGGTTAGAACACGGAACTGGCATTCGGGAGGACGACGGTTCAAACCTGCGTCCGGCCATCCTGATTTAGGTTTTCCGTGATCTCCGCAGATGGATTCAGGCAAATGTCGGGATGTTTCCTTTGACAAAGGACGCGGCGGATTTCCTTTCCAAACCTTCCCTAATCTGAGCCTGTGCTCCGGCTCTAATGACTTCGTTGTCGACGGGACGTTAAACCCTGATCCCCTCCTCCTCCACCTCTTCCTGTAGCTCTAATTAATTCGCCCTCGACGGGATATTAAATTTGCTTTCAGCGATGACGCTGTCAGTACGCCATTTAGAGGTAGATGGCGTGCCTTTCGTGTACCCCGAACAAATGAAGAAAAGTATGCTCTCTTCCAGTACGTGCCAGTAAACTCACCATCCTAGATTCTTGAAAGAATCAAACTCTTGTATGTAAAACAGTTTCAAATGTCTGATTATTTTAGAAATGAGTTAATGATTTAAATACGTGACGTTAACCATGTAAGAGAGAAAAATGTAAAAAAGGTTTGAAATTATGTATAAACTTTGTTGGAAGTCTCTAAGTGGATTCATTATCAAACACTGGATGAGTCATTCTGGGTAATTTGCGCTCCGTCTTAAAGGGAGGTTTACTATCTTTTTGTTCAAAAAATAGATTTATTGCATTTTTGGATCCATAAAAAGTGTTTAGAATCCACCCCTGAAACGGTTTTTCCGAATACGGAACGGAAATGTTTGTTATTAGTGGTTGAACAAAAAAAAGCACCTGCCTGAAATCGGCCTTTTCACGCACCAGTTTTTTTCTTTCGGAGGACGAGTTATTGTACCGGTGCTTGGTATGAAACACACCAAATTCAAATGAAAGTTTGAACGCGTGTGTTGGAAGTTAGCCCCAAAGCATTTGCATTCTGGTGCGAAGACTGTGAAGATTGCGACTTTCCTGGCAGTGAGCAGCTTCAGCGAAGGGTATTCATCAATTCTGAAGATCATGGCAACGATGGACGTCACCCTGGGACTCTATTCGACGCAGTTCGCGAAGCATTCGGTCGACCGCCGGATTCAAGCGGCCGAAAACCGCTTGTCACCGGCCGTACGAGCGGCTCTGGAGCAGCGCAGGATGGCCCAGATCGAGCAGAACGCCCTCTGTGAGGAAGACGAAGGACTAGTTTATGGACCTGGAATAGCAGACTGAACTTAAGATGCATAATGTTGCATTTATATGTAGTCAAAAGTTCAAAGGCGTTTTTCTCGAAATGACCTTTTTTATTGCGTGGTACGGTAACTTCAAATCTACTGAACCGAGTGGCATGATTCTCTTTTTCTGACGAAGCTAATTAAATTGTCTAGGAGTTGCACTACTTTTATTCCGATCCATCAACTATAAACAATTTTACTTGGCCGACGAAGTCGAAAAATCGATAGAAAAAACCTTATTTTTTTAAAATAGCCGCCACTTTGTTTCCTATGGTGCAAATAACTTAAGTGAGGTACAAGTCCTAAAGAATCTTATATGCTTCGTTAACGTTAACTCAATTTTGATTTCAGACTAGCCGGCTGACCTGTGACATACCGCACGTGGAGGTCCACATCGAAATTTTGTTTCGTTCCAACGGCACATCCGCCTTTGCTCTTCGACATTTCCGATCGAAAAAATTCCAATTTGTAGAATAAATATCAATAACGATTTTGACTAGATTTGACATTGATATCTGTAACACATCCCGAGAAAAAATTCCTCGAAGAACATGCCTTTTTCGGGCCAAAGATAGTAAACCTCCCCTTAAGCAAAAGCAAATTCTTGAAGCATCTCAGTGTTTAGGACGTCATATCTGCTGAACTCTGTCTCGTACAATGATATAATTGAGCACGTACTTTCAGTGGTACATGTGGATACTGTCTGCAAAATGTGCTGCCAATATAGAGTGTAATAAAAAGGTTTATTTAATTTTTGTTTTGTTTTGTTGTGGTCGTCAGTCCTGAGACTGGTTTGATGCAGCTCTCTATGCTACTCTATCCTGTGCAAGCTTCTTCATCTCCCAGTACCTACTGCAGCCTACATCCTTCTGAATCTGCTTAGTGTACTCATCTCTTGGTCTCCCTCTACGATTTTTACCCTCCACGCTGCCCTCCAATGCTAAATTTGTGAACCCTTGATGCCTCAGAACATGTCCTACCAACCGATCCCTTCTTCTAGTCAAGTTGTGCCACAAACTTCTCTTCTCCCCAATCCTATTCAACACCTCCTCATTAGTTATGTGATCTACCCATCTAATCTTCAGCATTCTTCTGTAGCACCACATTTCGAAAGGTTCTATTCTCTTCTTGTCTAAACTATTTAGCGTCCATGTTTCACTTCCATACATGGCTACACTCCATACAAATACTTTCAGAAACGACTTCCTGACACTTAAATCAATACTCGATGCCATTGCCAGCCTACATTTTATATCCTCTCTTCTTCGACCATCATCAGTTATTTTGCTCCCCAAATCACAAAACTCCTTTACTACTTTAAGTGTCTCATTTCCTATTCTAATTCCCTCAGCATCACCCGACTTAATTCGACTACATTCCATTATCCTCGTTTTGCTTTTGTTGATGTTCATCTTATATCCTCCTTTCAAGACACTGTCCATTCCGTTCAACTGCTCTTCCAAGTCCTTTGCTGTCTCTGACAGAATTACAATGTCATCGGCGAACCTCAAAGTTTTTATTTCTTCTCCATGGATTTTAATACCTACTCCGAATTTTTCTTTTGTTTCCTTTACTGCTTGCTCAATATACAGATTGAATAGCATCGGGGAGAGGATACAACCCTGTCTCACTCCCTTCCCAACCACTGCTTCCCTTTCATACCCCTCGACTCTTTTAGCTGCCATATGGTTTCTCTACAAATTGTAAAAAGCCTTTCGCTCCCTGTATTTTACCCCTGCCACCTTCAGAATTTGAAAGAGAGCATTCCAGCCAGCATTGTCAAAATCTTTCTCTAAGTCTACAAATGCTAGAAACGTAGGTTTGCCTTTCCTTAGTCTTTCTTTTAAGATAAGTCCTAGGGTCAGTATTGCCTCACGTGTTCCAACATTTCCATGGAATCCAAACTGATCTTCCCCGAGGTCAGCTTCTACCAGTTTTTCCATTCGTCTGTAAAGAATTCGCGTTAGTATTTTGCAGCTGTGACTTATTAAACTGTTAGTTCGGTAATTTTCACATCTGTCAACATCTGCTTGCTTTGGGATTGGAATTATTATATTCTTCTTGAAGTCTGAGGGAATTTCGCCTGTTTCATACATCTTGCTCACAAGATGGTAGAGTTTTGTCAGGACTGGCTCTCCCAAGGCTGTCAGTAGTTCTAATGGAATGTTGTCTACTCCGGGGGCCTTGTTTCGACTTACGTCTTTCAATGCTCTGTCAAACTCTTCATTGAAACGTCGTGCCTGATATTCAAGTTTAACTGCATGAGCAGCGAAAGTGTAGTAAGCGATAAACTTTCTTTTTTCCTTTCATTATATTGTACAGGGTTAGAACGAGAAAAAGTTTCGTAAAGATTTGAAATAATGAGTGAAGTTCGTCGGAAGTCGGTCACGGCTGTCATTCTCAATTACTGGATGAATATAATCTGGGTGATTTTTGTGCGACGAGTTACGCTACCTCAAAACATGTAAACAATTTCTATTGTAATACCTGTCTTACCGTATTCGATGTTTAACATATGATTATACTTATATGAGTACATTATGACAGCATTTTAAGTTTTTAAATTCGGTCAACTACCCTGACGGGCAAACAAATCGCGACACCAAGAAGCAGATGTGTGACACAAACAGAATTTGGTAGGTGTTTTTCTACATCTGAAAGGTGATGTGTGTTCAGATTTCTTTGCCAGTCACACAAGAGTGGCAGTAGTAGCGCCAACATGAGGATGCAAACCAGGTTTGCATTAAATGCACGCCGTAACTCTCGTGAGTGTTAGTAACTTTTGAGACTGGACGTGGTGAGTTGATGTTAGGAAAGAGTGCCTTTAAGGCGACAAAGGCTCCATTATTAACCACTCACTAAGTTTGAACGATGTTGTGTAATAGGGCTACGAGAAGCTGGATGTGCCTTCTGCGGTATTGCAGAAAGACGTGGCAGGAATGTAGCCACCGTACATGACTGCTGGCATCGGTGGTCACGGTCGCAAGAAGACCGGGCTGAGGACGGCCTCGTGGCACTGCCGAGAGTGAAGACCGTCGTGTTGGGCGTACGGCTCTGGCGCATCGTACTGAGTCTGGAGCAGCAGTCTGAGCAGCAGTTGGCACCACTGTGACACAACCAACTGTTGCAAGTCGGTTGCTTCAAGGACAGCTCCGAGCCAGACCTGGTGAACTGTGCATTCCTTTGAACCCAAACCATCGCCATTCGCGGCTCCAGTGGTGTCAAGCGAGAGCTCGATGCAGGGCAGGCTACAGATTTGTCGTGTTTTCTGATAAACGCTGGCTGTGCCTCGGTGCCAGTGGTTGCCGTGTATTAGTTAGAAGGAGGCTAGTTGAGGATCTGCAACCAGCCTGTCTGCTCGCTAGACGCCCTCCACCCACACCTAGAGCTAATGGTGTCGGGTATCATTCCATATGACAGCAGGGGCACTCTTCGCGTTTGTCCCGCGCACCCTGACTACAAATTTGTACGCCGATCCGGTGATTCGACCTGTTGTGCTGCCATTCGCGGACAGCATTTGAGAGGGTATTTTCCAACAGGATAACGGTCGCCCACATACCGCTGTTTTAACCCAACACGCTCTAGGATGCCGGTGTGTTACTTTGGCCTGCTTGTTCACCATATCGGTCTCCAATCGAGTACATATGGGATATCATCTGACCGCAGCTCTAGCGTCATCCACAAACGGCATTAACAGTCCCTGTACTGACCGACCAAGTGCAACAGTCATGGAATTCCATCCCACAATGTGACGTCCTGCACCTGTGAAACACAACGTATGCACCTTTGTATGCTTGCGTTCAACATTCTGGCGGTTACACCGGTTGTTTATGCACCAACATTTCACATTTTCTATGGCTTATCTCGCACTCATTAGACAAATGTATCCTGTAAATTTCATTAATCTACATTTTTATTTTTTGGTGTTGCGATTTTTTGGCGTCACTGTATAGGAAATACTGAAAATCAAATTTTTGTTTCTACTGCAAGCCTTTATATAGGCAGCCTGCAACTGGACCCGTGCACTATGAACCGCTTTAGCGGTTTGTTAGGACTGGAGAGTATTCTCCTGTCCAGAGAGGGAAATTATGAATAAAAAGTAAGAGGCAAACAAGTCGTGGGCAGGCGGCGCCTCAAGTACTTCGAAAATCCGCTGCGATTCTATCAGAGAGTTGTGGCGGAGTTCCTCCATTGAAAGGAAGCAGATCTATTCAGCTTGACAAGCACTCACTTGTTACAGGTGCCTCTTTGATGCCGCTAACAGGGTCTTAGCGGAAATAGTATGCTGTTGCCATGTTTCGTAGCGCAATGCCCACACAACTCGAATGACCGGCTGTTTAAAGGGAAACTGTGCACTTGACAATAGAACATATCCTACTAGAGGAGGTGATAGTTCGTATCGTGGTTTTTGCTGTTGAATCAAACTTATATCACGATGCGGTAAACTCTGTTTTCAGCTGGCTTTGCGGAGTCGAAATTTTGTCAACCAATAGAGACAATGTGGGTGTAGTTTAAATTTACCCGAGCAACACTTAGCGGGCAATGCTAGGCCTGAACGAAAATCTTAAGAGGCAGCTTTGAAAATTGTTCATATGGCGTAAATTAAATTAGAAATAATAAATAACATCATTGACTGTAATATTAGATTATGAAGTGTATCCGTGTTTGTTGTATTAAGAGTCTGACATGTCCCTGTATGGGAGGCATGCCCACAGCAGAAAAGACTGGTGATGTCGGTAGCATCTGTCAGTTACCAGCCTTAGTTTCCTCATCTTGACGAGTGGTGCAGCATTTTCTCTGCAGCAGATGTTATTGTCAGACAGACAGTATTCGGTTTTCAGAGCCTATTCAGCTAGGCAGAGTACCCACTACACAAATACAAACCAACAGCACGAATAAACAAACGTGTAGCGTCACAGCCGACCTTAACAAATCTTTGCTCTGAATTTTATTAATATAAATATGTGGAACCAAACACTGTTAATTGCGCAAACGAAACCTATAAAACTTTAGGAATGTATGAACTGTATCAGAGATACTAGAGCTATAACCATAAATGTAATCTCTGAATGGACAAAAAATCGTCGACATAATTGGTTTGTATAAACCAATGTACAAAGGTCCTCGATCTCACTTTTTGATCTCATTTTTTGCTTGTTTTTCTCGCTCACTTTCTTAGCTCGCTCGATTGTGAATTGCGCTAACTTTGATCTGACTGGATGTTTACCTTTAATTATTATCTGGAGAATAAGTGTTTGATCATATTCAGGGGGTAATTAAATGTATAGGAACTATATAAAAGTATTATGTTCACAAACAACATACATATTTTTGTTTTTCCGTCATAACTATCGATCAGTTGCTGTGACGACCAAATTTAAGTTCTGTGTGTCAGTTACTTTGATAATATATTGTTAAATTCATTTTTATTTCATTTAAAATACTATTCCTTTCCTTATTAGATTAATAATTGCGGAGTAACTAAATGCCGAAGCTATTCCTTTGGTCCGCGTTATTTTCGAGCGCCATTTCAATCGCAGCAATTCCGATAGAACCTGCAACCATTTTTACCTAACGAAGTCCGATTATAAATTACGTATTTCATTCCGGAAGGAAATACCATTACATTTCTCGGTCAGTTTATAGATTACCAAAAGTGCTGCCGTCCAAACTAACTGTGGACCGTAGCCTTCTTAAAATTCCTACTGAAAATGTTTAATAATTTACGTAAAAGCATTAACAAAAGAATCGAAGAAATTACGTTTCATGAAAAGAGGCCCCAGCTTTCTTTAATGTTGCTGTCATTGCTAATTGTACCAAAGGCAGAATTTACCGAAAGTTAATATTTTCATTTCTCAGTTATTTTACGTGACTTCAAGTCATTTAAAGAAAAAAAGGCGGAGACGTTAAAAACGAAGATCCAAAAGTATATGGAACGACTTGGACTAATCGCTATGAGTAACAGGCAGAGTTTAATTTTTGGATGATGATGATGGTGATGATGATGGTGATGAAGATGTAATGTATATCAGTGTCATGAATAGTAGGACGTAAGTTGACCTGCCTCGATAGCCGCGCGCGTTAGCACGTAGTTTCGGGGATTCAAGGAGGGCTCTGGGCGCGTATCGAATCCGCCTGGCGGATTAACGACGAGGGCTGGTGTACTGGCCAGCCTAGATGTGGTTTTTAGGCGGTTTCCCACATATGACTATGTGACGTGGAGTATTTTAAAAGTATGAAACTCAAATTGGGTTGTTTAGTGCGTCAACCAGTTCGCGAGACTGCGCGCTGCGGCGAACCCACAATTCTGTCAACGCGTTTCGGGGCCACGTGACTGAGTATCACAGTCATACTTAACGCCCTCTTTGGAGTTGCAGGGAGTGAAACAGCGGAGAGCATCACAGTGTCCTCAGAATTCAGATGAAACTACAGGGTGAAATTCACTACAGATACGTATGAAATGTGTGAACAAACACGTTTGAAATACGTTACATACATGTGGAATTCATATATGTGTGAAATATAAATGACGTACTCTTATATGTGTGTGAGCGAAGCCGCGGGAGAAAATCTGGTCTCTCTAGGCAGTATTAATAATTTTCATTATCTGCAGACATACTTGATCAATACTCGTACAAGACAACATAGATAAATGTATTTAAAAATAAAGTCAAATCTGCTTTTTATTCAGCTCATAGTGGTGCACGAAGCTACCAACGCGGTGAGTCGTACAGGTGTACACTGATGAACCAAAACATTACAGCCACCTGCCTAAGAGCTTGTTTCTACGTCTTTGGTCCGTAATACATCACTGATTCTGCGTTTCAGGGCTCCATCAGCGTCTCGGTAGGTTTATGGACATATGTGGCATTAGATGTCTACGCACCCGTCATGTAATTCGCGTAAGTAACGGACCTCTGGTTTGCTGACACGGTGATGACGCCCGATAGCGACCCAGATGGGTTCCATAGGATTTATTGTACATCAAACGTAATTGGTCACCGAGATGTCAACGTGAGTTCACTATAATGCTTCTGAAACCACCGTAGCATGGTTCTGTCTCCGAGACACGGACAATTACACTGCTGAAAGATGACATCGCCGTCGGGCAAGAGATCAAGCGTGGCGGGATGCACGTTGTTCGCAAGTCTTCGATTACTGCCACAGGTCCAGTGCGAACGCAGGAGAACGTCTCCCATAGCACAGTACTGCTCCCAGCAGCCTGCGGCCGTGGCGTGAAGCACGTTTCGAGCCGCGTTTCACCTCGGTGACGGCGTTTGTGGAGACGACCATCGACCTAGTGCAGCAAAAATGTGATTCACCCGAAGAGCCGCCACGTTTCCGTTGATCGACTGTCTAATGTCGATGGTCCCGTGCCCACTGCTGTATGATCAAAAGAATTCAGACACCCCAAAAAACATACGTTTTTCACATTAGGTGCATTGTGCTGCCACCTACTGCCAGGTACTCCATATCAGCGACCTCAGTAGTCATCAGACATCGTGAGAGAGCAGAATGCGGCGCTCCGCGGAACTCACGGACTTCGAACGTGGTCAGGTGATTGGGTGTCACTTGTGTCATACGTCTGTACGCGAGATTTACACACTCCTAAACATCGCTAGGTCCACTGTTTCCGGTGTGATAGTCAAGTGGAAACGTGAAGGGACGCGTTCAGCGCAAAAGCGTACAGGCCGACCTCGTCTGTTCACTGACAGAGACCACCGACAGTTGAAGAGTGTCGCAACGTGTAATAGGCAGACATCTGTTCAGACCATCACATAGAAATTCAAAACTGGATCAGGATCTACTGCAAGTACTATGACAGGCGGGAGGTGAAAAAACTTGGATTTCATGGTTGAGCGTCTGCTCATAAGCCACACATCACGGTGGTAAACGCCTCGTTTGGTGTAAGGAGCGTAAACATTGGACGATTGAACAGTGGAAAAACGTTGTGTGGAGTGACGAGTCACGGTACACAATGTGGCGATCCGATGGCAGGGTGTGGGTATGGCGAATGCCCGGCGAACGTCATCTGCCAGTGTGTGTATTGCCAACAGCAAAATTCGGAGGCGGTGGTGTTATGGTGTGGTCGTGTTTTTCATGGAGGGGGCTTGGACCCGTTGTTATTTTGCGTGGCACTATCACAGCACAGGCCTACATTGATGTTTTAAGCACCTTCTTGCTTCCCACTGTTGAAGAGCAATTCGAGGATGGCGATTGCATCTTTCACCACGATCGAGCAGCTGTTCATAATACACGGCCTGTGGCGGAGTGGTACACGACACTAACATCCCTGTAATGTACTGGCCTGCACAGAGTCCTGACCTGAATCCTACAGAGCACCTTTCGGATGTTTTGGAACGCCGAATTCGTGCCAGGCCTCACCGACCGACATCGATACCTCTCCTCAGCGCAGTACTCCGTGAAGAATGGTCTGACATTCCCCAAGAAACCTTCCAGCACCTGATTGAACGTATGCCTGCGAGAGTGGAACCTGTCATCAAGCCTAAAGGTGGGCCAGCACGATATTGAATTCCAGCATTACCGATGGAGGGCGCCACGAACTTGTAAGTCATTTTCAGCCATGTGTCCAGATACTTATGATCACATAGTGTAATTGACAAAATCGTTGGGTCAATATGTGAACACGTAGGGAGGGTCTAATGTTAAAAACTGTGCTATGAACGGTGTGCTCCGAAACACTTGTGCAGGTACCAGCATTGTGCTCTTTCGGCAGAGGTCTATCCTACTTTACAGAGCAGACAAACCTTCAGCCGCACTGTAGGAAAGCAGCCTACTCACGCTGTATAAAATTCTCATCAGTCTTTCCATTGTGTGCCAGCCTAGTCCGCTGTAACTAGCTCTGACGTCATAAATGTTGCGCAATACTTTAAAAATCAAGTAAATAACCTGAAACGTTTATGTCAGGAGTAATACTAAATCAATATGTGTTGAATGTCAGTTCAACAACTTTAACCATTTTCGAAATTTGAACGTTTTTCTGTAAAAATCATTGGCGCAACAGAAAAGAGCTAGAAACTTAAAAATTTATATTTAGATTCCTTTTTCATAATAATTCGGTAGAAACAGTATTTTGAATCTCACAAATTAAAATTTTAGTTGAAATTCATGATTTTCTGGTTTTTGTCTTAAAAATTAAGGAAGCAAGATAGATTAAGTAGGCGATTAAATAAGGCTAGGATGTTTAACTAGAAGGGAGATCCGCTATAATCATAAAGATGTGAGAAGTTTCAATTGAATAACTATAAAACTATAGCGATAGCGTATCTCCAAAGGGCAAGTTCAGAGCTCGTCTACTGCGTGTAGTGTAATTAAATTAATTCTCTCGCCCAAAATATTTTACTTAGTCACATCAAACTGTTATTATGATTACTTACCTGTGTGTTGAATGCACATTTAAATTGAGAGCTTCATCGGTCATCAGCAAAGGAAGCGATGATTTATTCAATAACTTAAAGTGGTGCATTACTAGCCCAGCGGCTAGTCGGGAGAGCCGATTTGATCAGGCGTTCCCTTAGCCGTCCGCACCGCGGATTTATATATAAGAACGCTGCGCGAGGAAGCAAGGCCCCAGTTCTCTCCAGACGCTGAATAGCACACCACCTGTGCCGGGAGTCACGTCGCGTCGGTATCATTGCTATAAACAGCCTCGGATGCCGTATGTATTAAGTTACTCGGGATACGCGTAACCATGAAATCAATTTCGAGTGAAGTGTTAACTTTAATGATATATCTTCAGTTTGCGTATGTCGTATTTTCACGTGCCGTCGCGGGACAGACATTCTACCATTGTTTAGCGTGGCGTTTGATGAACATTATCATCAAATTATGGCGAGCATTCACTTAAACATTTAATTTGAACAGTTATAGCGGCATCAGTGCATTAGACTCTGAACTGCTCTGGTAGTTGGATTGTGTGGATTCTTTTATTTGATCTGTGACTTTCAGAATATAGCGAACGTTTTTACAGGATCGTTTTTGATTATGAATCCCAGACAATCACCTAATTACTCAGAGCTATAAGCTGTAGCTATAAGTGTATTTCTCAGATGAAGTGGGCACTAGGAATTCTAATTACAGGCTTCACGTTTTGCTAATCACTTTCTGGTTGCCAATATTGTAGTTAGAGAGCCAGTGTTGAGAACGGCAAAAGACAGCATAAATAATAGGAACATTTAAATAACATTAAATCCACCAGCCGCCCCACATATGGTGCGTCGGCCGGGGAATGCATCTTTTCTACATCTACATTCTACATTTTAAATAATAACAATAATTTCCTCCCGCCGCCCCACAGCACGTTCTGTGAAGTGTCGTGGAGGTCGTACCATTTAGCGCCCATTGGTATTATCACTTTCTTTCTACTTCTTTCTGTACATGCTCACGAGAGTGGTACGTGGACATTCGATCAACTTCGTCGTTTTCGAGACACTCGTTGACAGGCTCTGCGTAATAATTTTCTGCCCTTTGTCACAGTCACTTATCTCT
This sequence comes from Schistocerca americana, assembly GCF_021461395.2. NCBI lineage: Eukaryota > Metazoa > Arthropoda > Insecta > Orthoptera > Acrididae > Schistocerca > Schistocerca americana. Next base: position 990,773,187 of record NC_060121.1, read on the forward strand.
ATGCATTTTCCCATTTGCATCCCATGTCTTCGCTAGGGTGATGCTCAGTCCGTGTCTGCTCCGCTTACATACTTCTGTTGTCGTAATATTTTGGCTGATCAGTGAACATTTCCCTGGCAGTTGTTAGTGACACAGTAACACTGGGATTTGTACGGCCAACACAGTGGCTGGGTACTCACCGGGCCGTCTTCTGGGTCAGGCCGTACACCTGCTGGCTGAAGCGGAAGGCCAGGTCTCGGAACTCCTGCAGAGTGAGCGGCGCCAGCGTCGAGAACACGTTCCACCACACGAAGCGCTCTGCAAAAGGCGAGGCAAGCGAGCGTCAGGCGAGCCGCTGTAGTCCAGTAAACTGGGGGGCGTAGCGATTTTACAAGGGGCGAATGCGCGCGCTAGGCTCCATTGCAACGAAAAGCCGCGCGGGATTAACCGAGCAGTCTTGGGCGCTGCAGTCATGGACTGTGCGGCTGGTCCCGGCGGAGGTTCGAGTCCTCCCTCGGGCATGAGTGTGTGTGTTTGTCCTTAGGGTAACTTAGGTTAAGTAGTCCGTAAGCTTAGGGACTGATGACATTAGCAGTTAAGTCCCATAAGATTTCACACACATTTGAACATTTTTGCAACGAAAAGTTCTGTAAGGTATTTTTGTGACCGCAGGTAAGGACTGAACACGAACGCTTTCTAAAGTGATTACTCCATCAAAAAAAGAAAGGCACGTTCCTTGTAGGACTGGAAGCAGAGATAGATAGATAGATAGATAGATAGAGAGAGAGAGAGAGAGAGAGGGGGGGGGGGGGGAGGGCGGAGGGGGGTAAGAGTGGGGAACACTGTAGATTTAGCCAACGATTATGTGGGGGCTGTGCTTCCTCACGCAACAAATTCCGTTCATATACAGTAGAGTGACCAATACATCTGTTTTCTTTTGTTGAAAATTTTGTAAAGAGCGTTTATAAAGTTGCTTATCGCTTCTATCTTAATGTAAAAAATTTTGACTTTCTTGCAGATAATCTAAAAGAATGAAATGACACAATTTCAGCGGCTTTAGTGGTCTCATACAGATATGATATCATGTATACAGACTGAAGCGGGGAGTGAAAATTTCTACCAAGACGGTGAATCGAACCTGGGTCTCCTACTTACTACGCAGGTTCGTAGAGTGGGGCGGCAGTGAGAATTTGGACCGACGAGGGAGGTGTGCCTGGGTAATCCGTGCAGTTGTGCGGACCACTGTGCCAGGGTGGTGTAGTGGCTAAGGCTAATGTTAGTAAGCAGCAGACCCGGCTTCGATTCCCGGCCTTGGTACAAATTTTCATTCGCCGCTTCAGTCTATATATGTATAAAATTTAAAAGAAGGCATGACTGACTGCACGGAATTTCTTATGAGGTGGTTTCACCTATCAAACGAAATTATGGTCTCTGCCGTGGAACTGCATGCCACCCTGAAGTCTGCAAGCAGGTGAAGCCTGAGAGAAGGAAGGACCTTCTCAACTGCTCCTTTTGCCTCAGCGACCTACAGGCGAATCCACAGATGTCGCAAGCAGATACAATGCTTCAACCGAGTGAGGACACCTTCCAAGATGCTACTCCAGGCGGGTATAAAAATGAATGTCCGCAACGGAAAATACTGAACGTGAAAATGAAGATCTGGCCCCGTCTGAGTACCCCCTGAAGCAGATCTTAGGATCTCTTAATGGTGATATTAACTCCTCCTTCTTGCACTTTAACATATAAATTACAACATAAACATAAATGAATGATTAAGGGAACTAGTAACTACAAATGATAAATGCTCTTTCTGCTTATACATTTACTGTAGATTAAAACCCCTTTATATATTACAAATTTTTATATATCAGTTTCCAATGGACATAGAGAGACTGATCAACTGCCCAAATCTGCCCCCTTTTATAGCTACGCGATCTAATCTAATATAAATAACGCGGGATGACTGACATCATCTACGTACCAAACACTAGAAGACACTACATTCAAAGATGATCCACAGTGGTGTGCAACCTCAGTGGAAATAAACTAACGTGATCACAGCTGATTAGCTTTATAGCCCCAGTAAGCCGAAGCAATTCGCAACATCACATTGTGTCCTGCGTCCGGTGCGTCGGAGTGATGGTTCTTGTACATGTCAGCGACGATGGAAGAACTCCAGCCACAAATAAAAACTCTTTCAAACAGTAGAACGGCAAAAGGCTGTCCTCTGACTAGTATACTCTAGTACTGTCTTCTCCTCTCTGTTTTCTACAGACGAGGAACGCGGACTCCCAGCCACAAGGACGGAGTTCAGATAACATCTCAACGTCAGTACAGGCAGAGGAAGTGCTCTCAATCACTGAACGCTGCATACTCAACGACGACTCCCTATCTGGAGGCGAAGTCCAGAATCGTATAAGTTCGCAACAGTACAGAGCCTAACCGTTCTACCTATAAAATCTCGTGAGAACAAAGGCAGCAAGTCCGTCTGTACCAACAAAAGCTGATACTAAGCGACCATTAAGCCCTGGCGCTCAAGACGGAAGACCTCTTTCTCTCCATCGCTGGCTTCCCAGCAAAGGTAGGCCCTCTTCCTCGTAACTGCAGAAGGCGAGTCATATTCTCGAAACCACGGAATATTCTCCCTCTCTACAGATTCTTCCGAACGCCGACCAACCATATTTTAGTCTTTTGTCGTCCAGCACGGAAAGTTTGCGAGGGAATACCTATCCCCGTTAGTTAGGAATTCACACAATGCACGCTTCTCCGAGTAAATCCTCGGAAATAACCCAGCCTGCGTGATTTCCGAGGTAACGCTTCCTCGTTGCTCTCTGCTGCGTCCAAGATCTTCAGAGTTTCCGGTTATTCTTCCGGCCTAGCTACAATACTAACCATCTGCCACTATTGTGCTTCAGCGCCCAGGTGCCCCGACCGTCAGTCTTGGGCTACTTCCTGTTCTTAGCAGGACCAGCACTTCTGTGCGGGCTTTTCCACCCAGGGCCTGGATTATGCCTGCCTTTTCATTTCCACTGGCGTTCCAACCTCTGCTAGTATAGGCAATCATTCATTACGCCGTTTTCATAGTAAAGACAATCCATCACCGTTCATGCAGTAAGCGTTAGCATCGGAAGTTCACTGAGGCTTTTTGCAGATGATGCTGTGGTGTATCGAGAGGTTGTAACAATGGAAAATTGTACTGAAATGCAGGAGGATCTGCAGTGAATTGACGCATGGTGCAGGGAATGGCAATTGAATCTCAATGTAAACAAGTGTAATGTGCTGCGAATACATAGAAAGAAAGATCCCTTATCATTCAGCTACAAAATAGCAGGTCAGTAACTGGAAGCAGTTAATTCCATAAATTATCTGGGAGTACGCATGAGGAGTGATTTAAAATGGAATGATCATATAAAGTTGATCGTCGGTAAAGCAGATGCCAGACTGAGATTCATTGGAAGAATCCTAAGGAGATGCAATCCGAAAACAAAGGAAGTAGGTTACAGTACGCTTGTTCGCCCACTGCTTGAATACTGCTCAGCAGTGTGGGATCCGTACCAGATAGGGTTGATAGAAGAGATAGAGAAGATCCAACGGAGGGCAGCGCGCTTCGTTACAGGATCATTTACTAATCGCGAAAGCGTTACGGAGATGATAGATAAACTCCAGTGTAAGACTCTGCAGGAGAGACGCTCAGTAGCTCGGTACGGGCTTTTGTTAAAGTTTCGAGAAGATACCTTCACCGGAGAGTCAAGCAGTATATTGCTCCCTCATATGTATATCTCGCGAAGAGACCATGAGGATAAAATCAGAGAGATTAGAGCCCACACAGAGGTATACTGACAATCCTTCTTTCCACGAACAATACGGTACTGGAATAGAAGGGAGAACCGATAGAGATACTCAGGGTACCCCCCGTCACACACCGTTAGGTGGCTTGCGGAGTATGTATGTAGATGTAGATGTAGATGTAGATATTTACAAGGTGAACGTGACAATGTCAGTCTTCTTTAAATATTCATATATATGATGTACAACCTATCATGCTATACCTAATTCCGGTTTTGAATCACGGCGAGGTATGTAGATGAGTGCTTGTAAGGTGCGAAATTATAGCCACCTTACAACCTTCAATATGGCATTCAGCTGGGTACCAGGGCACTCCGGAATCCAGGGAAATGAGGAGACATACATTGCAGTCCAGGAAGCATTGTGGGAACATGTGCTGTTCCATTGCGAGCCATTTGCCCGCTGTTAAGCCACGAAGTCATAAGCCATTGAAGGCAGAGTGGCTGGGAGTGCGGGAAAGCTAGTTGCGGTCTGTGAGACTAAGTGTCCGGCTGTGGTGATCCGACTTCCCATCGCAGGGAGGGCATAAAGTGGCACTGACCCGTCTCCGTGAAGGGCATAGTGCTCCGAACCGTGGCCTCTTGCTCCCACTCCAGCGAGAGGATTCACCTGTTAGTGGGAATTGTGGAGTGCGTGTTTCACCTTTTAACAGAGTGTACTTTATATTCTAACGAGACGGCAGCGGTAAATTTGAATGGGAACCTGCCCTCCATGTTAGCCGATGACGAGACGAGTGTGGTAGGCTATTGAAAATGCTGTGGCTTGTCTAGACTCCAACCTAAACCACTGTGTTCCACGTTTTACTGTGTTGCATGGCGGCTGGCACATACTCTTTCGTTTAGCGATCAGCAGGACGCACAGCCAAATAATGCTTTCATGATCAACGCCACCATCATAACCAACTGTTCGAGTGTCAAAAATGATTATTTATTTCGGTTTCACATCAGAAACCGTTGGTTTTAGCGTTTGTAGGTTTGGAGACTGGAAGGCACTTTTTGAAAATCTTAAGGCAGCAGGGATAAAATACAGGTAGTCAAAGGTTATCTACGTCCTGTACTAAAACCGGACTGTATTTATAGGAAGGATATGAAACGAAAGCAGTAGTTGAGTAGGGAGTGAGATACGTTTGCACCGTATCCTCGATGTTATTCAGTCTGTACGTTGAGGAAGCAGCGATGAAACAAGGAGAAATTTGGGAATGGAGTTAAAGTTAAGGAAGAAGAAGTAAAACCTTTGATGTTTACCGATGGCATTGTAATTGAAAATGAGCTCTTCTCGGTTTACAAGCCTCGTCATTTCAAATAAAACGCTCGAGCTTTCGATCACTATCTTCGCCAGCGTCGTGAGAAGTAAGAAATAGTGACAGCCGGGGCTGGGACGATTTTCCGTATAATCGTAATTCTGTCAGAGACGCCATACGACTAGGAAGAGCAGTTCAGCGACGTAGATAGAATCTCGAAAAGATGCTACAAGATGAATGTCTAGAAAAGTGAAAAAAAAAGGATATAAATGTAGAGTCACAACCGCGAGGGAGGCATTTATGAAACACAAGAATTTTCTAACATCTAACATCAATTTAAGTGTTAGGAAGCCTTTCGTGAAGGTATTTGTCTGGACTACAGCATCGTATGGTAGCGAAATATGGGCAATAAACAGCAGTTCACGCTTGAAGAGAATAGAAACTTTTGAAATGTGGTTCTACAGATGAACGCTGAAGATTAGTGAAAATTAGATGGATACATCATGTAATTAATGAAGTGGTACTGAATGAAATTGGTGAAAAAAGAAATTTATGGCACAACTTGATTAAAAGAAGGGATAGGTTGATATGACGCATCCCGGAGCATCAAGGAATCGCCAGTTTGGTGATAATGTGTGGGGGGGGGGGGGGGGAGGAGGGGGAGGGGAGGAGTAAAATGGTACAGGGAGGCCAATGCTTGACTGCAGTACTCAAATGGATGTAGGTTGCAGTAGTTAGCAGAGATGAAGAGGAGAGGATAGACTGTGATGGTGAGTGCGTCAAACCAGTCTTAGGACTGAAGACCACAACAAAAATAACGACTACAAGAACACAGCGTTTGCTATTGATGTCTGTTCTCATAGAACCACCATGATGAGTTTTGCACGCCCTCATTCCATGAGACACAATGTAAAGGTCTGGCTTTTATGTAGGAAACTGACATAAAGTTTGGTTACGAGATTTACACACGAAATTCTCCACTTAATGAAAAAAACCGATAGTGTAATTTTTTTCTGTCACCAGATTTCGTACTGGGTATCAGCGGGTTGTGTGCCACAGTATTCAGCGGAGGTGGCGAGTACATATGCTGGATTAAAAGGAAAGAAATACTCGATGGAAAACGAAGCAGCGAAACGTTACCACTCTTAATGAAAGTTGACTAACGCTCTGTGTTGACAAACTCCGAAGAGCATTTTTACATCGTAAAACTCTACTGTGTCTACGATCGTTATCCTTAGAGGCAATCAGTTGGTAACAGATAAATATTTAAAACGTTTGTACGTGTTTGGACCATGACACGTATTAATCGAAGAGGAACGCTGAGATTCAAAACGATGATGGTAAACGCTCTAACAAAGTTCATCTCTCACTATGCTGCGAAGCGACAAAGATTGCCTTTCTGCCCAGAATTTTCGGGAGACGAAGGTCTCCGCTTAATGGATGTGCAATCTTCGTCGTAGCACTCGTGTAGTAGTCTATTACTCCAATTATGGAATTAGCTGGCGGGAACAATTTCGACGACCAATATTTGCAGTAATGCTCCTCCGCAACCCTCAGTTAATACCCTAAATTGCCCTTAAAATCGACCCCACAGACTCTATTAGCGGCTACCGCAGTTTCCCAACGACCATAGTTCACGCGAGCCGCTTCATGCAAATGTCGGCTGCAGCTTCCGATGACGCATGCGCTGCGCTTTATAATTATTAAGGCGGGCCTGGGCGCCAGAGAGCACATTTGCGCCTCGCACGCCACGCTAATATCTCTGACCCGCTGCCGCCCATGATGTATCGCTGCCCTCGGCCAGCTGGTGTCTGCGCATTTCCGGCCTTGGAATGGAGGGGAAAAATGGCGCGTGAAGTTTCGCTAAATAACACATGCAATTACTGCGCGACTTTGGGTACTAACATGCGATTGTAGTCACTTTTGCAAACTTTTTTTTCACTAAAGATTGATGTCAAAGATTATATTTATATCCCAGTCAGTGATAACTCTGAGGTGCAATACTGTAGGCCATGGCAACTATGAACGGAGAAGACTGAACATCTTATCAACTCAGAAGGTTGTTTAACATCTGTTTTTACAGTAAAACAGGAGGAAAGGTACATACTTTGAGGGGTGGTAGTACTAGTGATACTGAATAAAAAGTTTCATATGGACTTATGCGTTACTCCGAATGGTTTCCCATATAGAACAAATTTAATATTGATTTTCATTTATTTTCTGTACTTCAAACATTGTCACTGTTTACAATGTAATGTAGAGCAAGTTGAGAAGAACAGTTTGATACAAGACACTTGTGATCTATCAAGTCGTGAAACTACCTCAAATTGGCCTACAAAAACTACGTAAGCTACAGCGCACGCTTGTCGAGCGAGTTTTTCAACATTCTCGCGCTCTCTTCGAACAAACCATTAGTTCTAGAGCAAAAAATGAATAGGACCTTTTTGTAAGAAATTTAATTTAGTTTAATTTTGTACTGCGACACGTTTTCGCTGGAGGGTGCGGTTTTCGAGTTATTCATGAAAAACGTACAAAAGTGATGTTAAATGTGTTCTATCTCGGAAACCATACGGAATAGGGCATACGTCCATATGAAGTTTTTTTTTCAGAATCGCTAATACTATCACCCCTCAAAGCATGTACCTTTCCTCCTGACTTACCCTGTATATATCTGTGTGCGTGTGTGTGTGTGTGTGTTTTTCTCTTTTAAATTATTTAGAAGGTCAAGATATTAAAATACTGAAAAGAAGCAGTACAAAATAGAAATTCTTGAAACATACCAGTAAAGACGAACTACATGTTGTTTGCGCTCTGCTTGGAAGTAAGCATGAAAAGGATCGGTGGCTCTCTGTCATACACTAGATTGCCATTAATGACTCCTTCTCCATTACAACGCTTCTAACTGATTATCAAGACTTTCTACTAAGTTACTGTACTCGTAGATTGTTGTAGGTATTCCTCCTGCAATAGTCCATCAGGATGATATGATGGTTACGCCAAGTTAGGTTAATAATAAGTTTATAGCAGCCAAATAGCCATACAAATTCAAAGTACAATGATAGTGATAAAAGAATTGTAGACTTTTGTCCATTAATATTTGGGCAGTGTCTTTCAAATCTTCGCTATAAAGTCTGTCAGAGCTTGCAGTGTTTTGTTCTTGGTGCTGTTAATGGCATCTTTGATCTCTTCTGTGGTCAATGGGGCCCATTCCACAGTTGTTTGTGGCATTGTATCCCCTCTGCCCTCGGGTCTCCCTCATAGTCCTTCCTTGTTCAGTACGTTGTCGAAGTGCGTTTCCCATATTTTCATATAGATGTAATGTGTTTCAGCTCGTTTCTGGGGCGTAGCACAATATATGGGTCTTTTGAGGCTCCCTCCACTGGTTTCTTTCCTTCTCTTGCCCAGAATGTTCTCTTCTTTTTCTTTAGAGTTTTCTTATAGATGTTTCGTTTTTCGGCGTAAGTCCTGAGGACTACAAGGTTCTCTGCGCACTGTTTTAGTTGATGTAGGTTTTCTAGTACATCTTTTCTTAGACTGTAACGTTGTGATTTATAAATTGAAGTTACATTGTTAAAAATGTAAAGCGACAATTCAAAATGCGTTGTTCACAGAATGTTTCCCCTTAGATTTCAGAATTCATTGTTCGAGGACTAAAAACAGTAACTACTAACAAAGCACAAGAAACATCCATATATACTATGAGATCAAAAGCATCCGGACACCTCCAAAAACATACGTTTTTCATATTAGGTGCATTGTGCTGCTACCTACTGCCAGATACTCCATATCAGCGACCTCAGTAGTCATTAGACATCGTGAGAGAGTAGAATGGGGCGCTCCGCGGAACTCACGGACTTCGAACGTGGTCAGGCGATTGGGTGTTACTTGTGTCATACGTCTGTACGCGAGATTTCCACACTGCTAAACATCCCTAGCTCCACTGTTTCCGATGTGACAGGGAAGTGGAAATGTGAAAGGACACGTACAGCACAAAAGCGTACAGGCCGACCTCTTCTGCTGAGACGCCGACAGTTGAAGAGGGTCGTAATGTTTAATAGGCAGACATCTATGCAGACCATCACACAGGAATTCCAAACTGCATCAGGGTTCACTGCAAGTACTATGACAGTTCGGCGTGAGGTGAAAAAACTTGGATTTCATGGTCGAGCGTTTGCTTATAAGCCACACATCATGCTGGTAAACGCCTCGCTTGGTGTAAGAAGCGTAAAAATTGGACGATTGATCAATGGAGAAACGTTGTGTGGAGTGAAGAATCACGCTACAGAATGTGGCGATCCGATGGCAGGGTGTGGGTATGACGAATGCTCGGCGAACGTCATCTGGCACCGTGTGTATTGCGAACAGCACAATTCGGAGGCGATGATGTTATGGTGTGGTCGTGTTTTTCATGGAGGGGGCTTGCGCCCTTTGGTATTTTGCTTGGCACTATCACAGCACAGGCCTATATTAAGGTTTCAAGCACCTTCTTGCTTCCCACTGTTGAAGAGCAATTCCGGGATGGCGATTGCATCTTTCAACACGATCGAACACTTGTTCATAATGCACGGCCTGTGACGGAGTGGTTACAAGACAATTTTTTTTTCTTTTGGTCATCAGTCTACTGACTGATTTGATGCGGCCCGCCACGAATTCCTTTCCTGTGCTAGCCTCTTCATCTCAGAGTAGCACTTGCAACCTACGTCCTCAATTATTTGCTTGACGTATTCCAATCTCTGTCTTCCTCTACAGTTTTTGCCCTCTACAGCTCCCTCTAGTACCATGGAAATCATTCCCTCATGTCTTAGCAGATGTCCTATCATCCTGTCTCTTCTCCTTATCAGTGGACAATAACATCCTTATAATGTACTGGCCTGCACAGAGTCCTGGTCTGAATCCTATAGAAGACCTTCGGGATGTTTTGGAACGCCGACTTCGTACCAGACCTGACCGGCCGACATCGATACCTGTCCCCAGTGCAGCACTCCGTGAAGAACGGGCTGCCATTCCCCAAGAAACCTCCCAGCACCTGCCTGAACGTATACCTGCGAGAGTCGAAGTTGGCTAAGGGTGGGCCAACACCATATTGAATTCCAGTATTCGTGATGGAGGGCGCCACGAACTTGTAAGTAATTTTCAGCCAGGTGTCCGGATACTTATGATCGCATAGTTTGCCTTAACGCCCCCTCAATCGAATTAGAAACACCACACACCATAATTCTAGGTGTAGGTACAACGTATCCAGCGCGCAGACAGGTTGATCGCAGGGCCTCAGCTGGACTCCTCCTAACCAACACACAGCCATCACTGGCACCGAGGCAGAACCAGCTGTCATGGAAAAACACAACAGACCTCCACCTTGACCTCCAAAAAATGGTTCAAATGGCTCTGAGCACTACGGGACTTAAGATCTGTGGTCATCAGTCCCCTAGAACTTAGAACTACTTAAACCTAACTAACCTAAGGACATCACACACATCCTTGCCCGAGGCAGGATTCGAACCTGCGACCGTAGCGGTCACGCGATTCCAGACTGAAGCGCCTATAACCGCACGGCCACACCGGCCGGCCCCTGTCCTCCAATTAGCTATTGTTTGACATCAGTGAAGTCGAAAAAGGCGGTGGTTTGAGGTCAGTAGAACGCCCGGTACAGGGCTTTTGACTCAGAGCTGTCCTGTCGCTATGGTGTCGACTGCTGATCAGATAGCTGCTGCAGATGCAGTATGATGTGCCAGAGGCATACGCAGAAAACATTGGTCTTTCCTCTGGGCAGTGCCAACGATGTCAACAATCATGTTCAGTGGCTACACTCCTGCCAAGTCTTTGCAGTATCGCAAAGGGAACGTTCAACTTCTCGTAGCCCTATTACACAACCTCGTTCAAGTTGAGTGGGGTATTGGTAATGGAGTCTTTGTCGCCTTAATGACATTATTGACTATCATCAACTCACCACGTCCAGTCACAGTGGTAACTAACGCTAACGACTGTTAGAGCGTGTATTTAAAGCAAACCTGTTTTGGACCTTCATAGTGGCGTTACTAGTGCCTGTGTTATGTGACTGGTGCCCAATTTGAATAGACATCTTCTTTCAGCTGTAGAAATACGCGTACCAACTTTTATTTTTGTCGCACAGCTCCTTAGTACTGCGATTTTTTTCCGTCAGTGTACCGGGTGATCAAAAAGTCAGTATAAATTTGAAAACTTAATAAACCACGGAATAATGAAGGTAGAGAGGTAAAAATTGACACACATGCTTGGAATGACATGGGGTTTTATTAGAACCAAAATGCAGGATGGCGCTCCACCCCATATTGCTAGACGCGTGAAAGATCTCTTGCGCGCGTCGTTTGGTGATGATCGTGTGCTCAGCCGCCACTTTCGTCATGCTTGGCCTCCCAGGTCCCCAGACCTCAGTCTGTGCTATTATTGGCTTTGGGGTTACCTGCAGTCGCAAGTGTATCGTGATCGACCGACATCTCTAGGGATGCTGAAAGACGACACCCGACGCCAATGCCTCACCATAGCTCCGGACATGCTTTACAGTGCTGTTCACAACATTAGTCCTCGACTACAGCTATTGTTCAGGAATGATGGTGGACATATTGAGCATTTCCTGTAAAGAACATCATCATTGCTTTGTCTTACTTTGTTATGCTAATTATAGCTATTCTGATCAGATGAAGCGCCATCTGTCGGACATTTTTTGAACTTTGTATTTTTTTGGTTCTAATAAAACCCCATGTCATTCCAAGCATGTGTGTCAATTTGTACCTCTCTATCTACATTATTGCGTGGTTTATTAAGTTTTCAAATTTATACTGACTTTTTGATCACCCAGTATATTCTTACCTAGTGCTGCCCTGTTTTTTTTCTGTTGTTACCAATGAGACGAAAAACAACTTTAAAGTCATTTTAGTTCCTGGGACATGAGTAGGTCTGCTTGAAAATTGTTCTAAATAAACTAGAGGCGAGGAGTGTATGTATTTCGTGTCCGTTATTTCAGTATCTAATATTTGAATTTAAATGTTAAATTAAGCATACTCATGTTCCGTGACTCCAAATACAAGTAGTTTAAATGAACCAGGTAAAACTACACTCGAAAGTAAAGCATATAGAAAGAGACGACGGCCATTATCACCTGAATATACACCGTTATTTACATCCACATCTGTACTCTGTAAAATACGGTATATGTCGGAGTTTAAATTGTGTACAATTATATTTTCATCCCATATTCTGTTAGAACCAGATGTACTGGTAGAACGACTGTTGATATCTCTCTGTTGGAGAGAGAATTTTTCCAATTTCACCGTCGTTATTATTGTCTGACATGTATACGTCATGAAATAATATGTTTGGCGACTGGTTTCTTCCTGGAATTTCAGGAGTACACCATCAAATCAAGTGCAGCGTCAGTGTCGTTTTGATAGAACCTACACAAAGCTGTGGCAAATCGCGCAATTGTTCTTTAGTTTGTTCCTATGCAACATGAAAAGGGGTAACTTCCAGCAACGACTGCTTATCGAACGCGCAGACTGCTAACGATATATATCGAACGTGTGATTCGATGTCGACCACACGAATCTGGTGGCACGAATTATGGTAAATGCTTAGTGCATTGCCAGGGGAACATATTTTATCGTTTTCGATTGTCAATAGGAATGCGTGAAATCGTTGCAGTTTCGAATGACGATAGTTTCACATGGCAACATCTAATTACTGGGTTATATAGTGTGGAAAACTGTTCGAAATTTTGTTGGGACTCCGGATTGCTTCCAAATGAAGATATCAAGATCTGTGTAGAATGTCGTGGCTCCCCTCGGTGAACTTCGCAAGAAAGGTGTGAAAGCTGATTTTCCTTTGCAATAAGCAGATTTTCCTTTGCAGTTGTACTGCGCCCAGTATTGCAAGAGAACATCTATAAGAAAGAACACATGACTTGAAAGTTCCAAGTTATGCATCGAGAAGAATATCATTTTAGTTTTGTTGTTGGATAAGAAACAGTACGCCACAAGTGACAGCTTCTGAAACACAATTGTCCACGAACACCGTTCTGCCCAGAAGTGTAGCATATAACTGCTTAGAAATACCAGAGAGGACGAGCGTTTGAAAATGAAGTTGAATATATTGAGGTACTTGCCACGTGTGGCAGAGAGCGAGAGTGAAAGAACTACGAACTGGCCTGGACGGACTACCTCGAACTGTCGTCCTCGTTACCCCGGATGGAACAGATGTTACCAGGATATTCCAGCTGGTCGTTCCTCTGGAAGTCGACCAGGCTGGGGAGGAAGTAGAAGATCGGCCACATCGTACGTCATTGTCCTGAGGACTTTGTCTTCCTATCTGTATATTGTATAATATCATTGAGTGTCTTGTTGAATATCGTTGCCTGTTTGTTGTCATAGTTACGTGAATATATACTCTGTAAAAGTGATTGTCTTGCACTTCCTTACTTTCGGAACTCGACCACGACAACTAATGGACCGTAGCGGGCGTTGTAACTGTGACAGAGAGGCGCAGCTCGAAATCATTTACACACTCGTCGACAGTGTGCACTTGTACTGTGGGGAGCGTTGAAGAAGGAACGAGCCGGAGGCATAATTACAGAAACCACTACGTGTATGTTACAAGTATTGATCCTGGCTGTTGGGACACTTGTCCCACTGTGACACAAGGCGGTGAATGGCTGTCTCATAAAATTCCCGGGGCTGCGATGTTAGCCAGTTCCGCTCGTACAGCTGGACGTAGCCGTCCGAGTTGAATCGTTTGACCCTCAGAGCCTTCTTAAGGGGCTCCGGAAAGGCTCAAAATCGTGAAAAGTTCAATTTTTACTTTTTTGCGTTTTCTGAATATGCAGACTATTACCTTTTAATAGATATATAATTTATTCAATTCCGAAGACTACAACTATTTTTAAATTTTTTTTGAAATGTGTTCTACATGGGCGTGACCCACTCTGGCGCTGTTAAACTGCTGTCAAATGGTGTTATTATTATCGTCCGTGTTCATCAGATACATTTTATTGATGTGAGATAAAGTATGTGTTGTGGCTAACCTGTGATGGTTCAATATATATATCGCTGGTGTGATTGTCGATTGTTTCATGTTTATTTACTCTGTCGTTATCTCGAAAATATTCGTAATTAATTCTGTTTCTTGAGTCTCTGTTTTGTTGAAGTATAATAATGAGTAAAAGTAAAGTTATTAGAAATCCTCTGAAGGCTTTTAAGAAAAGGAGAAATGTTGGAAAGCCAAAGGTATGTGTTATTACTGTAAACAATAAAGACGATAACCAAGTGAGTGAACCTAACCTCTCAAGTACACCTGCCCATAGCAGTCAAAGTGGGAAAGAAAATACTTCACAGAAGAAGCTTGGTTCAATGAGTGAAAACTACAAATGTTTTATGGGCGAATCGGATGTGAATGAAATATTTGATATGTCGGTTCTCAAAGGAATTTTTTCAAACTGTGTAAGATGTATTCATTGTAGTGAAGTTGGTCTGGAACTCTCCATAATAAAGCACGTAGGACTTGCTAGTGAAATACAACTGAAATGTGATAAGTGTTCATACATGACCACCTTTTGGAACAGTGTTGCAGTAACTGCAACTGAAGAAAATGGTAGCAAAATCTACGAACACAACAACGAGCGATGCTTGCTTTAGACAAGGAACGCCTTCGGGCTGCAGACAGGGCTGTAAAGAGTCTAGAAATACAAGCAAGAGTAAACAGGAGGAGGAACCAGAGGAAGCTGGAGGAGGAGTTTGCAGAGGATGAAGATAATCCATCCTATGGACCTGGAATGCACTAAAAAGTTAATCCAATCTTTGTCGCTCGATTCTCAAAACTTTTATTTTCTCATACTAATTACATGTTTTCTAAGGATCTTCCATACATATTTGTTTCAAACTTTCAGTAAATGTTACACAGTACCTTCTGCATAATTTAACACAGCCTTTTTCCAAAAAACTGTATATTTTTGAATATATAAATAAAAATTGCAAAAAAATGTTGTGAATTTTCATTACAATTGAAAAAAAATCATCTTTAATAACTGAACTAAAATTTTGTAAAATCCCTGTGTTAAGTTGTAGCCCATATTCCAATAAATAATCTGTAAAAAGTTCAACTTCCTACCTCAAATACTTTGTGAGGAAAGATGTAATTTATAAGCGTTATTTTAACATTGCAAGTATAGGGCATTCCGGAGCCCCTTAAGGGGACCGGAAATGGCGTAACCACAGGGAGAGGGGTCCGGACTGTATGGAGGGCGGCCGTGAATTTCCGCAGGAGTGCCGCGACTGTGTCGGCCGTACGAGGCTTTGCATCGTCGTGGAGCAGAATGACCCCGCGGGTGAGATTGCCTGGTCGTTTTGATTTGATCGCTTGGCGAAGGGTGGTCAAGGTTTGAGAGCTGCGCTGGGCATTCGCTGTTGTCCCGTGCTGCAGGAAGTGAATCAGAAGGGGGCCATTTTGGTCAAAGAAGAACGTCAGCATAGCCTTTCCTGCACTCGTGTGGATGGCCTTGGCTTTTTTGGTGGTGTTGACCCTGAATACTTCCACTGGAGACTTTGTCGTTTATATTCTGTTTCTAAGTGATGACAACATAACTCATCTCCAGCCACCACTCGTGCCAGGAACGCATTCCCTTCCCGAGCATAGCGCTACAGAAGAGTAAGACAGCGGGCCATTCGACATGCTTCCTGGTGTGGTTGAAGACTGTGGGACACACACTTTGCGCATGTGCAGTCGTTCCTTCACGATGGTGTGAACACTTCCGACGCTCAATCCGACCACGGCGGTTATGGCTTTCACTGTCACTCGGCGATGCTGGGTAATGAGTGCATCCACCAGTTGGACGATGTCATCGGTAATGCAGTGCGGTGCTCCAGACCGTGCATCGTCGGCTAACGACACCCCTCCTTTCCTGAAGCACTTGTACCACGCGTTGACCCGTGCAAGGGACATGCAGCGTTCGCCGTACACTTGTGACATTCGTCGATGTATGTCCGTTGCTCCTACTCCTTCCGCTGTCAGAAAACGAACAACACCTCTTTGCTCTTCTGCTGACGCCTCCATGTCACTGTTTGCAATGCGACTGGCACCGTCGAACGACTGATGTACGCTGGTGCTAGCTCTCTATAGTCACGTGACGTGGACACGTGCTCTCCAGCGACAGACTGTGAAGTTCCACGCTCTGGTCGGAACCATACCTTGTTACACACGCCACGGTATTACCCTCGCGTCACCGGTTTGCGATTTCCAGACTCCTGCTCGTTTCTTTTTGAACTCCCCATAGACGAGGGCATTTCGAAAAGTAAAGATACAATGGCTCGCAGTCGTTAAATAGAATATTTATTTAGAAAACGTCGGTTACGTCTTATTAACTGGATTATTTGTTATTTTTCGACATAATCACCCCTTTTATCCAAACATTTGTTAAGTCGGTGCACAAGCTTTTGTATCCCGCAGTCATAGAAGGTTGCCGCCTGTTGTCGGAACCACATTTCAGCTTCATCTTTCATCTCTTCATCGCCGTGGAATGATTTTCCACCGAGATGCGACTTCAGGTAACGGAAGACGTGGAAGTCGGTGGGCGCAAGGTCCGGGCTGTATGGCAGATGGTCCAATACGTCCCATTTCAATTGCCTGAGTAGTGCTTTGGTTACGAGCGATGTGTGAGGCCGAGCGTTGTCACGAAGCAAGCGGACTCCACTTGTCAGCATTCCCCTGCGTTTGTTTTGAATTGCCCTTCGGAGACGTTTCAAAGTCTGGCAATATGCAGCAGCATGAGTTGTCGTTCCAGGAGGCATGAATTCCAACAGAAGAATGCCTTGTCTGTCCCAAAAAACAGAGGCCACGATTTTCTTCGCTGAAATCGACGTTTTGCATTTCTTGGCTTTTGGTGAATTCGAATGGCGCCATTGCATTGATTGTTGCTTGGATTCAGGTGTACGGTGATAAACCCACGTCTCGTCACCTGGCGCAATGTGATCAAGGAACTCATCACCTGCTTCAGCATAGCGTGTGAGGAAGTCCAGTGCAAAGCCAATCCTTTTCTTTTTGTGTTCTACCGTTAACAGTTTTGGAAGCCAGAGCGCACACAATTTCCTGTACCCTACCTTGACAGTCCCAACGTCATAAAGAGTTGTCATTGACACGTCCGTTACGACCTGAAGCAATTCTTTCAATGTGAGACGTCTATTCGCACGAATTGCTTCCTCCGTTCTCCGAAGGAGGGTATCAGAGACCACAGATGGTCGACCTGTTCTTTGTTCGTCACGAACATCGGTCCTACCTTCAGAGAAATGACGACACCATTTCGTTACATTTTGCCGATTCATAATGTTTCCATAAACCGAAACAATTTCTTTGTGAATATCCGCTGGTCGCTGACCTTTTGCACGAAGGAAACGTATGACAGCGCGCACTTTGCATTTGGCGGGATTCTGAATCGGCGCAGCCATTTTAAACACGACCTACTCCAACCAGTAGTGAAGGCAGCAGAGGATCAAGTAGGTAAAAAGACGAGGGCTAGTAGAAATCCTTGGGTAACAGAAGAAATATTGAATTTAATTCATGAAAGGAGAAAATGTAAAAATGCAGTAAATGAAGCAGGCAAAAAGGAATACAAACGTCTCGAAAATGAGATCTGTAGGAAGTGCAAAATGGCTAAGCAGGGATGGCTAGAGGACAAATGTAAGGATATAGAGGCTTATCTCACTAGGGGTAAGATAGATACTGCCTACAGGAAATTAAAGAGACCTTTGGAGGAAAGAGAACCACTTGTATGAATATCAAGAGCTGAGATGGAAACCCAGTTCTAAGCAAAGAAGGGAAAGCAGAAACGTGGAAGGAGTATATAGAGGTTTATACAAGGCGATCTTCTTGAGGGCAGTATTATGGAAATGGAAGAGGATGTAGATGATGATGAAATGGGAGATAAGATACTGCGTGAAGAGTTTGACAGAGCGCTGAAAGACCTGAGTCGAAACAAGGCCCCGGGAGTAGACAACATTCCATTAGAACTACTGACGACCTTGGGAGAGCCAGTCCTGACAAAACTCTACCATCTGGTGAGCAAGATGTACGAGACAGGTGAAATACCCTCATACTTCAAGAAGAATATAATAATTCCAATCCCAAAGAATGCATGTGTTGACAGATGTGAAAATTACCGAACTATCAGTTTAATAAGTCACGGATGCAAAATACTAACGTGAATTCTTTACAGACGAATGGAAAAACTGGCAGAAGCCGACCTCGGGGAAGATCAGTTTGGATTCCATGGAAATGTTGGAACACGTGAGGCAATACTGACCCTACGACTTATCTTAGAAGCTAGATTAAGGAAAGGCAAACGTACGTTTCTAGCATTTGCAGACTCAGAGAAAGCTTTTGACAATGTTGACTGGAATACTCTCTTTCAAATTCTGAAGGTGGCAGGGGTAAAATACAGGGAGCGAAAGGCTATTTATAATTTGTACAGAAACCAGAAGGCAGTTATAATAGTCGAGGGACATGAAAGGGAAGCAGTGGTTGGGAAGGGAGTGAGACAGGGTTGTAGCCTATCCCCGATGTTATTCAATCTCTATATTGAGCAAGCAGTAAAGGAAACAAAAGAAAAATTCGGAGTAGGTATTAAAATCCAAGGAGAAGAAATAAAATCTTTGAGGTTCGCCGATGACATTGTAATTCTGTCAGAGACAGCAAAGGACTTGGAAGAGCAGTTGAACGGAATGGACAGTGTCTTGAAAGGAGGGTATAAGATGAACATCAACAAAATCAAAACGAGGATAATGGAATGTAGTCGAATTAAGTCGGGTGATGCTGAGGGAATTAGATTAGGAAATGAGACACTTAAAGTAGTAAAGGAGTTTTGCTATTTGGGGAGCAAAATAACTGATGATGGTCGAAGTAGAAAGGATATCAAATGTAGACTGGCAATGGCAAGGAAAGCGTTTCTGAAGAAGAGAAATTTGTTAACATCGAGTATAGATTTAAGTGTCAGGAAGTCGTTTCTGAAAGTATTTGTATGGAGCGTAGCCATGTATGGAAGCGAAACGTGGACGATAACTAGTTTGGACAAGAAGAGAATAGAAGCTTTCGAAATGTGGTGCTACAGAAGAATGCTGAAGATTAGATGGGTAGATCATGTAACTAATGAGGAGGTACTGAATAGGATTGGGGAGAAGAGAAGTTTGTGGCACAACTTGACTAGAAGATGGGATCGGTTGGTAGGACATGTTCTGAGGCATCAAGGGATCAGCAATTTAGGATTGGAGGGCAGCGTGGAGGGTAAAAATACACTAAACAGATTCAGAAGGATGTAGGTTGCAGTAGGTACTGGGAGGTGAAGAAGCTTGCACAGGATACAGTAGCATGGAGAGCAGCATCAAACCAGTCTCAGGACTGAAGACCACAACAACAACAACTCTGACCAGAAGCAACGTTCAACTGCCGAACGACCGCGAGGAGAAAGCTAACGGTTCGAGTTTAACACCAGTGTTGCCAACTTGCTCGCCAAAACTCTTCTGTTCCTCTGGCGTACGGTGTATCTTTACTTTCCGAAGTACCCTCGTACATTTCCATCCGGCCGTGACTTCTGTGTTCTCCACTTTTTTAGTTTTGACAGGCAGTGTACCTTCCGACGACTGTCGAGAGTAAGAGAAGAGCGCATCCAGCAGATGCGCCGCTGGGCGTTACTACGCGCTCGCTTTAGTGCGGCTACTCTGCCTGCTGAGAGAGCAGGTTAGAGCCGCGAGGTGGCAGCAGTAGCGGCAGCGCGGCGCAGAGCCCGTGAAGTCGTCGTCGGGAGAGTGCTTCTGGCCGCGGCTGGCCACAAAAGGGAGCGCACGCCTTCCTCCGAGTCTGCCCGTCAGCTGCCACGCCGCGGTATTGATCACTGCTCCTACTTCCCACTGCACTTGTCCACTTTACAAACCTCGCTTGTCGTTTACTCAGAGTCTCGGAGAAGGAAAAAGAAAGAGAGAAGAAGCAGGATGTCGCTCTGCTGCTGTGATGTTGTTATATCAAAACTGTCAGCTGCAACTATGAAACTTCAGACAGCAGCAACTCAGTGCAAAAGTCACTTTAAGTAGTTCCATCTGGTGCAGTGGTTCCCAACATTTCAGAGACCATAACCCCAGAACAAGATCACGTGTCATCTTATCCCTCAACAAAGTTTGGCCCTTAACTAAAGTTTCAGTTTTGGCTACGTTAACTGGTAACATTATCAGAGATGTAAACGTAATTTGTAGAGAAAGACGGATAATACACAATACATACAAGTTGCAAGAGGGAACAATAAGAATACGAGGTGTTGCAAACCTCTTAAACAACTACTTCATTTCTATTATTGACAGCTTGTGGTTATCAGGTTCGGTGAACAGTGCAATGGAGTATCTGAGACCAGTCTTTAAGAAAACCTTCAGTAGAATGGAAATGACACTCACATCTCCCAAAGAAGTAGCAGCCATCATGAAATCCTTAAAATCTAACTATTCCATTGGGTATGATAACGTATCAACAAAGTTAATCAAAGAGGCAGGTAAGTTCTATCTTAACTTATTTGTGTAATCAATCTCTTATCAGCGGAACATTTCCAGACTGGCTAAAATATGCTCAAGTTAACCCTCTTTACAAGAACGGGTATAAAGAGATACCATCAAACTATCGACCAATTTCACCTTTGCCAGCTTTCTCAAAAATATTTGAAAAGGTTGTGTTCAAGCGTCTCCTTAAGCATCTGACTGCAAATGATATATTGTCCAAGTCACAGTTTGGATTTACGAAGGGTTCTGATATAGAGAAATCTATTTACACTTACAGTGAGAATGTACTTAATTCATTAGATAATAAATTACAGACTACTGGCGTTTTCTGAGACCTGTCATAAGCCTTTGACTGCGTCAACCACAGCATTCTCCTAAGTAAATTAGAGTATTATGGTGTCACTGGCAATGTTGCGAAATGGTTTGAGTCTCATCTAACAGGAAACAAAGGGTGTCGTTGCAAAATACCTGTGCAGTAAGCAGTCAGACTTCATCTGATTGGGAATTAATTACACATGGTGTTCCGCAAGGCTCCATTCCGGGTGCATTGCTTTTTCTTGTGTATATTAATGACCTCTCATCTGTTACATTGCCAGATGCTAAGTTTGTTTTGTTTGCAGATGATATAAACATTGCAATAAGTAGCAAATCAAGTAGAGATTTAGAAACAGCTACTAATCAAATTTTCACTGGCATTCATAAGTGGTTTAAAGCTAATTCTTTGTCATTAAACTTTGAGAAGACCCACTATATGCAGTTCAGAACCTGTAAGAGATTTCCTTCCAGCATGAGTATAACGTATGAAAACATGCAGATTGAAGAGGTTGACTGTGTTCAATTTCTGGGATTACAACTCGATAGTGAATTCAGTTGGGAAAGGCATACCACAGAATTGCTTAAGCGCCTAAACAAGCCTGTATTTGCCATGAGACTGATGTCAGATGTAGGAGATATAAATATAAAAAACTTGCATACTTTGCTTACTTTCATTCTACTAAGTCATACGGGGTTAATATCCTGGGGCAACTCATCAAGCCGAGCAAAAGTTTTTAGGGTGCAAAAGCGTGTAATAAGAATCATTTGTGCTGTAAATTCAAGAACATCTTGTAGAAACCTGTTCAAGTAACTTTGTATTCTAACCACTGCTTCTAAGTATATCTATTCCTTAATGAAATTTGTTGCCAGTAATACATCTCTATTTCCATCCGGTAGCTCAGTACACAGTATCAATACCAGGAATAAGAACAATCTACATAAAGGCCTGAAATCACTTACCTTGGTCCAAAAAGGGGTCCAATATTCAGGAACATACAAATTTTAATAACTTGCCAGCAACCATTAATAACTTGGTTTCAGATAAAGCACGGTTTAAACAGAGTTAGAAAGACTTTTTGATGGGCCAGTCCTTCTACTCTGTAGATGAATATCTTAACAGAGACTGTTAAGTCAGCTTAAGAAAAATCTGTGTTACATTTCAGTTTTGACAACATTTGGTCACAACAGTCAAGATTAGATGTTTTCCGTATGATAAATTTATTAATAGTGGATAACGGTGTTTCATTCTGACAGTGTGTTCATTCTGTGAATATTAGCTGTCACATTTTACTGCATTGTATTATCTTATTTTCGACTATCTCCTGACAAATGATCAGGGTAGTAAGTACTATATGCAAATGTTTTATGTTATACTTTCTGACATGTTCCACACCCACGAGAATCATCTCATTTTTTGGGTCTATGGAACGGAAACTGAATCTAATCTAATCTAACGTAATCTAAGACTAAATAAAAGTGTTTGGATTTAAAACGATGTACAACCTGAAGATCTAAGAAGAAATGACAGAAATACAAGATGGGTTCAGGAGTGGACCTAATATTCAGGGTGAAAGGATATGAATGATAAGATTCACTGATGACAATGCTATCCTCAGTGAAAGTCAGGAAGAATGACGAGATCTTACGAATAGAATGAAAAGTCTAATGAGTACAGAATATGAGCTGAAAGTAAACCAAAAAAGACTAAAGTAATGAGTAGCAGAAATGAATTAACGATAAACTTAATATTAAACTTATGGCCCATGAAACAGACGAAGTGAAGGGATTGTCTACCTTGGAAGCAAAATAATACATCACGAACGAAGTAAGGAGGACATAAAAGGCAAATTAGCACAGGTGATGGGGCATTCCTGGCCAAGGGAAGTCTATTAGTGTCAAACACCGGCTTCAATCTGAGGAAGAAATTTCTGAGAATGTATATGCGGAGCACAGAAGAGTATCATTGGCTGTGAGAGAAGGGGAGCGGCTGAGATGATCCCAGCACATGCTTTAAGAAGTCCAGCAATAGGTTTTGTGGTACTAGTGTAAGTCGTAGAGAGCAAAAACTGCAGGGCAAAGACAAAGATGTGAATATCTCCAACAAATAATCGAAGATGCTGGATGGGAATGCTACTATGAGATGAAGAGGTGGGCACAGGGGAGGGAATCGTAATGGGCTGCATTAAACCACTCAGAAGGCCTATGACATGCAACGTGAGCCAAAAAAAAAAAAAAAAAAATTGCATCTGAACGAGGCATTCTCGAAGAGTAATAGCCATTTGCTTATAGTTTAGATGGCAGCTCATCTCATATTTATACTAATGTAACGGCATCTGATGACTGTTTATGAAACTAAAGACGTCATTGTTTTTATTCAGCAGTTATTGTTAGAAGCAGACGCCAGTGGCTACGACAATAGTTGCTCCCAATTTCTATGTGGAAAAGGATCTACAGCTGCTCAGTTTCATGAAGAGCTATGCCTAGTTTATTGGCCTGTAATTATAAACGAAGAAAAACCTGTGAACTATAAAAGACCTGTCATGTAATTTAAATTACGCTTCTGGTCTATACAACTGTCTCTAGAACCATTAGTAATTTCTCAAAAAAAGATTAGGCGTAATTACATGAAATCATCCAACAAACATATGTAGATGTAATAGGACCATCGAAAATTCCTACATAAAAAAGTAGCTAAATATATGTACGAGTGCTATTCATAATTTAACCTCCAATTGACAGTTAAAAATCAAACAAATGCTTGTAGTTTCATGGCGCATGCGTGGTTGGGAAAGGAGACTTTGAAGGCCACGTTGCGTGAGTTAGCTCTGTGTTGCGTTCGTAATGTGTGAGCAGCGAGCGATCGAAATGGACTGTGGTACTGGGTATCTCACCAGCTGCGAGATACGTTCCATCATTCGCTTCCTGGAAGCCAAAGATTCATTAGTGATTGTGTCGTGTGGATGGGGATGGGGTTACGAGTGATGGTTTTCTGAGGAAATGGTGCAGAAAATTCAAGGTTGGACACACAGATGTGCTTGAGGGGGACGTTCAGATGTGACTGATGAATTTTGCAACATGTTGCCTAAATTATGCGAGCGTTTCCGAAGTTTCTGAAGACATCGCTAAATTTCAAGGACATTTAACATTGTCTAAGAGTGGTTGGGTTGATGAATTCTTCTTGGGTTATCAGCCGAGTGATGGCGTTGCCTTGTCGCAACGTTTCGATGAGTTTTGTACCCATCTTCTGGTTAGGTTACCATAAGTTTTACACGGGGTAGGTACTGAAATGTATAACAGATGTTCATAAAACTGAAACAATGAGCTCGGCCTCGACATTTCTTCAGGGTAATCACCAAAAAGCGAAGACATTTCTAAAAAAAGGATTGTGAGTAAGAGCGAGACGTGATTGCAGGAATAGTCCAAACGGTGGATAAAAACCCAAAAAAATTCAAGCAGACACTGTCAGTCAGCAAAATGGAGCATGCAGTTTTATGGGTTCGCAAATAAATTTTGACAAGAGATTTCGCAGTAGTAACACCCGAGAATCCTGTGACGTCACATTTTATTGAGACCTTACAAAACTCCGCGGATCAATCGAAAACAAACGGCCCAGGATGATCACCGAAGGAATCATTGTCCTTCACGAGAATGCGTGACGCCATATTGCGAATCGAACGAGGGAAAACCACACACTTTTTGACTGGGAGATTTTTTACCATTCCTCTTATAGTCCGGACCTGGAACAAAATGACATTCACCTCTTCTCCAAGATGAAGGCCTGGCTGGTTACTCTGCTCTTCACGACAGACGATGAACTCTAGGGTGCTGTCAACGACTGGCCGAAACACCAGGCTGCGTCATTCTTTGATGAAGAGGTAAAGAAACTGGTGTCGAGGTACGACAAATGTTACAATTTGAGTGTGATTATGTGGAGAAACAATGTTAACATGTAAGTACAAACTTCATGCAAAAAGTTTTTCATTGCCAATCGGAGATTAATTTACGAAATTACCGCGTGTTATTAAAGTCAGTAGGAGCTCCCACAGCGCGAAATGTGGTATGCATCTTAAGTCACGATTTGTTACTGAAAACGGATATTTTCATTTACTCAGAAAAAAACAGCAGTTTTATGTTCCTGGATTATGGACCAAAAAGTTGTTTTTGTAAGAAAGACGCAAACTGACCCAGTCAGACGCTTGGCGATGGCTCTGTGTCATTTATAACGGGCCTGTCGTGTGTGGCTTTCCTCGGTCGGTTCGATGAGTGATGCATGCTTTCACCCGTGACATGATGATGTGGCGTGTGACTTATAGGTGCGCAAGCTAGTAGAATATTGACAGTTTACTTTTCTCCAATATTATTTTTTGCAGTGAAGAGTGTGGCGACAGATGTAGGTTAGTGTTAAAGGTGACAGATTGGTTGTAGGTTGGCAGTGCTAACGAATGTCAGTACGGAACTTAGTTGTGATAACAGACTGAAACAAGATGTATACCGAGGCCTACGATAGGTTGAAAAGTGACATTCTGGTTTGGATTTGGCGGAGCCAATGAATGTGATGTCATGAGAATAACTACAATTCTTGTTATGAAGCATATTTTAAACATTCTGGATTCCAATGGGTGGTTTGTGGCCGCTATTTTGATGACGTCTTGGGTGAAAACTGACGGATGGTATTGACAGTGCAACGCTTCAGGTTTGTTCATATGTTACTTGCCTGCTACGTGACCGTTTTCTTAGCCTAATGACACGTGTCCTCAAATTTTAACATTTACTTGTTCACACTTATTTATTTTTCATGTATTACTTGAATGGCAATGCGCTTAGCATTCACTTTTGTTGCGATTTCGCTCGCTAGCAACTAGTGAATGTTGATTCAACTTCTCATCAAAATTCGTGCCGAAATTATAAATCACCTCTTAGTGTGCGAAAGGGCATGACGACAATACATTTTACCGTCTGGACGAGGTGGCGGATCGAAATATCTACTTGGGAAACTGTAGAAAGGGTTTAGCGAATATTCTACCGGGAGAGTTAACTCAAGTACAATACTCTAAGGACCGTCGTATCTTTCCGAAATGTTGTGTTAATTATGATAAATGGTTTTAGATTTCATACACGTCCCCCCTAACGTAAGCTTAATTAGTTTTGACGGTTAGTTATGCGCAGCATAACCGGAGTTAATAGTCCCCACGCTGTATTAATTCAGTTCTTATCGGTGTCGTTTCTCACTTCAGGTACGTAATATCCCCAGTTTACCTTATCAGGCCGTTGCAGTATTTAATGATAATGTCGGTTACTTCGTGTTATGTTCTGTAAACCCTCTTCGCCAGTTTTATAAAGGCCTAGTCGTTACTGGCGTGGGGGCAGAGTTTCAGAGTTCGTGAAATGGCTTCTGGAGCAGTACACCACACGGCTGAGACAATTTCTCCCTGCCACTATTACACAGCTATGCCCCAGGGTCAGGTTACAGGATAGCATAACGAAGGTTCTACAACACTCCAACAAATTAATAACAAAGTCACACAAATGAGTTGAAAAGGTTTACTTATCTTTGTGACTTGTTGAATGATTAAGTCTGCAATACAACACAAAAAAGACCCTCACTGGCAAAGTGCAAATAATCGTAGGTAAATGAAATTTACAGCAACTGTCTGTTCACCTCTCAGAGTTCGCTAAATGACGTTCCCTGTCCAAGTCAGTCCTGGACGATGATCCATAACCAAGTGGGCGAGACCTGCTCTGCCATCTTCCGAGTAGGCTTCTGTCCGCTGTCGCCCTGTCATTGGCGGATTGTACACGGCCGGCAATTGGCCGAAGCGTAGTCGATATCTTCATCGTCAGCGCCGCCCGTAGCGCTGGTGGAACTCGCGCAGGTGGCGAGTCCCTATGTCACTCGCGCCAGCTCACGTATTTGCGCCTGCGGTGCTTTCGCCCTGGCTGTGTCCTGTTCGGACGACGCAGTATTATGCTGCGTTCTTTCAACCAATTAAGAAAGGAATGTATGAGACCAATTTTTCGGCGCTGTCGATAGGGGTTGAGACACTGTAAATTTTTATTTATAAAGGAGGGGCTTGATCTACAAATGTGTTTGTTCATAGCGTTTGATAACTGTGTTTTAAATTTTTGGTCTCTCGTGTTAATTGAAAATTTCCATGATGCTCTGCAACTGAAGAAACAAATTTATTTAGTTTTCACTTTTCTTGCGATTTCGCTCAACTGCAACAAGTGAATGTTGCAGCTGCGCCATTACGACGAGTTTGGTTTAATGTTCTTACATCACATCAAAGTACTTGCAGACATGAGCTGACAAATGCCCCTCCCTGGGTGCGAAAAGGCATGAGGATACGACAAGAAGACAATTGCTGCATGCCTAACATTGTACAAGGTTGCAAACGGTTAAATTTTTCAAACAACCAGAGCGAAGAAGCTATCTGGATTACATTACGGCGACGTCGACGCGAGGTGGGCACAAAGAATAATACGAGGGCTGTTCGGAAAGTAAGGAACGATAGGTCGCGAAACGGTAACCACAGTGAAAATCAAAACTGTTTTATTTGCAACAGTTAGCTACAACTTCCAGCTTCTTATCTCCATAGTCGCCGATCCGGCTCAGACGTTTGCCGTAGCGTTGTAGCAACCTTCCAGTACCCTAGTTATAGAAGGCAGGCGCCAGTGCTTTCCGCCAGTTCTCTACGCTGGCCTACAGCCCGTTGTCTGTGCCAAAATGTTGTCTTCAAAGCCAGCGCTTCATAGGCAGTGGTTCATGTGATCAGAGAAGAAACTCAGAGGGAGACAATTACGGGTAATCAAACATTTCCAACTGAAAACGATGCAGGAGCATCTTCATTGCCCCTGCAGAACGCGGCTGAGAATTGTCTTAAAGAAGAAAGCGCACGGCAGTTATGTAATGTTGGCTGCATAGCTTCCGGCGAAATTTCTCACCAGGCACTCATACTTGGCGGAAGACACTATTGTTATAGGTATCTTAACGTGCTCCCTGTGTGCTCAGAACTAAAAAGAACGACGTAACGCGATCGACAGGCATACTAGAGACACTGCCCAACACATATGTGCAAAACTTCAACGGATTTTCACTGTCGTCCACAATTCGCTACCGACCGTTTCTTGCCGGCCGGTGTGGCCGAGCGGTTCGAGGCGCTTCAGTCTGGAACCGCGCGACCGCTACGGTCGCAGGGTCGAATCTTGCCTCGGGCATGGATGTGCGTGATGTCCTTAGGTTAGTTGGGTTTAAGTAGTTCTAAGTTCTAGGGGACTGATGACCTCAGATGTTAAGTCCCATAGTGCCATTTTTTTTTTTTTTTTTTTAACCGGAGGTCTTCCCTATAGCCCCTGGTCAAGACACCATCGTTCCTGCTACTTCGGCGGACTGACCAGGGCCTACCTGAAAGGCAGACAAAGATCGTTGTACTACACTGCTACACGGCGAGTGTCATCGCAGTTCAACAGATGAAGAACGGCGGTGAGTGCGAGGGGATAGCGCATCTCCCATAAAGATCAGCGTGTGGTAAGTCCAATACACGCGCCACCTTCACTCACTGCCTCTGTGTCCCATAGAAGCAGACTGCGATGAACGAACATGGTGTGTCAGCTATCTTGAGCGGACAGAAGGCGCAAATCCACGACGGGCATCGACAGCCGCTGTCAATAGCTACTCAAAACATTGATTGTAACTTTCGGAAATAAATAATTTTCAGTCTTCTTTCGCTGCGCCTACCGACAACAGCAGGTCCCACCATAGTTCCGAGCATAGCTGGTAAGGAGCGAACTGGGAGTGTGTTTCCTGAGACAGCCATCTCTACTACCCCCTCCCCAACTGTCGCCCTCTTGTATGATAGAAGCTTTCGAAATGTACTGATGTAGAAGGTTTTTGATGATAAGTTGAGTAGATCGTTTAAGTGATGAAGAGCTGGTGAATGGGATCGGAGTGAAAAGAAATTTGTGTTACAACTTGACGAAAAGAAGGGATTAGTCGACAGGTCCCATCCTGAGGCTATGAAATAGTAGGTTTGGCTATGGAGGGAAGTGTGAGGCTAAGTTGTAGGCAGAGACAGCAGTAAGCAGGTTCAAAGGGGAGGTATTGTAACATAATTTCCTGATCGAGCCCGTGTGATCTTTCTGTGGCGATTTTCTGCGCCGCAGTCGGTCTCCGGAGGAAGTAATTTTCTCCAGCCTGAAGTTAATACGCAGACCTTTCCCTAATCCTCCTAAACGGGTTGTGGAGGGCATCTAAAAGTGTGGTTCAAAGGCGAGTGATTTTCAGAGAATGGCAGACGTTTTTGAGCATCTGGTGGGAAATAAACGTTTGGCAAGCCCTGGAATTAGGCAGTGTTTCGCAATGGACTGAGTGATTACCGCGCGCGGGGAACATACGATGAAGTTGCGATTTCTCAGTATAACTGGTGGAGCGGCCTGCACATTAAATAGTTTTGTGGAGTGCTCTGGAACTCGCGGAATCGACTCGGCCAGCAGCCCTCTTGACGTGTAGAAGTCGTGTTCTCGCTGGGGCGGAGGTGGTGTTTTCGAAGTGTATTCCAGAAATCTGAAGGTGATCGTTTGTGGTCGACCCAGCTGTTTCTTGCAATAAGGAAAATCGAGAGATTGTGAAAGTGCGTTCCCGTGAGCAGGCGTGGATCTTGGGTTGGCCCACACTACGTCTATAGGTGAGAGTTGGGGTTTAGTCAGTTGGAGACGCTCAATAAGCAGAGACCTCACACATGATTTTGGAGCCAAGTACCTAGCTGGACGATGGTGTTTAGAGGTCGAGTTCGTTGAACCCATTAAATTACGCTTGTTCGTTGAAATTTGGGTGTGGTGCTTTTATTTCATTCTTCCCCTATTGACTCTGAACTATATTCTTGTGTTTGTTGTTGTAGAGGGTGACATAACATTCAGATATCTCTGTGCGATATTTTATTGTTTTTCTGTTTATTTCTCGGCTATTTCTGCGGAGAGAACACGGCTTGCTATTTCAGGAAGAAGGCTTCACATTTTATTGATAGAAACTATTGTGCGCAGATGCTCGTCCCGGGGTGCGGGTTGACCGCAGGAGGTCGGTCACAGAGGCTGAGAGACGGGATGTAGAACCCCAGGACACTGTAGCTTGCGGAAGTCGGTTGCGGTAAGCGCTGCTTCGCGCTTTGGCGGGAAGTACGCTTTTATCCTTGGAAGTCAGTCTGCTGCTAAGCCACTGCATGTCCGTAGCGTATTACTGAGTGTGACGAATTCATCTCCCCGTATGCAGATGTAACGAAGGGCCGTCGCATCTCGTAGCCTTACACTCCAGATTTTGTTGTCCAGCCAAATGCACCTTACCCGCCACTGAGCCTCGGCGCGAAGGGATTGACCAGTAAGTGGAAGAAGTCTAGTAGCCCATACCAACCCCTTGCATGTTAAGATGCATTCTGTAAGCCAAGAATGGGAAATTTTTGCGGGGCTCCCCTGTACGCATGAAAACAAAGCAACATTGCGGTGGTCACGGTGGCAGTGGCTTTGAGTTATCCCTTACCCGCTGACTGTTCTAAAAAGTGGGGAGTCGGGCTTAGAGCAGAATATTTTGGGACACTCAGCGGTCCTGCCGTGGACTGAGAGAGGCTTCTCGTCTTGGCACCGATTGACGTGCACACCTGCTGACGCCGTTTGGGGGCGGTCTTTTATCTGCAGGCGATCTACGCAGTCTGGGGCACGTTTACCGAGTTTGATATAAGTGTCGCGTTTCGCATTAACGCTATCCACTTCCTGAACAGCTCAAAATTTGCGACATTTTCCGCGCAGCTTGTGTTGCTTGATAATCGCATCCTCTCGTGATTCGTGGACACATTTACTTTGCATTTGCGAGCTGAACAGATTAGATACGCTTGCAGAGTTCCTCAAGCAGTCTTGAAAGTAAATGAGGTTCCTTCTCGCAGTGTTAGCAGCACATTTTTGAATAAAATGAACTGCTGGAGTGTTTCGTGTTTCAGTTATATAGACGACGTGGTGCTCGTTGTGTTGGAGTGGTTTTCAGTCACATTTACGACACTTTACGTTCATTTCGCTGGAAGTTTATTCTCTGGCATTTTAATGCGATATTTATCGAGATTTCATAGTAAATAAATGACTTGAATCTCAGAGCGAATCTATTCCCTCACAACTGATGTTGGTTAGGCGTGTAAGTAAGCTCTTTAGGTTTTTATGTTGGTAACGCCACGTAGCGCTCTGTATGAAAATCACTGGCTGTGCCGTGTGCAGTCTGTGGCTGGCTGGACTCATTGTTGGAATATTCGCTATTGTTGTGTTGGGCTGTTGGATGGGAACAGCGTGTAGCGTTGCTCAGTTGGAGGTGAGCCGCCAGCAGTGGTGGATGTTGGGAGAGACATGCCAGAGTTTTGAGAGGTTGCTATAAGCGGACGATCTGGAATGTGTCCACCAGAAAAAGGAAATTTGTAAAGATGAAGGTCGTATATATATATATATATATATATATATATATATAATGACTTTTGAACAGTATTAAGGTAAATACATTGTTTGTTATCTATCAAAATCTTTCGTTTGCTAACTATGCCTATCAGTAGTTAGTGCCTTCAGTAGTTTGAATCTTTTATTTAGCTGGCAGTAGTGGCGCTCGCTGTATTGCAGCAGTTCGAGTAACGAAGATTTCTGTGAGGTAAGTGATTCATGAAAGGTACAGGTATACTCAGGGCCATTATTTTCTAGGGATTATTGAAAGTCAGATTGCGTTGCGCTAAAAATGTTGTGTGACAGTTTAGTGATGATCAGAATAAGTAAAGAGAGAGATATCTGAGTACGTTCAGTTTTGCTCAGCTGTTTGAAAATCAACTAACATAGAAGTTTACCAGCACAGTCATTAACAATTTTTCAAAGGGGACGTTTCAGGCGGCCCCTCTAAAAATAAATATAGTCAGTTTATCTGCAATTATAATATGTTTGTCTCATTGTAACGGTGTTCCATTGCAATACCGTGTCTCATTGTCTGAACTGAAGATACTGCCCAACAATTGGAATTTTAAACGTGAACTGTCAGTTTTTAAGTTTCTGGAGATATGGTCATAACAAGTTTTAAATTTTGTTAATTAACATTGTTACACTGTTAAGATCACAGTTCTAATATTTAGTTGAAGTATTATTTATTCGTCAAAAAAGGAATATCTTTGATACGACCAAAGGTGAGTAATTTCGCCTCCGCTATGTAGACCAAAGGCGGTCGAAGTGGCCGTGCGGTTCTAGGCGCTGCAGTCTGGAACCGCGACACCGCTACGGTCGCAGGTTCGAATCCTGCCTCGGGCATGGATGTGTATGATGTCCTTAGGTTAGTTAGGTTTAATTAGTTCTAAGTTCTAGGGGACTAATGACCTCAGAAGTTGAGTCCCATAGTGCTCAGAGCCATTCGAACCATTTGTAGACCTAACTGAGAAGGTGAACACATTTTGAAAAATGTGAATTCATGGACACGCTAATTATTGTAAGGTGAACTATTTTTGCGTGTGTTACGCTAGAAACATCAGTGTAATGTATAATTGCGTTTACAGGATTCGAAATTGTCTAAGTGAGCTGTAAAATAGAAATAAATTTTAGTATCTCGTTACCGGCCACCTTTGCTTCCGTAAATAAATAGTATGTAGTAACTGTTCATCCAGAGAAGTATTCTGGATATTAAAACGAACAGTAGGTTAGGAGATGATCAGCTTACAGACTAAATGATGCACAGGAGCGGAATCATCAGTCTTCTGGGTGATACGAGTTTGCGCAAATAGCGTAATCACTTGTGCCGCGGTCGGGAGTTCATCAGCGGGCGTAATGGGCGCTATGATTACGCAGCGATGCGGGCGATTACTTCAATTATCGCCGCTGTGGCTCACTAAGCCGGCGCGCGTGTTCCCCGTAGTTAGCCGGAGGGCCAGCGGGACAGACCGTTCCGTGCAGACCGCCAGCCGGAGTAGTTTCGCTGGTCATGACTGACGATATTCCAGGGCAGAGGCCAATTATTCACCATCGTAGCCACTGAAACAACGCTACCGAGCTCCACGCTAATCTGTTCTGCTCGACTGGAAGAAGAGTTCTACAGAATACAATCTGCCTCTTTCTGTTTTATTCTTTCTCCCTCCAATTCATCTTTGTTAGTTTATTTAACATCAGTTAAGAGCAAGATTGTTAGTGAATAGTTGACACCGAATGTTCATGGTTACGACATAAAGCAGACTATATTAGTTACATGTCAATCACATATCAAAACTTGGAACAATAAGAGATGTACGTAAATGATCGTCCACTTGGATTATCAAATATGTGTTAATTTTCGATTTTACAGGTTATACTCGTACAAGTGCAGGATTAAATGATTCAAAAACAGCAACAGCTGCTTGTGGGCAAATTGATTATCATTAAAGTTTGGTGCCGGCCGCGGTGGTCTTGCGGTTCTAGGCGCTCAGTCCGGAACCGCGGGACTGCTACGGTCGCAGGTTCGAATCCTGCCTCGGGCATGGATGTGTGTGATGTCCTTAGGTTAGTTAGGTTTAAGTAGTTCTAAGTTCTAGGGGACTGATGACCACAGATGTTAAGTCCCATAGTGCTCAGAGCCATTTGAACCATTTTTAAAGTTTGGTAAGACTCAATATGTACAGTTTAGGGCTTCTCATAGACCTCCACAAGCTATAAAAATTGTTTACTCAGACAGTGAAATATGAGAAGTAGACAGTGTTATGTTTCTGGTACTAAGGAGGAATCGCAATCATAATAAGAAAACATCCTAGAATTAATTAAGCATCACAGTTCAACTACATTTCCGAGTATGATCAGTGCGTTAAGTGATTTAAAAATGAAGAAACTAGCTTCATCTGTATATTTACATTCACTAATGAGCTATGTGATCATCTTTGGGGAACTTATAGACATAGTATTTTCACCATACGGAAGTATGTTATAAGAATGATATCTCGTACAGGTAATAGTATCTCTTGCAGAGAACTCATCAAACTGGTATTTGGAGAACTGTTTTTCAATACATGTATTTACTGATGACCTTTGTTGTTACTAACATTTCTTTTTCCTTAAAAGAATAAAATAATACGAAGCATGAATGTAATTCTGGAACCAAAGACGTCTTCAAATATCACTACTTCTAAGAACCTTCTACATCGCAGCGCGTCAGCAATCGTCGGTTAATATATCGAAGAACTAAAACCCCGCCTCGATTGCGAAAAAAGCACCTAGTGTTAACCCAGGTTTCGGCGTGGATAACTACACCTTCTTCAGAACAACAATAAAACGCACAAGTGCCTAAGAAGACCTTTGTCAACGATTAAAAGAACACCATAGCTATACATTTATAAACGAAAAAGAAAAGGAAAACACAAACAGTAAATGTGTACAAAGTCAAAACCACTACTTAACGTAATAGTGTACGCTCCACTTCACACCGGCCTGTGTTCGATGGGCCATGACCCGCCATAAAGTTTGTGGCGTGCTACGCTGCATGCACTGTCACTGGAAGCGCCTCTGGAGTAATGTCAGGACTCCTAGCTAGTCCATACTCCACGCCACATTCCATACCTCAAGTATTCCTGCGCACATATGTACCCTCCAGGCGCAATATTCCTATTTGTCAAGTGCTCCTGCGCTCTCTATGTCATTCAGGCGCAACAATCTTACTGCTTTGGTGCTCTCGTATTCATACTCCGCACTATGGGCGCAATGTTTTTACCATAGTCTTTCCAGTGCGCTGTAGCACCACTCTGTGCTTTCTGGCAATTCCATGTTTACTTTCCAGATGCTCTCGCAGCAGTATCAGCGTTCTGGACGTATTATTATTATATTTTCTATCCTTGCAGATAGGCTCCAGACTGTTCGCTCTTCAGTTGCCCCCAGCCATTCTGGGTCCACCCACACCAGCCTCTAATATCCAATCCTACAGAATCTACTCCTGGTGACATCTCTGACACACTGACTGCTGATTCTCGGCAGATGCCACGATGGCTCCCCATCCTATGCCTCCTGATAGCACCACCATCGTTTTCTGGGGGAGGATGGATGCTGGATCGTTTCTCTCCATCAAGATGACTTTGCCATCTCTTTACTAGGGGGAAGGGATGCTACATCTGTGGCCACTCGCGTATAAGACAGCAAACAGTCGCACACCTGCATCCTACGGGTGAGCACGTGGCAGGTGTTATTTTACGGTTTCGGATTTCCCACCACCATCCCCATCACCGACCAGTGCATGCCTCACATGTTAGTGAGTATCATGAACAGCAACCAAACAGGCTGGTTTGTTGTTCACAGAATCTTCGGCAGCCGCCATGAGAGGTGCCAGGCTTGCTGAACGTAGCCCCTGCATCCATGACTGTGGCACTGCTTTCGTTGACTCTATTTCACCTCTGCATCACGTTCCCACGAGTAGGTCACCCCATAGTCAAGCGTCGCCAGTTCACACCGAGCTCTCCACGGACGAGTTCCCTGGGCTTTACACCAACCACTGACCCACTCCATGTATCAAAAGCCTTCTTGGAACCTCCAGTGGTCTGCTTTCTGACGTCAGCTAGTCCGGCGACTTAGTATCTTCACCTCCGACTTCATGTGCAGCTACCAGCAGTCGTTTTCATGCTACACAGAGACTTGGCCTGTGCAACGTCAGACCTCCAGTACTTAGGTTCTACTGCACGTCGTAGTATTCGTGTAGTTAGAGACAATAAATGCACGACGTGAGATTTTCACACTACTATTTGCACTTTAGCATTCTTCGATGGACACAGCTTGAAGTATCGAAATCATTGTTCAAGACAGAGACATGATTGATAAGTTCAAAATGGTTCAAATGGCTCTGAGCACTATGGGACTTAACTTCTGTGGTCATCAGTCCCCTAGAACTTAGAACTACTTAAACCTAACTAACATAAGGACATCACACACATCCATGCCCGAGGCAGGATTCGAACCTGCGACCGTAGCAGTCGCGCGGTTCCGGACTGAGCGCCTTAACCGCGAGACCACCGCGGCCGGCGATTGATAAGTATTTCTTGTCTTTGTATAATTAAGCTCCAAAGAAGGAGGAGAGAAGCTTTTAACTAACCACCAATATACTTTTTGTTCACAGTATACGTGGGCATTAAATATTGCCACAACGAACACGACCTGCGTCATAACAGTCCCCATGTAAATTACCCTTAATCGCAATTCCTGGCTTTCCCTGAATCGGGATAAATGGGAAAATAAAGTTTCAATGGCCAGGTAATGCATGGAACGAATAGAAATTGAATAGAATTTTTAGAAAGTGTGTAGCTAAGTGTTAGCTGGAGAAAGAGTGGGTTAGTGTGACTGGTATTGACGTAAGAAATGTATTTAATTCGAAATTGGAAGGAGCGGTTCATAGCAAAAGAGTAAGTATAAATAGAGACGCGAATATGGAGAATATTGAATGTAATCAATATGCAAAAATAAAATTCACACAATAAGAAAATATGGAATACGCTGACAAATCAGTTATGGGACTAATTTATTTCTTTATAAGAACCTAATTAATGAATGTTAAAATGTAGGTTCAACCTCAATTCACAATGTGAAAGCACTAGAATTGATTTCTTGTCTACGCATACAAAGCGGTAAGTCGTTCAAATGGCTCTGAGCACTATGGGACTTAACAGCTGTGGTCATCAGTCCCCTAGAACTTAGAACTACTTAAACCTAACTAACCTAAGGACATCACACACATCCATGCCCGAGGCAGGATTCGAACCTGCGACCGTAGCAGTCGCGCGGTTCCGGACTGCGCGCCTAGAACCGCGAGACCACCGCGGCCGGCCGCGGTAAGTCGTGCTACATACGTGTTCGCATCCGGGTGTGTCTTTCCTGGAGGAATGCGGATCTTCCACGCGAGTAATTTTTGCTTGTTGTGACACTGTCTACGTTCACGAACTGCATAAGCCGTTTCATTTTATTCCCTTATTGACCATGTTGGATCACGTAACAACTTCAATTCCTTTTCTTTCTTTGTTGTTTCTTTCTATTTCCCAGTACTCCCTCATTGTCTCCCCACGTCGTCTTTCCCCTTTTCTGTCGAAGTTGTTCCCAATTTTTTATTTCTTCTGCATTGAAAGCCTTTTAAATTCAGTGTAGTAAATATGCCGTTCTATTTATTCAGTTATACCGACTGGACGCATGATGTTGAAGCACGTTTTCGAAGGACGC
Source organism: Schistocerca americana (assembly GCF_021461395.2). Taxonomy (NCBI): domain Eukaryota; kingdom Metazoa; phylum Arthropoda; class Insecta; order Orthoptera; family Acrididae; genus Schistocerca; species Schistocerca americana. The sequence continues at coordinate 990,810,318 of NC_060121.1, forward strand.
GGTTACAAGGGAAGTGATCACGATATTTAAAATAGTGTTATTTATATTATTATTTTAATTAATTTCATAAGGCTATGAAGGTTTCTTCCTGCAAAAGACGCGTCAATTCTACCACTTTTCGATTGCGAAAGGTGCTTGAATCTGTGTTTTAACACTGATTTTAACATCTACAAGCCTTTATCTGTCGCCGGCCGCTGTGGACGAGCGTTTCTGGGTGCTTCAGTCCGGAACCGCGCTGCTGCTACGGTCGCAGGTTCGAATCCTGCCTTGGGCATGGATGTGTGTAATGTCCTTAGGTTAGTTATGTTTAAGTAGTTCTAAGTCTAGATGACTGATGAGCTCAGATGTTAAGTCCCATAGTGCTTAGAGCCATTTGAACCATTTGAACCTTATCTATGATGGATAAAAAAAATGGTTCAAATGGTTCTGAGCAGTACGGGACTTAACATCTGAGCTCATCAGTCCCCCAGTCTTAGAACTACTTAAACCTAACCAACCTAAGGACATCACACACATCCATGCCCGGCGCAGGATTCGAACCTGCGACCGTAGCAGCAGCGCGGTTCCGGACTGTAGCGCCTAGAACCGCTCGGCCAGCCCGGCCGGCCCTATCATGGATACAATCAAAGGCAATTATTTATTAGACCCAGATTAGTTAATGAAGTGGGAACACGAAAAAAGAAGTAATTGGAGCTCCTGAGTTACTAGCACATTACATTCCACCCAGAAAAGCACGTAGTAAAGAGGTAACAGGTATTGACTTGCCTTTAGCATGAATATGTTCTGTCAACAGCTGTTCACTCTAACGTAGCACAAAGCTGGGCTGCTAATACAAGTTCTGCCATACTTATTGTTTTCATAAAGGATATGTTTTGAAATGGTCACTGATGTATGTTGCGTTCCGCAAGTAAGTGGCAATGTGAGATAAATTGACGGCTAATTATTAAAGAATTTCACAGAGAACGGATGATTTGAGACGTCGGGTCGAAGGATGGATTCACGTAATTCCGGGACACCACGTCTACGGTTACCATGGGCAGTCGTCCGGAAGGCTGTCGCACTCGGGTTTTTCCCTAATTACTGCAGCGTCTGGAATACAGATGGTGACGTGGTAATCGAAGCCGGAAATATGGTACGCTGGTCCGTGGCTACTCACCCAGCCGCAGCGGATCGGTGACGGCGATGAGGGAGGCCAGCTTCTGCAGGTAGTTGACGTCCATCACGACGACCACGTCGGAGCTGAGGTTGAGCGTCACGTTGGTGTCCTGCAGGACCGCGTCCAGGTAGCGCGTCCAGTTCATCTGTAGGCATCGAGGCATGCCATGACATCTCAGCAAACAGTATCTTAATTACAGGACTATTACAAATGATTGAAGCGATTTCATAAATTCACTGTAGCTCCATTCATTGACATATGGTCACGACACACTACAGATACGTAGAAAAACTCGTAAAGTTTTGTTCAGCTGAAGCCGCACTTCAGGTTTCTGCCGCCAGAGCGCTCGAGAGCGCAGTGAGACAAAATGGCGACAGGAGCCGAGGAAAGCGTATGTCGTGCTTGAAATGCACTCACATCAGTCAGTCATAACAGTGCAACGACACTTCAGGACGAAGTTCAACAAAGATCCACCAACTGCTAACTCCATTCGGCGATGGTATGCGCAGTTTAAAGCTTCTGGATGCCTCTGTAAGGGGAAATCAACGGGTCGGCCTGCAGTGAGCGAAGAAACGGTTGAACGCGTGCGGGCAAGTTTCATGCGTAACCCGCGGAAGTCGACGAATAAAGCAAGCAGGGAGCTAAACGTACCACAGCCGACGGTTTGGAAAATCTTACGGAAAAGGCTAAAGCAGAAGCCTTACCGTTTACAATTGCTACAAGCCCTGACACCCGATGACAAAGTCAAACGCTTTGAATTTTCGGCGCGGTTGCAACAGCTCATGGAAGAGGATGCGTTCAGTGCGAAACTTGTTTTCAGTGATGAAGCAACATTTTTTTCTTAATGGTGAAGTGAACAGACACAATGTGCGAATCTGGCGGTAGAGAATCCTCACGCATTCGTGCAGCAAATTCGCAATTCACCAAAAGTTAACGTGTTTTGTGCAATCTCACGGTTTAAAATTTTGCGGCCCCTTTTTCTTCTGCGAAAAAAACGTTACAGGACACGTGTACCTGGACATGCTGGAAAATTGGCTCATGCCACAACTGGAGACCGACAGCGCCGACTTCAACAGGATGGTGCTCCACCGCACTTCCATCATGATGTTCGGCATTTCTTAAACAGGAGATTGGAAAACCGACGGATCGGTCGTGGTGGAGATCATGATCAGCAATTCATGTCATGGCCTACACGCTCTCCCGACTTAACCCCATGCGATCTCTTTCTGTGGGGTTATGTGAAAGATTCAGTGTTTAAACCTCTTCTACCAAGAAACGTGCCAGAACTGCGAGCTCGCATCAACGATGCTTTCGAACTCATTGATGGGGACGTGCTGCGCCGAGTGTGCGAGGAACTTGATTATCGGCTTGATGTCTGCCGAATCACTAAAGGGGCACATATCGAACATTCGTGAATGCCTAAAAAAACTTTTTGAGTTTTTGTATGTGTGTGCAAAGCATTGTGAAAATATCTCAAATAATAAAGTTATTGTAGAGCTGTGAAATCGCTTCAATCATTTGTAATAACCCTGTATTATGTGTGTAAAAAATGGAACTTTTAAATTTCACTAAAATACCCACACTCTATGCAACAGGAACTTCTCATTTACCAAACTGGCACGAGTCAGAATCAAGACCTGGCTCTCATCTTAACTTACTGATGCAAAAATGTGTTATGCATGCTGGCCCAAAACTTAGTTATACAGATGCACCGGCTGAAAGGAAAAGTGTTACAGCATTAAGCGGGAGCCCGTTTTTTAACAAACTTTGGGGAGATAACAATTACTGAATTTCAGATATACCTGTTTTGCAGACTACTGTGTTTTTGCTCTTCTATATAAATGCTCAAATATGCTTAAGTGCCTTTGTCCCGTTATCAGCAGTTACTTATATTCATTTGTATAAAATTTAGACATGTTTTAATTAACAAGTATCTTCTGGCTGCTTTCAGGTGTGCACTTGTAACAGAGACGTCAGTAACATTGCTGCATAATAATGTCGGGATATTTACTCGTAATATGGACTTGATAGCAGTTTCTCTTCTTTTAAAGACAATAAAACCACTTAAAGGAAATTTTAGACTTTTTTTCAAACGACTCATGCAACAATCCTTAACGTTCGGTAGTTTAACTTTCAGATGCTACCCTTGGACTGGAGTTACCAGGCCTTTCCGTGGTAGGTATTTAGTCGAATTTTCGTCAACCCTGGTTTTTTCCGCTAAATCAGTATTTACCATCGCACAGTGAAGTTGCGGACATCCTGAAACCCATCCAGGTAGGTGGACTGATTGTTTAAAGGATAGTGGGAGACCGATCCGCTCCGCCGCACGACCAGCAGGTCTTCTGTGGACATTTGGCGTCAACCTGACCGCCACAAACAGAAACGAGACCCATCAGCGAACACGGTAGCACGCCGCTCAGTCTCCCAGTTGAGTCAGCCTCTCTGATGTCTGTGTTGCGGTGTCAGCAATAAACGACGTACGACAACTACCGTACCGTCTTCCAGTAATCTGTTCCGGATAGTTCGCGGTGGCTTTTTGCCTACGACCACAGCCTAGATTTGTGCTGTTGTCCCGTCTATTCACAAGCATACGATATTCTCGTGGTATAGCTCTTCTGTAAGGACACTTGCCTGCTCTTCTTGACACATTGTCACACTGAGTCTGTGAGATATGCAGTATATGCTCCCATGTTATTCGTGGCACTTATTCGACCTTTCTCAAAGCCCGAAAGATAGTGACAAGCTTCATGTGATTGTCCTCTGCGCACGCTGTGTTGTGGTGTGTACGTGGGAAGTTCGAGTAACAACCAAATAGCCAACATATACTCAGCCGCTAACTGAGTCGCCAGTTGGTTATAGACTCTGATAGAGCTTCCATCGAGTCCTGGACCTATGTTCAGTTTCGACGCTTCAGTTGTTTCTCACCGCCACAGACACTTATATCTTCACTCATCTTCTCAGTGATACTATAATTAAGGGCAGGTTTACTATCTTTTGGTTCAAAAAATCGGTCTTTTAAAAATTGCATTTTTGGATCCATCTAAGTGTTTAGAATCCATCCCCGAAGCGGTTTTTCCGAATACGGAACGGAAATGTTTGTTATTCACGGCTGAACAAAAAAATGGACCTGCCTGAAACCGGCCTTTTTCACGCACCAGTTTTTTTCTTTCGGAGGACGAGCTATTGTACCGGTGCTTGGGAGGAAACACACAAAATTCAAATGAAAGTTTGAACGCGTGTGTTTGGGAGTTAGCCCCCAAGCATTTACATTCTGGTGCGAAGACTGTGGGGTTGCGACTTTCCTGGCAGTGAGCAGCTTCAACGAAGGGTATTGAGCAATTCTGAAGACCATGACAACGATGGACGCCACCCTGGGACTCTATTCGACGCAGTTCGCCAAGCTATCGGACGACCACCGGATTCAAGCGGCCGAAAACCGCTTGTCACCGGCCGTGCGAGCGGCTCTGGAGCAGCGCAGGATGGCCCAGATCGAGCAGAACGCCCTCTGTGAGGAAGAGGAAGGACTAGTTTATGGACCCGGAATAGCAGACTGAACGTACGTTGCATGATATTGCATTTATATGTAGTCAAAACTTCAAACGCGTTTTTCTCGAAATGACGTTTTTTTATCGCGCGGTATGGTAACTTCAAATCTACTGAACCGATTTGCATGATTCTTTGTTTCCGACGAAGCTAAGTAAATTGTCTAGGAGTTGTACCGCTTTTATTCCGGTCCATCAACTACAAATATTTTTACTTGACCGACGAATTCGAAAAATTGATGAAAAAAACCCTATTTTTCTTCAAATGGCCACAATTGTGTTTCCTATGGTCCAAATAACTTAAGCGAGGTGTAACTCCTACAGAATTTTATATACTTCCCTAACGTCAACTCAGTTTTGATTTCAGGCGAGCCGGCTGACCTGTGATTTACCGCACTTGGAGGTGTACATCGAAATATTGTTTCATTCCGATGGCACTTCCGCCATTAATCTTCGATATTTCCGGTCGAAAAAATCCAATTTCTAGAGTAAATATCAATAAACATTTTGACCCAATTTGACATTGATATCTATAAGACATCCCGAGAAAAAAATTCTCAAAGAACGTGCTTTTTTCGGGCCAAAGATAGTAAACCTCCCCTTAAATTAGACTAACAACCCTGGAGTTTCCTTGTAAAGAAACATTTGAAAACGGAGTTAAGTATGCCTCCTTTTGTTTCCTTAGATTCAGTTTAAGGTCCTACCTCGTACGCGAGTGACTGGACACTAATTTTGGTTCCACTAATAGCCTTATGGTTCAAATGGCTCTGAGCACTATGGGACTTAACATCTGAGGCCAACAGCCCCCTAGAATTTAGAACTACTTAAATCTAACTAACCTAAGGACATCACACACATCCACGCCCGAGGCAGGATTCGAACCTGCGACCGTAGCGGTAGCGCCTAGAACCGCTTGGCCACAATGGCCGGCTAATAACCTTATATGCGGCTAGAATTTCTTTGGGTTTTGCGAAAGATCTTTCGGCCATACTGTGCTACAACAGTCATTGATGGCTTCACGCTTTGCTTTCTTGACAGCCAAACATTTCGGCAATATTGTGCTAGTATAGTTACTGATGGCTTCACGCATTGCTTTCTTGACACCCAAACTGGTTATCTGGAAAAAATTTGCGCTGTTCGGGTTTCAACGGCGGTCCTTGCGGTATTCGAACAGATTCCTACCGAGAAATTGTTCGGTCTCCAAAAACATTGTCCTATGTTCACGGAAGTGGCCCGTTTCTAGCGAAGAATGACCTTTATTTACTCAGTATCATTTCTGCTTCTCATAATATATGTCTTTGATAATGTATCGGCCTTAACACTGCCGTTATCGTAGGAATAACAGCTACATACCAGCGTAACGACATTGAAGGCGGTTTAGTTTCGAACGGCTGCGTAGCTGTTCTCGTCTACCAGACTCCATCACACGCGAGCTCCACCATAACTGCACTGTGGCTGAACAATGGGAGCTGTACGCGCGGTCAGCGCATCCGATAACCAATTGACCGGAAAACTGTCCGTCCTAATTTCCCAGGCCACTGATCCTCACGCACCGCGGAAACACCATAAAAGCTCTTCCTGTTACCACCCTGCACTGTACAGATGTGGTCTGTCGCTGTGGAAACGCATGTATCCAAATTCGCTTTTAACGCACTACATCCTTTTCAGCGAGCATGTTAGTGTTTAACAAGCGGATCCATGGTCACATTAGCGGTTTTAAATATTTTACACTTTTTAATTTCTATAATCTCTCTCTCTCTCTGTCTCTATGTCCTTCCTCAGTTTCAGACACTGGCCCTGGTGCAATCCACGTGGAGGTACTCTCTTCTTCCTTACAGTACAAGATGTCTCTCAAACTTCACAATGAAATAACATCACCGATAATAAACTTGTATCCAATGGATCAAATAAAAAATGATTTCATCTTGTAATCTGTTGCAATCAGGACGACACATTGGACCGAAATTTAAACATTTGATTTGGTCATCTCTTTTATTCTACAGCGACATCAAGTGAATAAGTCATGCTAACTGCCAGCAAATTAGCGTATTACACAAATTTTCTCTTATTTTAATTTGACGAAATTAGTTTATGTAACCGAAGACACATGTTTTGGCGATGACTTGTGTTCTACTCGAGTCTAATGAGTTCTGATGCTTGTAACACTTGAAAATGGCCTAACGCCGCATTCTAGATTGTGGAATAAGACATGTATTACAATCAAATGGCGATTATATCTTTAAGGGGCTCCGGAAAGGCTCAAAATCATGAAAAGTTCAATTTTTACTTTTTTGCGTTTTCTGAATCTGCAGACTATTACCTTTTAATACATATATAATTTATTCAATTCCGAAGACTGCAACTATTTTTAATTTTTTTTGAAATGTGTTCTACATGGGCGTGACCCACTGTAGGGCTGTTAAACTGCTGTCAAATGGTGTTATTATTAACTTCCGTGTTCATCAGGTACATTTTAGTGATGTGAGATAAAGTATGCGTTGTGGCTAACCTGTGATGGTTCAATATATATCGCTGGTGTGATTGTCGATTGTTTCATGTTTATTTACTGTGTCGTTATCTCGAAAATATTCGTAATTAATTCTGTTTCTTGAGTCTCTGTTTTGTTGAAGTATAATAATGAGTAAAAGTAAAGTTATTAGAAATCCTCTGAAGGCTTTTAAGAAAAGGAGAAATGATGGAAAGCCAAAGGTATGTGTTATTACTGTAAACAATAAAGACGATAAACAAGTGAGTGAACCTAACCTCTCAAGTACACCTGCCCATAGCAGTTAAAGTGGGAAAGAAAATACTTCACAGAAGAAGCTTGGTTCAATGAGTGAAAACTATGAATGTTTTATGGGCGAATCGGATGTGAATGAAATATTTGATATGTCGGTTCTCAAAGGAATTTTTTCAAACTGTGTAAGATGTATTCATTGTAGTGAAGTTGGTCTGGAACTCTCCATAATAAAGCACGTAGGACTTGCTAGTGAAATACAACTGAAATGTGATAAGTGTTCATACATGACCACCTTTTGGAACAGTGTTGCAGTAACTGCAACTGAAGAAAATGGTAGCAAAATCTACGAACACAACAACGAGCGATGCTTGCTTTAGACAAGGAACGGCTTCGGGCTGCAGACAGGGCTGTAAAGAGTCTAGAAATACAAGCAAGAGTAAACAGGAGGAGGAACAAGAGGAAGCTGGAGGAGGAGTTTGCAGAGGATGAAGATAATCCATCCTATGGACCTGGAATGCACTAAAAAGTTAATCCAATCTTTGTCGCTCGATTCCCAAAACTTTTATTTTCTCATACTAATTACATGTTTTCCAAGGATCTTCCAAACATATTTGTTTCAAACTTTCAGTAAATGTTACACAGTACCTTCTGCATAATTTAACACAGCCTTTTTCCAAAAAACTGTATATTTTTGAATATATAAATAAAAAATTGCAAAAAAATCATCTTTAATAACTGAACTAAAATTTTGTAAAATCCCTGTGTTAAGTTGTAGCCCATATTCCAATAAATAATCTGTAAAAAGTTCAACTTTCTACCTCAAATACTTTGTGAGGAAAGATGTAATTTATAAGCGTTATTTTAACATTGCAAGTATAGGGCGTTCCGGAGCCCCTTAAAACAATATTAATTTATCTTTCCTTCTCCTAGTTGGCAAAATGATGCGTAAGTATTTGAGATCTCAGCCCATTTATGCAGCTCGGGTATTTTCAAAGTGACGAATATTCTTCTTTCAAAATACTTCGAGAAATACACTATGTGATCAAAATTATCCGGAACCCTGGCTGAAAATGCGTCACAAGTTCGTGGCGCCCTCCATCGGTAATATTGGAATTCAATATGGTGCTGGCCCACCCTTGACTTTGGTGAAAGCTTCGACTCTCGCAGGCATATGTTCAGGCAGGTGCTGGAAGGTTCCTTGGGGAATGGCATCCCATTCTTCACGGAGTGCTGCACTGAGAAGAGGTATCGATGTCGGTCGGTTAGGCCTGGCACGACGTCGGCGTTCCAAAACATCCCAAAGGTGTTCTGTGGGATTCAGGTCAGGTATCTGTGCAGGTCAGTCCATTACAGGGATGGTATTGTCGTGTAACCACTCCGCCACAGGCCGTGCATTATGAACAGGTGCTCGATCGTGTTGAAAGATGAAATCGCCATCCCCGAATTGCTCTTCAACAGTGGGTAGTAAGAAGATTCTTAAAGCATAAATGTAGGCCTGTGGTGTGATAGTACCATGCAAAACAACAAGGGGTGCAAGCCCCCTCCGTGAAAAACACGACCACACCATAACGCCACCGCCTCCGAATTTTATTGTCGGCACTACACACGCTGGCAGGTGACGTTCACCTGGCATTCCACATACCCACACCCTGCCATCGGATCACCACATTGTGTACTGTGATTCGTCACTCCACACAATGTTTCTCCACTGTTCAATCGTCCAATGTTTACGCTCTTTAGACCAAGCGATGCGTCGTTTGGCATTTACCGGCGTGATGTGTGGCTTATGAGCAGCCGCTCGACCGTGAAATGCAAGTTCTCTCACCTCCCGCCTAACTGTCACAGTACTTGCAGTGGATCCTGATGCAGTTTGGAATTCCTGTGTGATGGTCTGGATAGATGTCTGCCTATTACACATTACGACCGTCTTCAACTGTCGGCGGTCTCTGTCAGTCAACAGACGAAATCGGCCAATATGCTTTCGTGTTGTTACGTGTCCCTTGACCTTTGCAATTCACTATCACATTGGAAACCATTGGAAACATTGGACCTAGGGATGTTTAGGAGTGTGGAAATGTCGCGTTCAGACGTACGACACAAGTGACACCCAATCACGTGACCACGTTCGAAGTCCGTGAGTTCCGCGGAGCGCCCCATTCTGCTCTCTCAGGATGTCTAATGACTACTGAGGTCGCTGATATGAAGTACCTGGCAGTAGGTGGCAGCAGCACAATGTACCTGATATGAAAAACGTATGTTTTTGGGGGTGTCCGGATACTTTTGATCACACAGTTTATTTTCAGTTCCAGCATTCATCTGGTGATTAAGGGAAAGCAAGAACGGTAATCGAAGAATTAGAATTACTTTTAATTTATAACTGGGGCAATACTATACATTTTATTACTTCCAGAGCTTTCAGTTAAGATCTAAGTAACATTCAAATCAACTTTATACGCGGAAACAACGTAAAACGGGAACGAAAAGCAGCGAGAGGAAAAATAAACAGTTTTAACGGTGGAAATCACGAGTGCGCCGGATCTGGTTGCCGACAGCGGTACAACCAGCAGCAGGAGTTTGTTTGGAGAGAGCTAATTGCTGTGTGTGTGCGCCGCGCGGCTGTTCCAGCAGCCTCCAGCGGCCACCTGGCCATCGGCAGGCGGCGCAGCGCAGCGCCTGTTTAACTCGTGACCGTAATCCCAATTTAGCGGGCGCGCCTCTGAAAGGGCCGCCAGAAAGCTCATTTCCGCGGCGGACACAGCCGCCGCTCCGGCCAGAATATTTGATTAACAGTATCGCGCGCCGTACCTGCGGGAAAGCGCCGCCTCGCAGTGCTCCTGTGCTGGAGCGGCGGGCGTACTGGGCCACCAGCGGCCGCGCCGTCTTAACTCACAACGACTTGACGAACAAGTGCTCGTGGCAGAACTTTTAACGTAGGTTACTTGGAAGTGGTGTATTCGTTGCAGTAGGCACCATACTAAACCCCAAGATGTGACCGCAAACTTGAGATAAAACATCAGAATGCTGTGTTACCTGACCCCAACGATCCTTCCATCTCTATCAGTTCACCTCCTAGTGCAACCACTGGCTCCTCAAAATTAACCCTGTCAAAACCCAGGCAATAATTATAGGCTTAATCACCGGCACCTTCCGTCCCCGCGACTTTTACCTTAGCATTTGTAACAGTCCTATACAGGTAACTAAAATACCTCGTAGTAACACTTGATCGCTGGTTAATAGGGACTTCCAGTATCAGCCGCACGCAGTTGACGTCAACAAGTGTATGGGCCTGAAGATGACTTTGTTACAACGTTGAAAATAGTTGCCAAAATATAATCGACATCTTAAATACAGCTGGAGGAATTTCTTCATTTTTAATGTAGACTAATAAGGAAGCCCCATATACAAACCATTCAACAGAACGGGCACAATAGACCAAAATTACTGAAACTACTAACTGGCCAAACATGGGGACTGCATCCTTCCACACCTATGTAGCGCTAATCCGACCCATCCTCTGCTACGATAATGTGGCATGGACTTCCGCTCCCTCCCCCCCCCCCCCCTCGCCCCCCTTTTATCAAGCCCTACAAATCCTCGAACGCCACGCCCACCTCCTAGTCTTTCGGTTCCGCTTACCCTCCCCCACCCGTATCTCGCTCATGATCTCGGAATATCCACTGGCCTATGGCAAGGAATTTTATTGCATGTTATGGGTACGAAACGTGTAGCAGCAGAGTTTTTTGCAAAGTTTTTGAATTACGACCAAAAACTAAGTCGCCGAGACATCGCTCAGGAATTGCTGAATGAAGTCGACAACGATCCATAACTTCTAAAGAAGGTTATAAGAGGTAACGGAATATGGGTACACGGGTATGACGTCGTAACTAAGGCTCATATCCTCTAATGGGAACTGCCGGAAGAGCCAAGACCGGAAAAAATTCCACAATTTAGATCATATGTGATAGTTCTTTGTTTTCTTCGATTAAAATGGAGTAGGGCATCATGAGTTCCTGTCTTATGGTCGTACGGTCAATAAGGAATACTATCTGGAAGATAGGCGCCGTTTGCGTGAAGGAATCCGAAGAAAACTACCAGAGTTATGGGAAAACCCCTCGTGGAAATTGCATTGCGATAATGCTCCCACTCACACCTTTAAATCTACATCTAAGTAGATACTCTGCAAGCCGCCGTACGGTGCGTGGCGGAGGGTGTCCTGTACCTAAACTTGTCATTATCTTTCCTGTTCCACTAGCGGTAGAGGGAGTGAAAAACGACTTTCTGCGTGCTTCCGTGTAGCCCTAATTTCTCGTATCTTATCTTCGCGGTCCTTATGCGCGGTATATGCTGGCGGCAATAGAATCGTTCGGCAGTCAGTTTCAAATGCCGGCTCTCTAAATTTTCTCAGTAGTGTTTCTCGAAAAGAACGCCTCCTTCCCTCCAGGGATCCCCATTTGAGTTCTCGACGCATCTCCGTAACACTTACGTGTTGTCCGAAGCTACCGGTAACGAATCTAGCAGACCTCCTATGAATTCCTTCGATGCTTTCCTTCAATCCGACCTGGTACGGATCCCCAACACTCGAGCAGTACTTAAGAACAGGTCACATGAGCGTCCAACATGCGGTCTCCCTTACAGGTGAAGCACTCTTTCTTAGATTTCTCCCAACAAACAGGAGTCGGCCATTCGCCTTCCCTACGACACGCTCGTTACATCTCAAATCGCTTTGCAACGTTACGCCCAGATATATAAACGACTTGACTGTATCAAGCGGGCCACTGGTAATACTGTATCGGAACATTACAGGTTTGATCTTTCCACTCATCTGCATTAACTTACGTTTATCCACATTTAGGCCTAGCTGCCGTTCATGACACCAAATGGAAATTTTGTCTTGTATCTTCCTACAGGCGCTGAACTTTGACAGCTTTCCATACAGCACGGCTTCATCAGCAAACAGCCACAGATGGTTGCCCACCCGACACCTCCAAATAATTTACGTACGTGGAGATCAACAGCGGTCCTATGACACTTCCCTGGGGCACTCCTGACGATATCCCTGTCCCTGATGAACACTCGCCGTCGAGGACGACACACTGGGCTCTATTATGTAAGAAGTGTTCGAGCCACTCACATATCTGTGAACTTATTCCATGTGCTCCTACAATCGTTAACAGCCTGCAGTGGGGCACCGTGCCAAATGCTTTCCGGAAATCTGGAAATATGGAATCTGTCTGTTGCCCTTCGTCCTCAATTCTTGGTCGTGATAATTTGGGCAAAAAATAAAACCGTTATGTTGCCTCAGCCACCGCATTCGCCTGCGACTTCTTTCTATGCCTGAGGCTGAAGAGAACCACGAAAAGCCCGCATCTCGTGGTCGTGCGGTAGCGTTCTCGCTTCCCACGCCCGGGTTCCCGGGTTGGATTCCCGGCGGGGTCAGGGATTTTCTCTGCCTCGTGATGGCTGGGTGTTGAGTGCTGTCCTTAGGTTAGTTAGGTTTAAGTAGTTCTAAGTTCTAGGGGACTGATGACCATAGATGTTAAGTCCCATAGTGCTCAGAGCCATTTGAACCATTTTTGAGAACCACGAAAGGAAGTCGTGTTGCCGCTATTAGTGAGATAAAAACAGAATCGCAGAAGGAGCTGAACGACATAACGAAAAGTGAGTTCCAGAAATGATTCCCAGACTGGAAACGGCGTTTACAAAAGTGTATTATACGAGGGCTATCCACAAAGTACGTTTTGGAATTAAAAATAAATAAAGTATTGGAAATTTTTTTTATTAGATACAGATGAAAGCCACACTTAAATACTACTTTTCTACATAGTTGTCATTTAATTTAAGGCACTTATCGTAGCGATGGACGAGCTTGGAAATTCCTTCGTCGTAACATTCGGCCGCCTGCGGCTTCAACCACGTGGTTGATCAGTAACCCGGTAGAAATACGATTTTTGTGGATTTCCTGGAAAGAGGCACTACAATAAACTCTCAAAGGTATTGCCAAACTCTGCACGACCTCAGAAGAGCAATACAAAACAAGCGCAGGGGAAAGTTGGGCTCAAAGATCTTGCTGATTCACGACAACGCCCGGGCCCACACGGCAAATGCCACTCGTGAAGTTCTCGAATTATTTAAGTGGGAGTTGTTTCCTCATCCGCCGTACAGTCCCGACCTGCCACCGAGCGACTTCCACTTATTCCCAGCAATGAAGAAGTGGTTGGCTGTGCAGCGTTTTGATGGCGACGCACAGCTTCAAGAAGAGGTAACCACGTGGTTGAAGGCGCAGGCGGCCGAATTTTACGACGAAGGAATTTCCAAGCTCGTCCATCGCTACGATAAGTGCCTTAATTTAAATGGCAACTATGTAGAAAAGTAGTATTTAAGTGTGGCTTTCATCTGTATATAATAAAAAAATTTCCAATACTTTATTTTTAATTCTAGAACGTAATGTACTTTGTGGATAGCCCTCGTATTTGAGGGGAATTATTTTGGGGGTGAAAAAGTTGATGAATTAATAAAGATTGTGTAAGAAAAACAAAACTCCCCGTTATTTTTTGATCACACCTCTCCAGAAGAAATGAGTGGCGACCCACGACGATTTCCGTCCTTTTACTCGGAGGAGGCAGTGTCGGTGTGAGCGCTCGGGCAGAAGCCCCGCCGCCGCCGTTGCGCCGCCTCGCGGCACTTTGCGCGTGCGAGAGCCGCGAGCAGGTGCGAGCGGCGGCGGGGGTAGAGCCCGCCTCCCGCGGCGGCCGTAAAGCCGTCGCCGTCTCCGCCGCCGTGCTCCGCCCTCGTCTGCTCGTCCCGGCACACACAACCACTCCGCCGCCGTACGTGCACCCGCTCTGCGGCTGACGCGCCTACTTGCCGGCAGCACCGAAAACAGCCAGCCTCACCTACCCTTCAAACTATTCTTTTTGCTGACATCTCTAACCGGATTTTCTTGCCCTCTTCTACATCTTTTTTTTTGCTTCCTTTATTGAATTTCGATCCCCCCCCCCCGAAGGCGGCGGGCTGGCAGCAGCTTACTATGCCGCTCTTCAGCCTACAGACTTTGTTAAAAAGATGAAGAGAATAAATAATAAAAACAGGCGATAAAATCGGAGACTTAAATAGTAACATGGCGAAAAAAATCGTGGAACTTAAAACATAGAACAGAGGGATGATGATGCTAATAAAATATATACGAAGCAGACAGGTAAAACAAGAGACAGACAATTAAAAAACACGGCGACAGTCTGGTTTGTGTTCGCAAAAGACGTAAAATTCACACTTAGCGACAGCATGGTTTCTGTTCGCAACACGAGAAAGACGAACAACACTGAACGTTCACTGGAACACTGCACTAAAAAGTTGGCAAATGTGACATAGTACAGCCGAGGGCAGGTGGGGGGAAATTGGACAGATGATGGGAAAATAAAAAAGGGGGGGAAGGACAGGAAAAGCGAAGGGGGGGGGGAGGCGGGAGAGGAGCCGATGGAGGATGAGGACCCATAAGAGGGGTGGGGGTGGGGGGTGCTGGGCAGACGCGACAGGGAGTCGGGAAGGCCGAGGAGGGGAATACAAAAGGACTCGGGGGGGGGGGGGAGAAGGGAGGTAGGGAGAGGTTTGGTAGGGAGAAAACAGGATGGAAAGGGGGGGGGGGGGAACAGAGAGCCCAGGAAAAGGATGGCGGAAAGGAGGGGGGCGGGGATTCTACATCTGACACTGCTAGTCTTTAAAATAACGGCATTATAAAAGCGGCAGCAAAGCATGTCAATTTGCCGTCGACTGCACTACACGCTTGCATGTGAAAATTAATGTTAATAGGAGTAACGCTATCTAAATCTATCCATACACACATATATACAGGGTGGTCCATCGATCGTGACCGGACCAAATATCTCACGAAATAAGCATCAACCGAAAAGGCTACAAAGAACGAAACTCGTCTAGCTTGAAGGGGGAAACCAGATGGCGCTGTGGTTGGCTCGCTAGATGGCGCTGCCATAGGTCAAGCGGATATCAACTGCGTTTTTTTAAAAATAGGAACCCCCATTTTTTATTACATATTCGTGTAGTACGTAAAGAAATATGAATGATTTAGTTGGACCACTTTTTTCGCTTTGTGATAGATGGCCCTGTAATAGCCACAAACATGGCTCACAATTTTAGACGAACAGTTGGTTACAGGTAGGTTTCTTAGATTAAAATACACAACGTAGGTACGTTTGAAAATTCTACTTCCGTTGTCCCAATGTGATACATATATCTTTGTGAACTTATCATTTCTAAGAACGCATGCTGTTACAGACTGATTACCTGTAAATACCACATTAATGCAATAAATGCTCAAAATGATGACCGTCAACTTCAATGCATTTGGCAATACGTGTAATGACATTCCTCTCAACAGCGAGTAGTTCGCCTTCCGTAATGTTCGCCCATGCATTGACAATGTGCTGACTTATGTTGTCAGGCGTTTTCGGTGGATCACGATGGCAAATATCCTTCAACTTTCCCCACAGAAAGAAATCCGGGGACGTCAGATCCGGTAAACGTGCGGGCCACGGTATGGCTCTCCGATGACCCATCCACCTGTCGTGAAATATGCTATTCAGTACCCATTCAACCGTACGCGAGATACGTGCCGGACATCCATCATGTTGGAAGTACGTCGCCATTCTGTCATGCAGTGAAACATCTTGTAGTAACATCGGTAGAACATTACGTAGGAAATCAGCATACATTTAGACTGCCATCGATAAAATGGGGGCCAATTATCCTTCCTCCCATAATGACGCACCATACATTAACCCGCCAAGGTCAGTGATGTTCCACTTGTCGCAGCCATCGTGGATTTTCCGTTGCCCAATAGTGCATATTATGCCAGTTTACGTTACCGCTCTTGATGAATGACGCTTCGTCGCTAAATAGAATGCATGCAAATAATCTGTCATCGAGAATGAGATTTTCACTCTGCAGCGGAGTGTGCGCTGATATGAAACTTCCTGGCAGATTAAAACTGTGTGCCCGACCGAGACTCGAACTCGGGACCTTTGCCTTTCGCGGGCAAGTGCTCTATCATCTGAGCTACCGAAGCACGACTCACGCCCGGTTACTGGCAGAAGTAAAGCTGTGAGGTCCGGGCGAAAGGCAAAGGTCCCGAGTTCGAGTCTCGGTCGGGCACACAGTTTTAATCTGCCAGGAAGCTTCAATCTGTCATCGGCCCGTAGTTTCTCCTGTGTCCAATGGCAGAACTGTACACGACGTTCAAAGTCGTCGCCATGCAATTACTGGTGCATAGAAATATGGTACGGGTGCAATCGATGTTTATGTAGCATTCTCAACACCGACGTTTTTGAGATTCCCGATTCTCGCGCAATTTGTCTGCTACTGATGTGCGGATTAGCCGCGACAGCAGCTAAAACACCTACTTGGGCATCATCATTTGTTGCAGGTCGTGTTTAACGTTTCACATGTGGCTGAACACTTCCTGTTTCCTTAAATAACGTAACTATCCGGCGAACGGTCCGGACACTTGGATGATGTCGTCCAGGATACCGAGCAGCATACATAGCATACGCCCGTTGGGCAATTTGATCACAATAGCCATACATCATCAAGATATCGACCTTTTCCGCAATTAGTAAACGGTCCATTTTAACACAGGTAATGTATCACGAAGCAAATACCGTCCGCACTGGCGGAATGTTACGTGATACCATGTACTTATATGTTTGTGACTATTACACCGCCATCTATTACAAAACGAAACAAGTGGTCCTACTAAAACATTCATATTTCTTTATGTACTACACGAATACGTAATAAAAATGGGGGTTCCTATTTAAAAAGACGCATATATGGTGACTCTCGTAAGTGTCTTCAGGCGCAGTTTCTCTGGTGACCTATGTATAGAAATATCAGTGAAATATCTCAAATATTTTAAAAAAAGTATGTCCCAAAGCCATGGGTAAAGCTCCTCTTACAGTTCTGTATCTATTTCAAGAAACCTGCTGTACATACTATCTGCAAAGAAATATGGAGGGGTAAGAACAAGAATCCTTCTGCATTGGTAGGTATGGTAACATGGAGAGAGAAGGAGGTAGGAGGACATGAACACAGATATGGGATAGGAGGCGATGGACAGAGAGAGGGGTAGGGAGGGGGTTCAAATGGTTCAACTAAGCACTATGGGACTTAACTGCTGGAGTCATCAGTCCCCTAGAAGTCAGAACTACTTAAACTTAACTAACCTAAGGATATCACACACCTCCATGCCCGAGGCAGGATTCGAACCTGCGACCATAGCAGCAGGGCGGATCCAGACTGTAGCGCCTAGAACCGCTCGGCCACTCCGGCCGGCCGAGGGGGAGACGGGCAGAAAGTCGAGGAGATGGACAGAGAGAAGGAGGTGCAATAGATGGACAGAGAGAGGGAGAGAAGAACAAGGATAGAGAGAGGAGGAGGAGGAGGAGGAGGAGGAGGAGGAGGAAATGGACAGACAATGGAAAGAGGAGAAGATGGACAGAGACAGGGAAAAGGAGAAGATGGAAAGACAGAGGGGTGGGGAGGAGGTGGATAGAAGTAGGGGTGAGGAGGAAATCGACAGAGAAAGGAATGAGGACGAGATGGACAGAGAGAGAGGACAGAAGGAGATAGGTGGAGAGATGGCAGGGAAGGAGATGGACAGAGAGGAAAGAGGAGGAGATTAACACAGACCAGAGGAGGACGAGATGGACAGAGAAAGGAGGAAGCGGTGATGAATAGAGAGAGGCGAAGAAGGAGACGGACAAAGAGGGGGGCGCAGGATATGAGAGGTGGGAGGAGGAGATGGAAAGAGGGGAAAGGAGCTGATGGTCAGGCAAAGGAAAGAAGAGATGGACAGAGAGAGAGAGAGAGAGAGGGGAGGGAAAGAGAGAGAAAGGAAAAAGGAAGAGATGGAGAACAGGCAAGGAGGAGATGGGCAGATATAGGAGGAGGAGGTGATTGACACAAAGGGAAGGAGCAGATGGATAGAGAGAGGGGGATGAGATACGGATAAAGAAAGGGGGAAGGAGTAGCTAGAGGGGGAGGAGGTGATTGGCTTAGAGGCGACTTTGAGGAGGGAGGAGAAACTGGACAGAGGGAGAAGGAATAGAAGGTCAGACGTGGGAGGAACAGATGAACAGGAAGAGGGGGAATGTAGAAGTGGACTAATAGAAGATTAGAATAAATACATACTGGGGCGACGCCGGGTATTTAGCTGGTTATCTATAGAAGGAAATATTACACAGCTGGTTTCTCGTTCAGAAATCGCATCTTCTTGTGAGCAGCAGAAACGTCTCCTGGCAAGTGTCAGAATTCGACAGTGGCAGCATAGTGGCCTGTAGAAACCCACAGTTTATCGTTCCTTGCTACTGCTGGTCGCGCTGGTCGGGACACCACGTACATCGTGAGAATATACACCATCCGTCCGAAGAGTCCAAAAAAAGCACTCCGTCTTCAGGCCACGAGTGGCCTACCGGGACCGTCAGACCGCCGTGTCATCCTTCGAGGAGGATGCTGATAGGAGGGGCGTGGGGTCAGCACGCCACTCTCCCGGTCGTTATGATGGTTTTCTTTGACCGAAGTCACTACTATTCGGTCGAGTAGCTCCTCAATGGGCATCAAAAGGCTGAGTGCACCCAGAAAAATGGCAACAGCGCATGGCGGCCTGGATGGTCACCCATCCAAATGGCGGCCACGCCCGACAGCGCTTAACTTCGGTGATCTGACGGGAACCGGTGTATCCACTGCGGCAAGGCCGTTGCCAAAAAAGTCCAAAGATTGATTTTATTGCTGGCGTGCAAGACAAGCGACGTCAGCGCAGTAACTAAGGCGGCAGCTTCAACCAACAACTGTAAACAACGGATGTGCTTTCCACCAGTCATTTGCGAGCAGGCAGTGTTATTAAGTGGTGGACGTGTGGCCGTAGTGTGTCATCAGTGTTGTATCACAAATGGCGAGGGAGCAACGAACTGAGCATCTCTAGATCAAGTGTTCAAGGCATTCGTCTGAGTATTTTGATGAAGAAAAAAGGTCCCGCACATTTTGACTCCGGAACAATAAACAACGATGCGTGGACGCCTGCCGAAACTTGCTCGAAAAATTCCAGACAGTTCTTTTCTGGAAGAAATCATCATGGATGACGAGATTTGGCACTATCCATACGAACCTGCAACGAAAACGATGAAGTCCAGAATGGGTCTCTGATGGTTCGCCAAGACCGAAGAAGGTGCGAGTTCGCGCGAGTTGAACAACATCCCAATGAATCTCATTTCTGAAGGTTCCACATGCTCTTATAAAAGTTCTCTGAGTTAAACTCAAGTGGAGGCAGACCTGGAGCATTCGAACTACCATCTTAATTTTTCATTTTTTTTTTATTAATGTAGTCTCGAACCTTTTTGGACCGACGGGATACGTCAGAGGCTTCAGGAGGGCCATAAGCCGAGCAGGGTCTCAACGGCCGCACGCGTCTGGCGTCCGAAAGGACAAACGCTTCGTTCTCCCGGCCGTGCATGATTGTACAGATACGACTCGTACCTTGAGTGAGAAGTGGGCTGCACCGCATCAGGGCGAGTGTTCTCACGGACAGTGCGACGATACCGGAGACTGCGCCCTCGACGAGGAAGGCACAGAGCGGCACCACTAGGGGCAGAGTCCACAGCGCTACGGCCGACTGCACCACCAGACACTGGCTAGGGTGGTGCCACTTCCTCTTTTCATTCGAGTCCCAGCCTTTCAGCCTCGTCATTTTCCATTTCCTGGCCATCTCATTTTTTTTTACCTCCATAGCATCTTTTTCCTGCTTCATTTGCAATACCTCTATGGTTTCTCCTCTCGTCAGTAAAATTCAGTCTCTCGTGTGTTATTGAAGAATTTCTACGTGTCTTTGTTCTTTTTCCGATTTTACGCTCTGCATTTGTTCTTCCGAAACTGTTTCCTGGCCATCTCATTTTTTTTGACCTCCACAGCATCTTTTTTTCCTGCTTCATTTGCAATACCTCTATGGTTTCGTCAGTAAAATTCAGTCTCTCGTGTGTTATTGAAGAATTTCTACGTGTCTTTGTTCTTTTTCCGATTTTACTCTCTGCATTCGTTCTTCCGAAACTGTTTCCTGCCCATCTCATTTTTTTTGACCTCCATAGCATCTTTTTCCTGCTTCATTTGCAATACCTCTATGGTTTCTCCTCTCGTCAGTAAAATTCAGTCTCTCGTGTGTTATTGAAGAATTTCTACGTGTCTTTGTTCTTTTTCCGATTTTACGCTCTGCATTCGGTCTTCCGACACTGTTTTCCCGATTCCTGTTTTCAATCATCGTACGAACGTCGAAATGGCAGATATTGAGATTGCCCGTCGTGCTATAGTACGGCAACTAGAGTCACTCACTTATGGAAAGCCATCAGGACCAGGTTAGATACCTTCAGATTCTATAAAGATTACGCGAAAGAATTTGTTCCCCTTCTAGCAGTAGCTCATCGTAGATCGCTTGACCAACGAAGGGTACCTGGAAACTGGAAAAAACCGCAGGTTATTCCTGTCTTCAAGAACGGTCGTAGAACAGTTGCGCACACATTTAGGCCTATATCGTTCCCGTCAATCTGTTGCATGATTATGGAACATGCTTTATGTTAACGAATTATGATGTTTTCGGAGAACGAAACTCTCCTCTATAAAAATCAGTGGATTTTGCTGAAATAGATCTTGCGAAACCCAGCTCGCTCTGTTGCTGGATGAGATTCATATTGGTGTAGACAACTGCGATCGGGTTGCTGCCGTCTTCCTTGACCTCAAGAAGGCGCTGGACCCGGTCCGCAGTGCAGTTCAATGGAAAAACAAGCTAACTGAGTACCAGACCAGATGTGCGATTGGATTCAAGGCATCCTTGTAGATACAACTCAACACGTCACTCTTAACTGAACAAAATCGACAGATGTAAAAGTAATTTACGTAGTACCCCAAGGAAGTGTAATACTAGTATAGCACCATTATGGTTTATGAATCACCTCGAAGGGAACAATCTATTGATGCGTAATCAGCATGGTTTCAGAAAATATCGTTCTTGTGCAACGCAGCTAGCTCTTTATTCGCACAAATTAATGGCCGCTATCGACAGGGGATCTCAAGTTGATTCCGTATTTCTAGATTTCCGGAAAGCTTTCGACACCGTTCCTCACAAGCTGCGGGCCTATGGGGTATCGTCTCAGTTGTGCGACTGGATTCGTGATTTCCTGTCAGGAAGGTCCCAGTTCGTAGTAACAGACGGCAAATCATCGAGTAAAACTGAAGTGATATCAAGTGTTCCCCAGGGAAGCGTCCTGGGACCTCTGCTGTTCCTAATCTATATAAATGACCTGGCTGACAATCTGAGCAGTTCTCTTAGGTTGTTCGCAGATCATGCTGTAATTTACCGTCTAGTATGGTCATCCGAAGACCAGTATCAGTTGCAAAGCGATTTAGAAAAGATTGCTGTATGGTGTGGCAGGTGGCAGTTGACGCTAAATAACGAAAAGTGTGAGGTGATCCACATGAGTTCCAAAAGAAATCCGTTGGAATTCGATTACTCGTTAAATAGTACATTTCTCAAGGCTGTCAATTCAAGTAAGTACCTGGGTGTTAAAATTATGAACAACTTCAGTTGGAAAGACCACATAGACAATATTGTGGGGAAGGCGAGCCAAAGGTTGCGTTTCATTGGCAGGACACTTAGAGGATGCAACCAGTCCACTAAAGAGACAGCTTACACTACACTCGTTCGTCCTCTGTTAGAATATTGCTACGCGGTGTGGGATCCTTACCAGGTGGGATTGACGGAGGACATCGAAAGGGTGCAAAAAAGGGCAGCTCGTTTTGTATTATCACGTAATAGGGGAAAGAGTGTGGCAGATATGATACGCGAGTTAGGATGGAAGTCATTAAAGCAAATACGTTTTTCGTCACGGCGAGATCTATTTACGAAATTTCAGTCACCAACTTTCTCTTCCAAATGCGAAAATATTTTGTTGAGCCCAACCTACATAGGCAGGAATGATCATCAAATTAAAATAAGAGAAATCAGAGCTCGAACAGAAAGGTTTAGGTGTTCGTTTTTCCCGCGCGCTGTTCGGGAGTGGAATGGTAGGGAGATAGTATGATTGTGGTTCGATGAACCCTCTGCCAAGCACTTAAATGTGAATTGCAGAGTAATCATGTAGATAGATGTAGATGTACAGTGTTTATAAATGATCTAGTAGAAAGCGTCATAAGCTCCTTAAGACCGTTCGCAGATGATATGCTTGTTTGTAAGAAAGTAGCAATGTTAGAAGACAGTATAGATGTGCAGAACGACCTGCAAGGATTGATGAATGGTGCAAACTCTGGAAATTGACCTTAAATGTAAATAAAACTACCATATTGTGCGTACACAGCAAAAGAAATCCATTACTGTAGAACTACACGATTGACGGCTAATTGCAGGAAACAGTACCTACAGTAAAATATCTAGGAGTAACAATCCAGAGCGACATTAAGTGGAATGAAAACATAAAAGCCGGCCGCGGTGCCCGTGCGGTTCTGGGCGCTACAGTCCGGACCCGCGGGACTGCTACGGTCGCAGGTTCGAATCGTGCCTCGGGCATAGGTGTGTGTGATGTCCTTAGGTTAGTTAGGTTTAAGTAGTTCTAAGTTCTAGGGGACTTACGACCTAAGATGTTGAGTCCCATAGTGCTCAGAGGCATTTGAACCATTTGAAAATATAAAAGAAACAGCAGGAAAACCAGATGCCAGATTGAGATTCATAGGAAGAGTGTTAGAAGGAAGTGGCTTACAAGGCGCATGTTCGACCGATTGTTGAGTATTGTTCATCAGTTTGCGATCCTTATCAGACAGGGCTGATAGAAGAGATAGAGAAGATCCAACGAAGAGCGGCGCGGTTCGCCACGGGGCCGTTAGATCGGCGCGAGAGCGTTACATATATGCTCAACAAACTACAGTGGCAGACATTACAAGAGAGGCGTTGCGCATCAGGGAGAGGTTTACTATCGAAATTTCGAGAGAGGACTTTTACCAGTCGGACAACATATTGCTTCGTCCTACATACATCTCGCGAAATTACCATAATAAGAAAATTCGAGGAATTGGGACCAATACAGAAACTTACCGATAGTTCGCGAGTGCAATAGGGAAGGGAGATATAGTTAATGCTACTAGAAATACTCCCCGCCACACGCCGCTAGGTGGGTTGCGGAGCATGATGTAAATGTATATGTGGATGACAGTATCGTATAACTAGATATACTTGCGATAGTAACTTTGTGTGCTCTGCTGCACACTCTTTTCCCATCCTTCTGAACTGAGTACGCGCCCTTCGTCTTTGCATCAGCTCGAGCCATATTTTTCGTCGAGTCAGAGGTTTTCAAAGCCCCGGACGAGATTTCCCTCTCTCTTTCTTTCTCCTTTCCAGAACGTCTCTTACAGATCGTTCTACATGGAAGACATAAATCACAGAGCAGCGCTGCGCGGAATGTATTAAACGCGGAGGAGGTGAGACTCAATGGGTGCAAAGGGTTTCCGAGGAATTCACTCCTTTTTTTTTTTTTACTTTTACAACAGGCTAAGAACGTCTCAAGAAAACCGCTTAATGCGTCATTTTGACCATTTCTACATAACAAAGAAAAATTAATGAATTCTGCTACGAGATGCAAGTATCTCCGTAAAATTATTACCGCTCTGCGCTCGGCCCCCCTGGCATGACACCAAATCCATTTAAATTATCCGGAAGAACGAGCGCCGAGGACGACAGGGAATATGAATATTAAAAGCCATTAAATCAGAGTCTTTTCGGTTTCAATTCAGAGCTGTCCATAGGGATGAAGAAGAACGCGGTTAAAGACGCAGATATCTTGGTTGGGATTAGGGATGGATAAGATGAAAGAAATAAGTTGTGAACAGAAGTGAATACAGAATTGCGCTCATTTAGCGAGTAGCAGAAGGAGTAAATGACGTCACTTGCACTTGTTGTTAGTACTGAAGGCTGCAATGACAACTTCGTCAGGCGGCGTTCCAACAACCGTCAGAATCACGAGATAATAGTGTCCTAAATGCAAAATTAGTAACAGGCGAAGGTGGTTTTGTAATGTCATAATTTAACACGAATAGTTTTATTAGTGAAATGAGTGTTTGACACTGAGCGATGTTGGAATGTTAATTATTCTGACTATTGTTCTTCTGACTATTGTTCTCGTTAAGGTTATCTTGAAACTACTACAGCTCTATAGATAGACAGTATTGTATTGTATCAAAAGAAATAAAAGAGCTCACCTCAACTCATTAATAGGTGAGACTCGAAATTAATTATTCTTCTACCATTATATTCTCATGAATATCTAGAGAGTTTCAGATATCTACGCTCACGTGGGTTTGGAGAGACGCTGAAGACGCGACGAACGAACCTGAGGCCACACTGCGATTTTTTACAGACTCAAGAACTCGCAATTAAAGAGCTTTAATAGCGCTTTACCAAGATTCCGTCACTCGGCATATTAAGCAAACGATGAGTTTAGTTAACAGTGCATTGCTTGAAAGCCAACACTACAAACAAAAATCTCGTCCAAATAATATTGCAACACAACATAAGAAACCACAACAAATACAACAGTGTGTGTAGTATTTAGGAAACACCGAAGAAGATGAAGCAGCTGGCTAGGCACACAGCTCGTACGTCCAAAGAGCAGCTTTGAAAATCCTCATTTATAGGTTTTCTTATATGGTGGTTCCGCAGCCTCTACAGACATATTAAAAGTTGTCATTTTTTCCGCTTTTAACAGCCAGTTTTTATTCACATTCGTTTCCAATAGGCCAGTTTGTCTTTCGCTTCATTCTTAAGTAACAGCTATACTTTTTCATTCTCAATATTTTTGTCGTGTTTAGATTATTTTAGTCATTACAGTTCACTTCAATTAACTCTTTCGGAATAGTTTTTCTAAGTTGTTGCAGAACGCACTACTTAGGCAATATATCATCGGCTTAATTTGTCGAAAGCAGTAGGATAAGAAATCGTCACCGAAGTCACATTCCGGAACCTCTCATAAGCTACAAATACGCCATGTCATTGACTTGATAACGAGAGTAGAAATACAGGTTATTCTCAGCTGTATTAAGTCTCACCATGCACGTCAGGTGAGACATTTTTTTCCTCTTCAACAATACAGTCATAATGAATTACAATTGACAAGATGTGCTCAGACCATACTCTTTGCTTGCAGAATGAGATTTTTCACTCTGCAGCAGTGTGTGCGCTGATATGAAACTTCCTGGCAGATTAAAACTGTGTGCCGGACCGAGACTCGAACTCGGGACCTTTGCCTTTCGCGGGCAAGTGCTCTACCATCTGAGCTACCCAAGCACGACTCACGCCGCGTCCTCACAGCTTTACTTCTACCAGTATCTTGTCTTCTACCTTCCAAACTTTACTTAAGCTCTCCTGCGAACCTTGCAGATCTAGCACTCCTGAAAGAAAGGATATTGCGGAGTCATGGCTTAGTCACAGCTTGGGGGATGTTTCCAGAATGAGATTTTCACTCTGCAGCGGAGTGTGTTCTGATATGAAGATTCCTGGCAGATTAAAACTGTGTGCCGGATCGAGACTCGAACTCGGGACCTTCGCCTTTCGCGGGCAAGTGCTCTAGTAGAGTTCGAGTATCGGTCCGGCACACAGTTTTAATCTGCCAGGAAGTTTCACGCTCTCTGCTGTCTGTACACTATGTCGCTCTTTCGCAGATCCCGCACGTAATCTCCTTTTCAGTCGTGACAATGCAATACGAACCAACGATGGTAGCCACGCGAGGAATTCCACAGAGCGCAAAAGATCGACACCGCACCAACACTAATAATAACTCTGGTTGACGAAACATTACGAACAGAAAACATGGTATGCTACTCAATACACGGTATTACAATGTAGCACGTAGTTGCCACGTGATAAACAATATTTTTGTTCATCGTTGATGGTTGTATATATAACGTCAGGTAAACACATGAATTTGAATAAAAATTAGCAGCCACAAGGTAAAGATGATAATGACGATGATGATACTTGGTTTGCGTGACGCTGAACTGCGTGGTTATCAGCACCCGTACAAATTCCCACTCGTTTCACTGTCCAGTCTCGCCACTTCTCCCGAATGTCGATGAAACGATCAGGACAACACAAACACCCAGTCCCCAGGCGGAGAAAATCCCAGGCCCGGCCGTGAATCGAAACCCACAGAAGGTAAAGTGTGGCGGCTTTTAAGAAGTACCTGTTTACAATCGCGAAGTTTTTCGCGGGGCGAATCTTCTTGTATTCAACGTTCTCGCGTTAAGTCACTATGAAATACCCAGCTATTGGCAGTATCCACCATTGTCTTGATCAGAAAAGCGAATGTCGAAGAACAAATAGAGTCACCCAAATCTAACTGGAGTAGCAGTGGCGACTGTCGGCAGAGATTACAGTGGCTCCAACAGTGAAATCTCTCAGTGCATTTCTGGTTCCAAGACTCAAGGCGTATGATGCAGGATGTACTCCTATGCAGTGTTTAAGTATTCCAGTCACCCTGCCCCCCCCCCCCCCCCCCCACTCTCCCACCCCATGTGTTCCACAGCCATTTACCACCTGAGTCAGTGTTCAACCTCTGTTGTCCTAAACGTGGATAGAACGTTTAATTCCAGTGTACTTAACATAGTACTGAAAAAAATTGGCGTTTTTTCCCAATCTACTGTTAAAATTTTCCATCTTTATGTTGTTAGTAGCTTATACGGTAACTACCAGCTTGTTCATCGACATTTAAATTTGAGATCTTGTGCATTAAAACTGCATTATTACTATTAAAATGTGGTCAGTGTATATGGGAAGAACCAGAGGTAAAAGCACATGATGGGCAAAGTATTTTTTCTTGTTGTTTTTGTTTGATGGGTGTAGTGACTCCCGCAATGCCTGTGCATGTCAAGTGATTTTATGCAGCATCGACAGATGGAAAACTAGATGAAACTTTTTCTTTATGTTTTGAATATGTCCTGTAGGTATATTGTTTCGCTACAGCTCCATTCGGTGAGCGGAAAGTAATGATACAACTGCTTCAGTTGTTCGGAGAAAACTCTTTCCTGATTTCAGTCTGGGAAAGTGTTCTTATACCCAATCCAATCTGACCACTCCATTCTTGGACTTCTGTTCTTGCTTTCCCCTCTCGTTTCTTGCACATCTTATGTACCATCGTTGTTTCCTCGTAGCTTACAATTAATTTCCTCAGAATTCCAACATCTTTACGAACAGTAAGAATAGAGCACTCATCTGAACTTTTTCGAATATAGATGGGGTTGCAGTGTATAGGTCAACCAAGTGCCGTAGTGGATAGGAGTAATGCAGGGGTAGCATGTTTTGTACTGTGGATCGTTAGCTTTCTTTTTTGAGAAGAAGTTGTGGGTAGAACTTGCGACGCACCACAAATTCATTCGTCATTCATTATAAAACACACACAGACACACACACAGACACAAACTAAATATTATTCATCTTTCATCATTTTGAAAATAAAAGTGTTCCAAGAAAAGACTTTCATTCTACAGTTTAGTTACTTGCCAAGGTGGTGATAATTTGGGGAAGGGCCAACTAAATTACAGGCCTGTATCATTAACGTCGATATGCAGCAGGATTTTGGAACATATATTTCGTCCGAGCATTATGAATTAACTCGAAAAAAAAAACAAATAAAAACGGTCTATTGACACTCAGTCAACATGGCTTTAGAAAACATCGTTCCTGTGAAACACAACTAGCTCTTTACTCGCATGAAGGATTGAGTGCTATTGACAACGGATTTCAAATGGATTCCGTATTTCTGCATTCGGTCAGAGACAGCAAGGGTCCTGGAAGAGCAGTTGAACAGAATGGACAATGTTTTGAAAGGAGGATATAAGATGAACATCAACAAAAGCAAAACGAGGATAATGGAATGTAGTCGAATTAAGTCGGGTGATGCTGAGGGAATTAGATTAGGTAATGAGACACTTAAAGTGGCATATGAGTTTTGCTATTTGGGGAGCAAAATAACTGATGATGGTCGAAGTAGAGAGGATATAAAATGAAGACTGGCTGTCACAAGGAAAGCGTTTCTGAAGAAGAAAAATTTGTTAAGATCGAATATAAATTTAAGTGTCAGGAAGTCGTTTCTGAAGGTATTTGTATGGAGTGTAGCCATGTATGGAAGTGAAACATGGGCGATTAATACTTTGGACAAGAAGAGAATAGAAGCTTTCTAAATCCGGTGCTACAGAAGAATCCTATAGATTAGATGGGTAGATCACATAACTAATGAGGAGGTTTTGAATAGAATTGGGGAGAAGAGAAATTTGTGGCACAACTTGACTAGAAGAAGGGACGGTTGGTAGGACATGTTCTGAGGCATCAAGGGATCGCCAATTTAGTACTGGAGGGCAGCGTGGAG
Organism: Schistocerca americana; assembly: GCF_021461395.2. Taxonomy (NCBI): domain Eukaryota; kingdom Metazoa; phylum Arthropoda; class Insecta; order Orthoptera; family Acrididae; genus Schistocerca; species Schistocerca americana. The sequence goes on from NC_060121.1 coordinate 990,839,214, forward strand.
GGTAAAAATCGTAGAGGGAGACCAAGAGATGAATACACTAAGCAGATTCAGAAGGATGTGGGTTGCAGTAGGTACTGGCTGATGAAGAAGCTTGCACAGGATGGAGGAGCATGGAGAGCTGCATCGAGCCAGTCTCAGGACTGAAGACCACAACAACAACATGGAATATCGTCTCAGATATGTGACTAGATCAGTGATTTCCTGTCAGAGAGGTCACAGTTCCTAGTAATTGACGGAGAATCATAGAGTAAAACAGAAGTGATTTCTGGCGTTCCCGAATGCAGTGTTATAGGCCCTGTACTCTTCCTTATCTATATAAACGATTTGGGAGACAATTTGAGCAAGTCTCTTAGGTTGTTTGCAGATGGCGCTGTCATTTATCGACTAGTAAAGTCATCAGGAGATCAAAACAAATTGCAAAACTATTTAGAAAAGATATCTGTATGGTGCGAAAATTGGCGAGTGACCCTAAATAACGAAAAGTGTTATCAGCATGAGTGCTAAAAGGAATCTGTTAAACTTCGGTTACACGATATATCAGTCAAGTGTAAACACCGTAAATTCAACTAAATACCTAGGAAGTACTATTGGAACAACTTAAATTGGAAGGAACACATAGAAAATGTTTTGAGGAAGGCTAATCAAAGACTGCGTTTTATTGGGAGGACACGTAGAAAATGTAACAGACCTTCTAAGGAGACTGCCTACAATACGCTTGTCCGTCCTCTTTCAGAATAATGCTGCACGGTGAGGGATCCTTAACCAGATAGGATTGACAGAGTATGTCGAAGAAGTTCGATGAAGGGCAGCACGTTTTGTATTATAGCGAAACAGGGGAGAGAGTGTCAGAGAAATGATACAGGATTTGGGATGGACATCATTAAAGGAAACGTGTTTTTCGTTGTGGAGGAATCTTCTCACGAAATTCCGATTACCAACATTCTCCTCCGTATGCGAAAATATTTTGTTGACGCTGACCTACATAGCGAGAAACGATCACCACGTTCAAGTAAGGGAAGTCAGGGCTCACTCGGAAAGATATAGATGTTCATTTTTTCCGCGCGCTATACGAGATTGGTGTAATAGAGAATTGTGAAGGAGGTTCGATGAACCCTCTGCTAGGCACTTAAATATGGTTTAAAGAGTATCCATTTAGATTTAGATAGATGTACGAGTAGAGAAGACGGCAGTGTGTGGGGGGTGCGGGTACTAGCTAATGTCTGATTGTACTCAGTGGTGATGGTCTAAGGAAGATTGGGATGCACTGGACTAGAGTAATTTATGCTCGACCATGGCACCCCCCTCTTTCAAACTACGAAAGCACTGGCATTGTGCTAGCTGGATAGCTGGCACCATTTTTTACTTCTCGAGTGATTACTTTCGCTGATTTTATGGGATGTTTCTAAAACCACACTCCGTAGTGCTCCGCTGTCCCTGTTCGTTAATACACGAGGTTTTTCCTGACCTTGCTTTAGTTGCAATTGTTCCTTCGTGTTTCCGCTTCATAATCATTTCACGAACTGTCGACTTGTGCAGTTTTAGATGGGTTGATGTGTCCCTGATAGATCTGTTAGCCGGGTGACATTCAATGACTAGCCCCCTTTCTTTCAGCTCTCCCGAGCGAAACACAATCCTCTCTGCATCCTTTTATACTGTCGGGTCCGACTCACGTGACACATAGTAGTCAATTCCGCATTACATACGGGTCTCAGGATGCTTTTGATCAATTGGTGTACACTGCTGTATTCCTGTCTTCTTCTAACCTTGCAACGGACTTACTTAGCCAGTTGTAGGGAAACTAAGTTTATTGTGGATTCGAAAAATTCGATGCCACTCCGTTAATTCTTACAACCAGTCACTTACAATAATACCATTTACTGTCTACATCTACATTTATACTCCGCAAGCCACCCAACGGTGTGTGGCGGAGGGCACTTTACGTGCCACTGTCATTATGAACGAATTGTGCCGTTACTCGTTTCGAGCCGGCAGGTACATCGTTATACGGGTTTTGACGTTGAAAACTACATTCAGCTTAGAGTGTACATGCGATGTTTGCTGTATTTCGTTGGAGTGATGCTTCTGAGAGGGGTGGGGATAACTTTGTCACAATGAAGAATAGCCGTCATTTTCGTAATAATCAAAGTAAGCTAAATCAATTTTTAAACGTGGACAGCCACCTGAAGATGAAACTGTAGGTTCGAAGCCGGTAATGACGCTATTTTTTCTTAATAAAAAGCGTTATTATTAAAAATGACTGATTTCTGTTTTTAATGTATTGTAATAATTAAACCATATTTTTATACAACCGCAATTTCACCGCGCCACTTTTCGACAGAATAGCATGAAGTTGACATCACAGTGCTTCAGTAGCGTGAAGTCTATAGATTCCAAGAAAGCGGTCGTTTCAGGAAACTGGAAATTTGTCGTAACTTCTGTGGGACAAAACTGCTGAGGTCTTCGGTCCCTAAGATTACACACTACTTAATCTAACTTAAACTAACACACGCTAAGGACAACACACACCCATGCCCGAGGGAGGACTCAAACCTCCGACGGGGGGAGCCGCGCGAACCGTGACAAGGCGCCCCAGACGCTCGGCTACCCCGCGCGGCACGGTCGTTTTAATTACGTTACTGAAATCACAGTTATTACAATCGATTGCTGACGAGTTTCACTATGGCCCTCGTTCAGCCTTACTTTGCTATAACGTCCCACCTGGCTCTATATATTAGGTTGCCTTCTCAGGAACTGCGTTTGGTAGGGATTGGGATACATCCATATCGAAAACATTCATTTGTGGTTCGACTGTCCTGCTGCATTTTTGTACTCGTTTTTTGAGTTAATGTGCTCTGAAACTGAACAGTGGTACATATTTACGACAGTATGGATGATCGGGACTTATTTCTAACGGGGATTTTTAAATTAATAATATACTACCAGCAGAGCAATAGTCTTTTATGAAATGCAGAATTTACGAAACACAGAAACACAAAAAAAGTAGTTATTGGTTGCTCTGCTTCCAGTACCAAAGCCATCAGCGCCAAATAATAAAATCACCTGCGGGCGAAAACCTCAGAGCGTAATTAGTTGCTCCGTTGTGTCCATGTGCGAAACGGGAACACTGCACTGGCACCTTAAGCTAATGGAACAGCTGCCGTCTCATACGGGCTGTAATTAATATCGCCCCTTCCATCTATTGTTCACTCTGTATTCCCCTTCCCCCCTCCCCCCCCCCCCACTCCTTGCCACCCTCATACCCCTCTGTCTCCAACTGCTGGCAAAGACGGTATAGAATCTTTTTCATAACGTATTTATTTTATTATTGTTCAGTTAATTTAACCTTTACGTGGCTCAATTTCAGTCTCTATTCTCTTTCTCCTGCCGTCCTCTGCCAACTGAAGCCTGTGACTTTCATCATTTCTTATGACAACAGTCGGCTGGTGTGCTTTGTGGTCTTCGTCTTTCTCTGGTACTTCACTTTGAGGCTTTCTCTGTCTTCAGTCATTTCTTCGTGCCTACACATCTCTATTTTCCGAACATCCTGAACTAATGTTATTGCCCTTATGTTTTTACTTCTTTTCTGGTAGTTTTTAGCGAGACCTAGCTCTCTGAGCTGTTAGAAATTGTCTTTCGAAAACCTCGTGTAAAATCCAGGTTTCTTATATCTTAATCCAGGAGAAAACAAACATTTGTAACTTTACTGACACATTAGATTTAAAAATGGTTCCGTTTCTTCGATGAGTCCTACAACATAGCTTGAATCGGCCTGAAGTTTCAGGTTTCAAGAGATATTAGTATCAATTAACTCTTCCAAATAAACATATTCGTCAACATTTTGTAAACGGTTATTGTTCACTATTATTGATCTTGTAGTTATTCACTTGTTGCGCATAATAGTTGTTTCGGAGAGGCCCACTTTCTCGCAACTATTTGATCAATCTTGTATAGAACATGGCAGTTCTGTCATATTGTTCGCTAGGATTACTATATCATCAGCAATTCTGAAGTTAGTTAGTCTTTTTACACTTATTCTAATTCCCCATTATTTCCAAATAGTCTTTAACATAACATTTTCGACGACTGCCTTGGATGGTTTCGCGGATTAGTGTAACCTTGCTTTACTCCTCTTCCAGTGGAAAATTACTTCATTTTCGTACGCTGACAGAAACCATGGAGGTATCGTAGATGTTACATAACATGTTTACGTGCCTTGCTTTTAGGGTCACTGCCTATATGACTGCAATGTGGGCGACAGAATCAAAAGCCTTTTTAAAATCAACAAAGGATACGCCCAATGACATTTCGTATTTCACGGCTCTAGTAACTACTTGATGCAGGGTGTGTACATCATCAATTGTGGTATAGCCACTGGAGAATATGTCTTGTTCTATGGGTTGTGTGTCTTCCACAGTAGCGTTGATACGAGTGAATTTCTGTACCTGAGTGTTCTAGTAATACAAGACTGAGGAATGTATACTCTGTATACACTTCCAGTAGCCCATAATCTGGAAAGCAGGGCTTTTTGAATGAAAATACTTATTTGCTGTAGACGGTCAATACGATAAAGTTTTATCTGGTGTTATTGTGCTGTTTAAAGGTATTCGTGTGTCCTGTTGGTACAGAGGGGATGTTGTTTGTACTCACCTTTGGGTTTTTGCCGTCCCCTGGAGAGTCCATAACTAGCTGCAGGTCTGGAATGTGCATCTCGTGGAACAGGCTGCGGGTGTCCCTCCGTGCCTCCGTCGACGTCATTATCTGTCGGCAAACAAATCTCAGTTGTACGTTGAAATCACCCATTTTCCTTTTTGCGTGCTTATAAAAAATGAGCTCCTTTTTCCACTTATAATGTGTGTGTGTGTTTGTGTCTGTTGTCTAGAGAGAGACAGGGAGAGAGAGAGAGAGAGAGAGAGAGAGAGAGAGAGAGAGAGAAGCGGTGGTTGGGCGGCAATGATCGACAATAATAGTAATAATGTACGTAGGAAGCTGGTATCAGCTTAAAGAAAGAGGAGGAGGCAAGGAACAAAACAGTGATTCTTGATAATATTGCACATTAAAGTGTGAAGTAAATGAGCATGACATCTATCGTGAATTACGATGGGAAGGATATGCCATATTAAGCCATAGTAAAAGAGGGGCGTGCTAAAGAACTGCTTGTAAAACGTCTGGGATATAACTTACGTAATACTGATCTCTGTAAACTTTTTTGTTTTGAGTTCTTCAGGGAACTAACGAGCGTCTAGTGCATTCAGAGTGGTCAGTCAGGAATATTATATTTTAAAATACCTGTCTCTTAATAAATTTTTGAGTTTAACTTTTGAGTCAAAAGGCTTAAATTCTTCTTTACGACCAGAAGTTCTGAGAATACTCAAATTTGCTGAGACACGAATTGGTTAAGATGCGAAATTTTCGTTAAAGACTTTTTCCATCGACCAGCTTCTTATATAAAAGGCACTTTACAGCGAAGTTAAGGCGTGGTAAATTTACAAAGAATATGAAGCAATTTCAAATTTCGATATATCCAATATGTATATGTCAAGTTTTTGTAAACGTCGATACACAATTATCGACTTTTTATCTTTTTTCTTGTATTATAGTTAGTGGATTGGACGTCATGGCTTTTAAATTTGAGAGTGTTTTAATACGCATATGTTGTTGTTGTTGTTGTCTTCAGTCCTGAGACTGGTTTGATGCAGCTCTCCATGCTACTGTATCCTGTGCAAGCTTCTTCATCTCCCAGTACTTACTGCAACCTACATCCTATTGAATCTGCTTAGTGTATTCATCTCCTGGTCTCCCTCTACGAATTTTACCCTCCACGCTGCCCTCCAATGCTAAATTTGTGATCCCTTGATGCCTCACAATATGCCCTACCATCCGGTCCCTTCTTCTTGTCAAGTTATGCCGCAAACTCCTCTTCTCCCCAATTCTATTTAATACCTCCTCATTAGTATACGTGATCTACCCATCTAATCTTCAGCACTCTTCTGTAGCATCACATTTCGAAAGCTTCTATTCTCTTCTTGTTCAAACTATTTATCGTCCATGTTTCACTTCCATACATGGCTACACTCCATACAAATACTTTCAGAAACGACTTCCTGACATTTAAATCTATACTCGATGTTAACAAGTTTTTCTTCTTCAGAAACGCTTTCCTTGCCATTGCCAGTCTACATTTGATATCCTCTCTACTTCGACCATCATCAGTTATTTTACTCCCCAAATAGCGAAACTCCTTTACTACTTTAAGTGTCTCATTTCCTAATCTAATTCCCTCAGCATAACCCGACATAATTCGACTACATTCCAATATCCTCGTTTTGCTTTTGTTGATGTTCATCTTACATCCTCCTTTCAAGACACTGTCCATTCCGTTCAACTGCTCTTCCAAGTCCTTTGCTGTCTCTGACAGAATTACAATGTCATCGGCGAACCTCAAAGTTTTTATTTCTTCTCCATGGATTTTAATACCTACTCCGAACTTTTCTTTTGTTTGCTTTATTGCTTGGTCAATATACAGATCGAATAACATTGGGGATAGGCTACAAACCTGTCTCACTCCCTTCCCAACCACTGCTTCCCTGTCATATCCCTCGACTCTTATAACTGCCATCTGCTTTCTGTACAAATTGTAAATAGCCTTTCGCTCCCTGTAGTTTACCTCTGCCACCTTCAGAATTTGAAAGAGAGCATTCCAATCAACATTGTCAAAAGCTTTCTCTAAGTCTACAAATGCTAGAAACGTAGGTTTGCCTTTCCTTAATCTTTCTTCTAAGATACGTCGTAGGGTCAGTATTGCCTCACGTGTTCCAACATTTCTACGGAATCCAAACTGATCTTCCACAAGGTCGGCTTCTATCAGTTTTTCCATTCGTCTGTAAAGAATTCGCGTTAGTATTTTGCAGCTATGACTTATTAAACTGATAGTTCGGTAATTTTCACATCTGTCAATACCTGCTTTCTTTGGGTTTGGAATTATTGTATTCTTCTTGAAGTCTGAGGGTATTTCGCCTGTCTCATACATCTTGCTCACCAGATGGTAGAGTTTTGTCAGGACTGGCTCTCCCAAGGCTGTCAGTAGTTTCAATGGAATGTTGTTTACTCCGGGGGCCTTGTTTCGACTCGGGTCTTTCAGTGCTCTGTCAAACTCTTGACGCAGTATCATATCTCCCATTTCATCTTCATCTACATCCTCTTCCATTTCCATAATATTGTCCTCAAGAACATCGCTCTTGTATAGACTCTCTATATACTCCTTCCACCTTTCTGCTTTCCCTTCTTTGCTTAGAACTGGGTTTCCATCAAAGCTCTTGATATTCATACAAGTGGCTCTTTTTTCTCCAAAGGTCTCTTTAATTTTCCTGTAGGCAACATCTATCTTACCCCTAGTGAGAAAGCCTCTACATCCTTACATTTGTCCTCTAGCCATCCCTGCTTAGCCATTCTGCACTTCCTGTCGATCTCATTTTTGAGACGTTTCTATTCCTTTTTGCCTGTTCCACTTACTGCATTTTTACATTTTCTCCTTTCATGAATTAAATTCAATGTTTCTTCTGTTACCCAAGAGTTTCTACTAGCCCTCGTCTTTGTACCTATTTGTTCCTCTACTGCCTTCACTATTTCATCCCTCAAAGCTACCCATTCTTCTTCTACTGTATTTCTTTCCCCCATTCGTGTGAATTGTTCCCTTATGCTCTCCCCGAAACTCTGTACAACCTCTGGTTTAGTCAGTTTATCCAGGTCCCATCTCCTTAAATTCACACCTTTTTGCAGTTTCTTCAGTTTTAATCTACAGTTCATAACCAATAGATTGTGGTCAGAGTCCACATCTGCCCCTGGAAATGTCTTACAATTTAAAACCTGGTTCCTAAATCTCTGCCTTACCATTATATAATCTATGTGATACCTCTTAGTATCTCCAGGGTTCTTCCATGTATACAACCTTCTTTCATGATTCTTGAACCAAGTGTTAGCTATAATGAAGTTATGCTCTGCACAAAATTCTACCAGGCGGCTTCGTCTTTCATTTCTTGGCCCCAATCCATATTCACCTATTATCATTCCTTCTCTCCCTTTTCCTACTCTCGAATTCCAGTCACGCATGACTATTAAATTTTCGTCTCCCTTCACTACCTGAATAATTTCTTTTATCTCATCATAAATTTCATCAATTTCTTCATCATCTGCAGAGCTAGTTGGCATATAAACTTGTACTACTGTAGTAGGCATGGGCTTTGTGTCTATCTTGGCCACAATAATGCGTTCACTATGCTGTTTGTAGTGGCTTACCCGCACTCCTATTTTTTATTGATTATTAAACCTACTCCTGCATTACCTCCATTTGATTTTGTATTTATAACCCTGTATTCGCCTGACTAAAAGTCTTGTTCCTCCTGCCACCGAACTTCACTAATCCCCACTATATCTAACTTTAACCTATCCATTTCCCTTCTTAAATTTTCTAACCTACCTGCCCGATTAAGGGATCTGCATTCCACGCTCCGATCCGTAGAATGCCAGTTTTCTTTCTCGTGATAACGTCCTCTTGAGTAGTCCCCGCCCGGAGATCCGAATGGGGGACTATTTTACCTCCGGAATATTTTATCCAAGAGGACGCCATCATCATTTAATCATACAGTAAAGCTGCATGCCCTCGGGAAAAATTACGGGTCCGCAGCTCGTGGTCGTGCGGTAGCGTTCTCGCTTCCCACGCCCGGGATCCCGGGTTCGATTCCCGGCGTGGTCAGGGATTTTCTCTGCCTCGTGATGACTGGGTGTTGTGTGATGTCCTTAGGTTAGTTAGGTTTAAGTAGTTCTAAGTTGTAGGGGACTGATGACCATAGATGTAAAGTCCCATAGTGCTCAGAGCCATTTGAACCATTTGAAAAATTACGGCTGTAGTTTCCCCTTGCTTTCAGCCGTTCGCAGTACCAGAACAGCAAGGCCATTTTGGTTACTGTTACAAGGCCAGATCAGTCAATCATCCAGACTGTTGCCCCTGCAACTACTGAAAAGGCTGCTGCCCCTCTTCAGGAACCACATGTTTGTCTGGCCTCTCATAGATACCCCTCCGTTGTGGTTGCACCTACGATACGGCTATCTGTATCGCTGAGGCACGCAAGCCTCACCACCAACGGCAAGGTCCATGGTTCATGGGGGGGGGGGGGGGGGGGGGAGGGGGGGATTAAACTGAAGCGATTGTATGTTCGATGAAAGAGAAATAATTGAAGAGAAGGTTTATATTTAAAATGTTTGTTGCGTAAAATCACTACCACTACAGAAAATATTCGTAAGTAACGAATCACTTATTAATATCACTTCTTTAGTATGCTTTAAAAGTTACGTAATCCTTTACTCATTCCTGTCAATTTGTTTTATTTTTTCCATCTCATTCGCTAACCATGACTTGTTATTGCTTGCTCGGCACCTGAACAGTCAACTTCTTCAGATTTGATACCTTCTGCGCAGTTGCTACACGTCGCCATAGGGTATCATCGCATGCGAGTAAAACTTGACGAAGAAACTGCTGGACACAGCCTTAATGAGATTGATATTTCTGAAGTGCCCTATATTCATCACCGTACCTGCTATTACTTGCACTTACATTTGTAATACTGAAACATACGTACGCGGGTGGCAGAACGGTGCTTACAGGATACTGAAACAGCTCAACAGACAGGTGAGAGACAATGAAATAATCCAGATAACGCAATAAGATAACCTACGTTTCTAGCATTTGTAGACTCAGAGAAAGCTTTTGACAACGTTAACTGGAATACTCTCTTTCAAACTCTAAAGGTGGCAGGGGTAAAATCCGATGTTATTCGATCTGTATATTGAGAAAGCAGTAAAGGAAACGAAAGAAAAATTCGGAGTAGGTATTAAAATCCATGGAGAAGAAATAAAAACTTTGAGGTTCGCCGATGACATTGTGATTCTGTCAGAGACAGCAAAGGACTTGGAAGAGCAGTTGAATGGAATGGACAGTGTCTTGAAAGGAGGATATAAGATGAACAACAAAAGCAAAACGAGGATAATTTAATGTAGTCGAATTAAGTCGGGTGATGCTGAAGGAATTTGATGAGGAAATGAGGTACTTAAAGTAGTAAAGGAGTTTTGCTATTTGGGGAGTAAAATAACTGATGATGGTCGAAGTAGAGAGGATATAAAATGTAGACTGGCAATGGCAAGCAAAGCGTTTCTGAAGAAGAGAAATTTGTTAACACCGAGTATAGATTCAAGTGTCAGGAAGTCATTTCTGAAAGTATTTGTATGGAGTGTAGCCATGTACGGAAGTGAAACATGGACGATAAATAGTTTGGACAAGAAGAGAATAGAAGCTTTCGAAATGTGGTGCTACAGAAGAATGTTGAAGATTAGATGGGTTGACCACATAACTAATGAGGAAGTACTGAATAGGATTGGGGAGAAGAGAGGTTTGTGGCACAACTTGACCAGAAGAAGGGATCGGTTGGTAGGACATGTTCTGAGGCATTAAGGGATCACCAATTTAGTATTGGAGGGCAGCGTGGAGGGTAAAAATCGTAGAGGGAGACCAAGAGATGAATACACTAAGCAGATTCAAAAGGATGTAGGTTGCAGTAGGTACTGGGAGATGAAGAGGCTTGCACAGGATAGGGTAGCGTGGAGAGCTGCATCAAACCAGTCTAAGGACTGAAGACAACAACAACAACGCAATAAGAGCAGTGATTAGCATACTAGAAAGCTCTTTGGAAAACTATGGAGGAAGAAGACGAACGTCCACAGAAAATACTGTAGCGGATAACACAGTGCCGGCGAAATTAGTACGAGCTTTAAAACAGATAAAAGATAAAAATAGCTACGGAGTGCGATAATGCTACTTCATTTGATTTCAGCTTAAGACCAAAAGATTTAAAATGTTTGTGAAGATCTCTTGTAGAAGCAGATACATTCCATTGCAGTGCCAGCATGCGATGATGGTCCTGTATTCAAGAAAGACGATCAGTGATTAAGACTGTGTTGGCTGCAGTGCACTGATTTTCATGTAGCACTTGTTAGAAAGGGAGGGAGAGAGAGAGAGAGAGAGGGAAAGAGAGAGAAAGGCAGAAACTGGAAAATTTATTTCTTTTGCTGCAGTCTGTGACTATAATTTTTTTTTTTTGTTTTCAGCCTGATGACAGACTGGAGTGAAAGAAACATGGAAAATAATGATCTTGGGAACTCCTGATGAGGTCCGTGACCTTTGTATTGGGTTGGATTATAAAAGTCAATGTTTTGGTCAAATTTTATTAAAACTTACTACCGGTTTCGGCTTTTCAGCCGGAACCAGATCTAAAAATATACCAGCGACATGTAGGCAGACAGTGAGCTCACGCTTATACATGTCGCTTCTACATTTCAAGAGGTGATCACTGCAAAGCCGAAACCGGTAATCAATGTTACACTACTGGCCATTAAAATTGCTACACCACGAAGATGACGTACTACAGACGCGAAATTTAACCGACAAGAAAGAGATGCTGTGATATGCAAATTATTAACTTCTCAGAGCATTCAGACAAGGTTGGCGCCGGTGGCGACACCTACAACGTGCTGACATGAAGAAAGTTTGCAACCAATTTCTCATACACAAACAGCAGTTGACCGGCGTTGTCTGGTGAAACGTTGTTGTGATGCCTCGTGTAAGGAGGAGAAATGCGTACCATCACGTTTCAGACTTTGATAAAGGTCGGATTGTAGCCTATCGCGATTGCGGTTTATCGTATCGCGACATTGCTGCTCGCGTTGGTCGAGAACCAACAACTGTTAGCAGAATATGGAATCGGTGGGTTGAGCAGGGTAATACGGAACGCCGTGCTGGATCCCAACGGCCACGTATCACTAGCAGTCGAGATGACAGGCATCTTATACGCACGGCTGTAACGGATCGTGCAGCCACGTCTCGATCCCTGAGTCAACAGTTGGAGACGTTTGCAAGACAACAACCATCTGCACGAACAGTTCGACGACGTTTGCAGCAGCATGGAGTATCAGCTAGGTTACCCTTGACGCTGCATCACAGACAGGAGCGCCTGCGATGGTGTACACAACGACGAACCTGGGTGCACGAATGGCAAAATGTCATTTTTTGGGATGAATCCAGGTTCCGTTTACAGCAGCGTGATTGTCGCATCCGTGTTTGGCATCATCGCGGTGAACGCACATTGGAAGGGTGTATTCGTCATCGCCATACTGGCGTATCACCCGGCGTGATGGCGTGGGGCGCCATTGGTTACATATCTCGGTCACCTCTTGTTCGCATTGACGGCGCTTTGAACAGTGGACGTTACATTTCAGATGTGTTACGACCGTGGCTCTACCCTTCATTCGATCCCTGCGAAAACCTACATTTCAGCAGGACAATGCATGACCGCACGTTGTAGGTCCTGTACGGGTCTTCCTGGATACAGAAAATGTTCGACTGCTGCCCTGGCCAGCACATTCTCCAGATCTCTCACCAACTGAAAACGTCTGGTCAATGGTGGCCGAGCAACTGGCTCGTCACAATGCGCCAGTCACTACTCTTGATGAACTGTGGTATCGTGTTGAAGCTACATGGGCAGCTGTACCTGTACACGCCATCGAAGCTCTGTTTGACTAAATGCCCAGGTGTATCAAGGCCGTTATTACGGCCAGAGGTGGTTGTTCTGGGTACGGATTTCTCAGGATCTATGCACCCAAATTGCGTGAAAATGTATTCACATTTCAGTTCTGGTATAATATATTTGTCCAATGAATACCCGTTTATCATCTGCATTTCTTCTTGGTGTAGCAATTTTAATGGCCAGTAGTGTAATAATATGTTATGTGATCAAAAGCAACAAATTCTGCACTCTGTGGGTGAGTGTTTTTTATTCGCGACTGTGAGATTTGGAGATTATTTTGGAGTGTTGGTCAGCTTTGGCGCGGCAGGCAGCGGCTCACCTTGGCTAGTTCGGTGCTGAAGGTGAGGATCTCGTCGGCGAATCCCTCGGCGAAGGCCTCCATGTCGTCCTCGGGCTCGACCCTGTTGTCGAGGCGCCGCTCGAAGGCGTGCACCATGTCGCGGACGTAGCGCCGGTACTCGGACAGCTCGGTGGCGAAGCGCGCCGGGTCCAGCAGGTAGCGCTCGCTGATGCCCGGAGCCACCTGGTCCACCTGGGGGCAGAGTTCACAGGTTGGCAGTGCTGACGGCGTGGGCATACGTGGCAAACGCAGGCATCCCCACCCGGGACACGGCTGCCTTTTCGAATTAACGTTCAGAGAAACCGCTACCTGTAGCGCCTTACTTGCTTTATTACCAGTTTTACTCTACAACCGAGAGCGCCTTTGGGTATGCGTTCCCCTGACAGCAACATGTTAGAGATTCAAAGCTCTGGTCAGCACAGTCGTCGACACAGAATGTTGTAAGCAGGATAAGCACCCAGCTTGCACCATTTTGCGTTAGTGGTGGCGCTGAGCAGAGATTTCAAACTTTAACGAGTTGCCATCAGGGTAGCGAATACCTGAAGCTGCATCTGAAGACGCTCTCATTGGGGGAGTGAAACTAGTAGAGTTAGGATCTATCAAGACTACGGTGCGGTAGTGCAGGTGCGCTAAGTAAATGATGTTCTAAATGGCAGCATGCGAAGGGAAAGAATGTGTAACAGAGAAACTGGGAGTCGAAGCACAGCACATCACATCATTAACACAGCACAACACATCATTGACTATTACTCCACTATGCATTTTATATCCTTACGCAATACAAATTGCATTTTATAAGAAATAAAAATCAGTCGATTGTGTAACTTCTGCGCATTTATGTAAACAAAACAATTACTTTTGGTGCAAGTACAGTTTACATGCACAAACATTACACACACACACACACACACACACACACACACACACACACACACACACATATATATATATATATATATATATATATATATATATATATATATATATATTATTATCTGAGGTCATCAATTCCCTAGACAGAACTACTTAAACCTAACTAACCTAAGGATGACTGGGTCAGAAGAAGGCCGCTGCAATCGTGGCCGAAACGTTGGTTTTTCTATAGCACCAGTAGTTTTTACATTATGACGCGGTACCAAACCCAGAAAACTTTTACGTCGACTGACTCTGGCCGCGGAAGCCTACGTAATAATATAATCTAAGGACATCACACACAACCATGCCCGAGGCAGGATTTCGAACCTGCGATCGCAGCAGCATAGCAGTTCCGGACTGAAGCGCCTAGAACCGCTCGCCCACAGCGGCCGGCTAAACGCTAAATTTAGTTATGAATATCAGAAACATGTTTTATGTAAGTTCGACAAAGTATTGAACCGATGTTTGATATATTTTTGTTATGGGGTTTTGTTGAGGAAATTGCGTTTTCTAGCGTTGCGAGATAAAGCTGTTTTCTTTACTTTTACTACAACATCCCCCTGTTTCACTTTACAAATCAACAATTGGCGAACAAAAACCTGAAGTAAAAATTGACACTTTCACTTTTGCTATAAATAATATTTACTTTTAACCGACAGACAAGAGGTTAAATATGTAGAAAGGAAATATCCTGGAGATTACCTGGCCGTTTATACCAGGGCAGTTCAATAAGTAATGCAACACATTTTTTTTCTCGGCCAATTTTGATTGAAAAAACTGGAAATTTCTTTTGGAATATTTTCAAACATTCGCGCTTCGTCTCGTATAGTTTCATTGACTTCCGACAGGTGGCAGCGCTGTACAGAGCTGTTAAAATGGCGTCTGTAACGGATGTGCGTTGCAAACAACGGGCACTGATCGAGATTCTTTTGGCGGAAAACCAGGGCATCTCAGATATTCATAGGCGCTTGCAGAACGTCTACGGTGATCTGGCAGTGAACAAAAGCACGGTGAGTCGTTGGGCAAAGCGTGTGTCATCATCGCCGCAAGGTCAAGCAAGACTGTCTGATCTCCTGCGTGCGGGCCGGCCGTGCACAGTCGTGACTCCTGCAATGGCGGAGCGTGCGAACACACTCGTTCGAGATGATCGACGGATCACCATCAAACAACTCAGTGCTCAACTTGACATCTCTGTTGGTAGTGCTGTCACAATTGTTCACCAGTTGGGATAATCAAAGGTTTGTTCCTGCTGGGTCCCTTGTTGTCTAACCGAACACCATAAAAAGCAAAGGAGAACCATCTGTGCGGAATTGCTTGCTCGTCATGTGGCTGAGGGTGACAATTTCTTGTCAAAGATTGTTACAGGCGATGAAACATGGGTTCATCACTTCGAACCTGAAACAAAACGGCAATCAATGGAGTGGCGCCACACCCACTCCCCTACCAAGAAAAAGTTTAAAGCCATACCCTCAGCCGGTAAAGTCATGGTTACAGTCTTCTGGGACGCTGAAGGGGTTTTTCTGTTCGATGTCCTTCCCCATGGTCAAACGATCAACTCTGAATGGTATTGTGCTACTCTTCAGAAATTGAAGAAACGACTTCAGCATGTTCGTAGGCACAAAAATCTGAACGAACTTCTCCTTCTTCATGACAAGTCAAGACCTCACACAAGTCTTCGCACCCAAGAGGAGCTCACAAAACTTCAGTGGACTGTTCTTCCTCATGCACCCTACAGCCCCGATCTCGCACCGTCGGATTTCCATATGTTTGGCCCAATGAAGGACGCAATCCCTGGGAGGCACTACGCGGATGATGAAGAAGTTATTGATGCAGTACGACGTTGGCTCCGACATCGACCAGTGGAATGGTACCATGCAGGCATACAGGCCCTCATTTCAAGGTGGCGTAAGGCCGTAGCATTGAATGGATATTACGTTGTAAAATAGTGTTGTGTAGCTAAAAGATTGGGGAATAACCTGGTGTATTTCAATGCTGAATAAAACAACCACTGTTTCAGAAAAAAAATGTGTTGCATTACTTATTGAACTGCCCTCGTATATCCTCACTCGGTTTCCAGATGGCTGAGAGTTTCCGGTTTTTAGAGAAATCTAGTAATACATTGATTGCAAACGTAATGAAAGCGATCTTTATGAGGCAACACCCGTTGGGTATGTGACATACCTAACGTACAGATAATGCGAGCACGACCTTAACTGGCCAAAGCTACTAGAAAAATTAACACAGTCTACGCCTACTTCATGATAGTCTGTGGTAGACTATGATATTCTTACAACTCTAGAAACACATGGCGGTTTTTCTGAACATTAATTTCCAAACCTTTTACATCTGATACGTAGGCATTTCAGAAAGTAAGTTAAACTTGTGACACCACACTAAGATAGTAGCCCAACAAGGAAAATGGCACATTGTCAGAAGATAGTACATGTTTGGAGTTTCCAGCACACACAGTACTGCTATGATACGGATAACAGGTGCAACACAGTGCGGGAGTGAAGTGGTGCAGCACCTGAAAACTTATTCCAAAGTTGAATATGCGGGACGATGTGATTTCTGTGGACAAAACGTAAAGTGCACTGAGATGCACCGGGTCACTCTGGCGGTAGGTGGATAAAACGCTATGCCACGTGCAGCCATAGTGAAACGATGCCATCAGTTTAACACAGGCCGCACAGATGTGGGTGATGCTGGTTGGGAAGTCAGGTTTCGCACCAAGCCACGTCGGAAAGCTGAAAGATATCTGGGGAGAAAGATATTTTCCAACGATGAGGACGTTCACAGTGCCAAAGGATGGTTCTCGATTTGCTCTGTGGCCAAGGAGGGGATTTCTACGGTCGAGGCATTGAACAATTGTACAACATTCTGACCCTTGCTTACAGAGACTTTGAGGCTATGGTGAGAAACACTGTCACGTGCCTGTGTCGCTTTAAAGAACAGCGCAGCACTTGATGATACGTCGTTGGAGTGACATAATACTGAGTAACTCAATTTATGAATTATCATTGTACACATTCCACATACCACTGAAAAGAAAATGGCGAGTGAAACGGCCATACGTGTTTCTGAGGAAGGTACCATGACTACCAGTAACGTTTCAGATTATCAAATTTACGAGGGCTATTCGGAAAGTAAGGTTCGATAGGTCACGAAATGAAAACGACAGTGAAAATTCGATGAACAGATGGGTTGGGCAGTATCTAGTACTTCCGTCGAGCACGTCACATCACTATTTTCTGTACTGAACACGCAGTGAGCGCTTAAAGGTGAGCAGTAGTGTCGCCCACCAAGTATGGGTGTCTGCTGAGACGTTTCGCCTGATTTCATGCAACCCCGCCTAACATACCTGTCATGCATTTCCTTCCCCATGACAATTCTTGGCTGCACGCCCCTGCCGCGTGTTTGACATCAGACATGGCTCCTTCTGATGTTGATATCTGCTCACATGAACCGTTGGCGTGAAGACAACATTTGGCACAAACAAGCTGCAGTCCAGTACAGAAAATTGTCGGAAAGCACAGGAGGCTGCCTTCTATCACGATAGTATTGGGAAGTTGGTACATCGCTACGACAGGTGTTCAAATGGTTCTGAGCATTATGGGACTTAACATCTGTGGTCATCAGTCCCCTAGAACTTAGAACTACTTAAACCTAACTAACCTAAGGACATCACACACATCCATGCCTGAGGCAGGATTCGAACCTATGACAGGTGTTTAAGTCGGACGGATGACTATGCCGAGAGCTAGGTGGAACGTGTAACAAATGGCTGCAAACAAAACGTTTTTGATTTTCACTGTGGTTTCCATTTCGTGACAGATTGGTCCTTACTTTCCGAATAGCCCTCGTAAATTTGATAACCTGAAACATTACTCGTTGTCACTATACCTTCCTCTGAAACATATATGTTCGTTTCCCTCGCCATATTTTTTTCAGTGGTATGCAATGTACAGAGGTAATTCAAAAATTAAGTTACTCAGTATTATGTCAGGCCAAGGAGATTTCATCTAGTGCTTCATTGTTCTTTAAAATGACACAAAAATGCGACAATGTTCCTCACCATAGCAACCATGTCAAAAAATCACCAATCAGTAATATTGTACAATCTATGGTAGGTGGACATTAATGAATAGTTAAAATATATGGAGCAGCAAATCGTGTAATCTTCAATTCTGTTCGATCAGTGGTTTACATACGTTAAGCACTATGCGATGTACGAAAGCAAATTTTTTGAAAAAGGTTATTGAAAGTATTTGTTGGGCAACGTAAGTACGTTCTTAACGACGTAGGACTAGTTAGATAATACTGAAGAGAAGTTTGGTAAAAGAACTGAGGCAAGTTAACAATAATAAAACACTTCTGCCTTTGTAAAGATAACATTACAGTACAATGTAGATTTTTTTCTTTTTTCTATGCTTCCTTTTCTTTGTGCTTTATTTTCTTGGTACATTGGAAGATTTCTTTTAGGATGAGTTTTGCAACTTTATTTCTTTGTGCAACTATTACATTTTTCTTCCTGTCAAAAACTGAGCACACCTTTCACAACACGTTTTCACACTTTTATGTTTCTCTTCCTGTTAAAAATCTGAGCAAAAACTCTGCAATGGATAGTAATATCTTCTTTCAGCTCAAAATATCAGTCACTATGGAGAGATGCTGAGTCAGTTTTAAAGGCAAGAAAATGGAAACTCCTGTACACAAAATGGAAACTAGACAACATTGTCTTGCTGCTGATGTAATGTGAAGTATACATATACTGTGTTTTGTGTGTGTGTGTGTGTCGTATTCTGCGCCTACGTCTACAGCCAGATGCGTACTCCGCAAGCCGCCGTCCAGTGTGTGTGGCACCACTGCTGGTCATTTCCTTTCTTGTTCCACTCTCAAATAGAGCGAGCAAAAAGTGATTATCTATGTGCCTCCACACGGGCCCTATTCTCTCTACTATTATCTTCGTGGTTCTCACACGAAATATACATTGGCGTCAGAGTAGAATCGTTCAGCAGTCGGCCTCAAATGCTGGTTCTCTTGATTTTCTCAAAACTTTTCCTCGAGTGATTCTCTTCCCTCCATTTGAGTTCCAGAAGCGTTGCCGTAATGCTTGATTGTTGTTCGAACCTACGGGCAACAAATCTAGCAGTCCGTCTTGAATTACTTCGATGTATTCCTTTAATACGACCTGGTGGGGACCACAAACACTCGAGCAGAACTCAAGTATGGGTCGCACCAGTGTTGTACAATCTGTCTCCCTTAGAGGTGAACGACACTTTCCTAAAATTCTCCTAGTAAACCGAAGTCGGCCACTCGCATTTTCTACTGCCGTTCTCTCATGGCCGATCCATTTCATATCGCCTATACAACTTCACGCCTAGATATTTAATCGAACATTGTGGTTTTGTTTTTCCTACTCATCTGCATTAACTTACATTTTCCTACATTTCAGCTACCTGACATTCATCACACGAACTACAAATTTTGTCTTGGTCATCTTATATCCTCCTGCAGTCACTCAGTGACGTCACCTTCCCATACACCACAGCACGATCAGCGAATAGCCGCAGGTAGCTGCTTATCCTTTCCGCCAGATCATTTATGTATATAGGAAATGACAGGGAGCCAATCACACTTCCCTGGGGCACTCTTAACGATACCCTTGTCTCTGACGGACACTGATCGTCGTGGACAGCATTCTGAGTTCTGTTGCTTAAGAATTTTTCGAGCCACTCACATACCTGGGAACCTAATGCATATGGTTGTACCTTCGTTAACAGCCCGCATTGTGGTACCAACGCTTTACGGTAATCTAAGAATATGTAATCACCTATTAGTGACTGTTTTGTGGTTTACTGAATCTGCAGCGACTGGAGCAAATGCCAGGTCCTGTAAAGGCAAAGGATTTGGTAAAACACTCTAACCAAGGCTTGCAGACTAAAAGGTGACTGCTTATGGTAACTTACGGTAACAGATGGCATACATACATTCGCATTAGTGTTTCTGCCACCCACTATAGTAATATAAGGAGCAGCCAAACGATAACGAGACAGAAGGAAAAAAAGTAAGCAAACAGTTTATTATTTGAAAAGTAATTGTCATAACAGTTAATACCTTTATTCAACTGCGAGACAAGACGGTAAATGGTTCTGAGGAAAAATATTTCCTGTTGCCTGCGGAACCATGATTGCACCCAGATGTGCACCTATTCGTTCAGAGCAGATCAAATTCGGGTGCACTTGTTGCCGAGATTGTTTCGACTACGCTGCAGAAGTTTGGTCAGGAAGTTCTTACACAACCTACATACATTCGCGATCCTTCCCTATGCGATTCCCATATTTTTTGAACCCTGAAGAAAGACAATCGTTATCATCGATTTGCTTTTCCGAGTGCTCGCCAGGGTAGAATCATGGTTCCGTAGGCAAGCGCAAACATTTTTCCGTATAGGAATTGGCCGTCTTGTCTCACAGTGAAATAAATGTAACGAGAGTTATGGCGATTACATGTGGAATAATAAACAGTTTACTTGCTTCTTCCATCTGCCTCATTTTGATTTGACTGCCTCTTATACATTTCACTAAATCAGATTACTATAATTCATCATACAAACATTAGAAAGAAAGGAACCATAGTGTGTAATTTCCCATCAGTGATAAGAACACTGAAAACTGATACTGGACCAAGGATGGTAAAAAAACGGTCTTGTCGTGTAGAGAGTACCATCTCGGTAGTCGCTTCTAGAAGTTTATAGAGAAAACGCAAAAAAATTAGGGTAGGACTTGGTCCTTGCGAGTCTAACGCTGTAACCATTGTCTCATACCATGTGGTATTCTTTGAATGTAGTTTTTAGTTTGACCACTGATAGTTTGCTAAATGGCCCAGTTTGATGCCGTTGATCTCGTGGACGACGGGTACAGGGACTCTAACAAAGGGCTGTCGGTTGTTTGGAGTGCAGTATAGGGCCTGTGTGGGGGTTCTAGGGGAGCGTGCAGCAGTCTCATGTGCAGTGTATGAGAAGTAACTCTGCACGTAGAGTGCAAAAACCGTATGGCCGGATAGAGAGGAGAGGACGCCACACGCAGCGACCGTGTTAAGCAGTAGCGTATGGGGCTGCAATCTGTCTGAAAGTGCTCAGTTTTCAATTTAAGAGGAGTGGTTCTCAGTGGATGGTGTGAGCTACTCGAACCGCCGTATAGGTGCCTGGGTGTGGAAAGTTCCTGTAATAAGAGTGCGTTATGTGTGGCTCTCATTACCACTTTTATTACAAAAGTCTTTACGAGTGTTACTTTAGTGTCCCTCATCTAACACGGAACTACCATTGTAAGCAAGGAGGGCTGCATCGAGCTCGTAATCCAGAGTTGCCAACCTAGTTATCACATACGAGTACAGGGCGACGAAAAAAAGATTACGTAAATAAAACTCGGACCGGGAGTAGACGAACGATGGAGAAGAGGACGCTGCAGCTGAACTTTTATTTCTCTTTATGTCCCTTCTTCCTCTCCCTCTCTCTGTTTTCTCTCTTTCTCTGTCTCTCTCTCTCCGTACGGCCCACCCTCCCCCCTTCTCTGCGACGTTGATGATGTCGCCAGGTGGTTAACCTCTGGTAAGCTTCCTTCAAAGAATGTTTGAACACAACAGATGTACTGGTGTCAAGCCTGTATCAGCGGTGTGGGCCACAGTGCCGAACAAATCCTTTCTTTAGCATGACCAGCTGTGTAATCTGTGGGCTGCTGCCCACTCGTCGCTTTTAGGGCACCTAGAGGATGCTGCTTTCTCGGATAACTATACAACAATTCGCGCAAATCACATTAATGGTTTTTATTAGAACAAAGTAGACTGACAATCTACATCTACATCTACATGTATACTCCGCTAGGCACCAAGCGGTGTGTGCGGAGGGCACAATTCACGCCAAAGTCATGTTTCCCCGCCTCTGTTCCACTCGCGGATCGCGCGAGTGAGAAACGACTGTCTGAACGCCTCAGTACGAGCTCTTATTTCCCTTATCTTTTAATGGTGATCATTGCGCGATTTGAAAGTTGGTGGTAATAATATATGCTCTACATCCTCGGTGAAGATCGGACATCGGAATTGTGTGAGCAGCCCCTTCCGTTTAGCGCGCCGTCTTTCTGCAAATGTGTCCCACTCCAAACTTTCTATGAGATCTGTAACGCTCTCGCAATGGCTAAATGTACCAGTCACGAATCTTGCCGCTCTTCTTTGGACCTTCTCAATCTCTTGAATCAGACCCAACTGGTAAGGGGCCCATACAGACGAACATACTCTAAGACTGGACGGACTAACGTATTGTAAGCTATTTCCTTTGTTGAAGGACTGCATCGCTTCAGGATTTACCAACACACCGCAATCTAGAGTCTGCCTTACCCGTTACTTGTGTAATCTGATCATTCCATTTGAAATCATTTAGAATAGTCATATCCAGATACTTGACCTACGTTACCACTTCCAAAGATTGGGCATTTATTTTGTACTCGTACATTATGGGGA
This sequence comes from Schistocerca americana, assembly GCF_021461395.2. Classification (NCBI taxonomy): domain Eukaryota; kingdom Metazoa; phylum Arthropoda; class Insecta; order Orthoptera; family Acrididae; genus Schistocerca; species Schistocerca americana. The sequence continues at coordinate 990,861,609 of NC_060121.1, forward strand.
TTTTCGTCTTGTTATACGCAGCAGGTTACACTTACTAATATTGAGAGATAACTGCCAGTCATTACACCACGCATTTATTTTCTGCAAATCCTCATTCATTTGTTCACAACTTCCGTGTGACACTACTTTTCTGTAGACTGCAGCATCATGGCAAACAGTCTAATGCCGCTGTCAATACCATCAACCAGATAGTTTATATAAATCGTAAAAAGCAGAGGACTTATTACTCTGCCCTGGGGCACACCTGAAGTTATGCTTGTTTCTGTTGAAGTCACCCCGTTCAGGACGACATTCTGCTTTCTGTCTGTTAGAAAACTTTCTATCCAACTTCATATGTCATCGGATAGACCGTAAGCGCGCACTTCTTTTAGCAAGCGACAGTGCGGAACTGAGTCGAACGCCTTTCGAAAGTCGAGAAATATGGCATCAACCTGGTAGCCGGTATCTGGAGACTGTTGTATGTCATGCACAAAGAGGGCCAGCTGTGTCTCACGTGACCGCTGTGTCCTAAAACCGTGCTGGTTTCTGCAGATGAGCTTCGCAGAGTCTAGAAAGGTCATTATCTCCGAAAACAAAATATGTTCCATGATTCTACAACAAATCGATGTCAGTGAAGTTGGCTGGTAATTTTGTGCATCTGATTTTCAACCCTTTTTATAGATTGCTATGACCTGGGCCTTCTTCTAGTCCCGTGGAACTTTCCGCTGCTCCAACGATCTCTGATAGATGATGGATAATAATGGTGCTATATTTGTAGCATTGTTGTTGTTGTTGTTGTGGTCTTCAGTCCTGAGACTGGTTTGATGCAGCTCTCCATGCTAATCTATCCTGTGCAAGCTCCTTCATCTCCTAGTACCTACTGCAACCTACATCCTTCTGAATCTGCTTAGTGTATACATCTCTTGGCCTCCCTCTACGATTTTTTCCCTCCACGCTGCCCTCGAATGCTAAATTTGTGATCCCTTGATGCCTCAGGACATGTCCTACCAACTGATCCCTTCTTCTAGTCAAGTTGTGTCACAGACTTCTCTTCTTCCCAATCCTATTCAACACCTCCTCATTAGTTACGTGATCTACCCACCTAATCTTCAACATTCTTCTGTAGCACCACATTTCGAAAGCTTCTATTCTATTCTTGTCCAAACTATGTATCGTCCATGTCTATCTTGGCCACTATAATACGTTCACTATGCTCTTTGTAGTAGCTTACCTGCGCTCCTATTTTTTTATTCATTATTAAACCTACTCCTGCAGTACCCCTATTTGATTTTGTATTTATAACCATAGTCAACATATAATTTTATGGGGACACCGTCTGGGCCCCTATGGCTTCCTGGCGTCTAAGGATCTTAACTGTTTTACAATTGAGATACACTAAACACTATGTCAGCCGTCCTTGCGTTTGTTCTAAAACTGAAAGGGGGAATGGTGCTGCAATACTTAACTTTGGTTTACAATTAGTTGTCGCAAGCAGTGGGCGAGAAGCAAATAACCAATGTCCTTCGCTACAGACAATGTCCATTCAAGCAATTAATGTAAGGCACAAGTGTCAATATAAGAGTTAGGATTACGGCTCTGCTGGTGTGCGTCTTGTGCTGTCCTGGCGTGCTGTTGACGCTCTACTCCTGTCCGGCCGAGGCTGGCAGCAGCGGCTCTTGTATTCTCTTCTTGTAGAGGCCGCTCCTGTTGTGGTGACGTCCCAGTCAGCGGGCTATCGGCTGACGTCGTCTCGCAGACTTCTCTGCTCTTGCGTTCTCCTTCTTCGTGCCGGCGTTTGTCGTTACTCCGGAAGATAATCGATAATTTTTAAATGTACGTTATCATATGTTTATCTGAGACAAAGGAATGCGTTCAGCACTCAAACATACGTCGTTGACCGTCTCCCGTTTGGAATCTGTCCCATTCATCTATGAATATTGCATTAATTAAATCAGGAAATCTGCCACCTGATCATCATATTCAAACTGTGACATGAAAACTGTTAACAGTAACCTACAATTGACGTCATGCCGAACCGTTGTTTCTTACGGAAAAGATGGTTACATTTCGCTTTAGCAACGCTGACGGTCTATTTGACAATGAATTGACACTGAAGCCCAGTGTAACTACTGTGTGAACATGAAGGGTCCTACACTGATTAAAATAGCAGTGTTGTACTCAGACATTCATTCGCCGTGCATATTTGATAGCGTCTATCTTTATAGAACAGTTTTTGTCACCAGATGACTCATATAAAGAGGATTTCAAGAGCTACCAGAAGACACCTTGGAAGGCGTGTATTTCATCTTCCCTGCTTCCATCGTCGCCCACATTCTGCCAAGCGGCTTCTAATCAAATTGTGGGCCTATGGAGCATCGTCTCAGTTGTGGGACTGGATTCGTGATTTACTATCAGAGTGGTCGCATTTCTTACAAGGGAGCCTCCCCATCGCACCCCCCCCCCCCCCCCTCAGATTTAGTTATAAGTTGGCACAGTGGATAGGCCTTGAAAAACTGAACACTGATCAATGGAGAAAACAGGAAGAAGTTGTGTGGAACTATGAAAAAATAAGGAAAATATACAAACTGAGTAGTCCATGGGCAAGATAGCCAACATCAAGGATAGTGTGCGTGCAGGAGCGCCGTGGTCCCGTGGTTAGCGTGAGCAGCTGTGGAACTAGAGGTCCTTGGTTCAAGTCTTCACTCAAGCGTAAATTTTTATTTTTGAGACAATTATTATCTGTCCGTCCGTTATGTTTTCATCATTTTTTTTGGGAGTGATTATCACATCCACAAGAAAACCTAAATCGGGCAAGGTAGAAGAATCTTTTTACCCATTCGCCAAGTGTACAAGTTAGGTGGGTCGACAACATATTCCTGTCATGTGACGCACATGCCGTCACCAGTGTCGTATAGAATATATCAGACGTGTTTTCCTGTGGAGGAATCGATTGACCTATGACCTTGCGATCAAATGTTTTCGGCTCCCATTGGAGAGGCACGTCCTTTCGTCTACTAATCGCACGGTTTTGCGGTGCGGTCGCAAAACACAGACTCTAAACTCATTACAGTGAACAGAGACGTCAATGAACGAAGGGACAGATCATAACTTTGCGAAAATAAAGAAAGTAATCTTTTCAGTCGAGGGAAGACTTGAACCAAGGACCTCTCGTTCCGCAGTTGCTCACGCTAACCATGGGACCACGGCGCTCCTGCACTCACACCATCCTTGATGTTGGCTATCTTGCCCATGGACTACTCAGTTTGTATATTTTCCTTATTTTTTTCATAGTTCCACACAACTTCTTCCTGTTTTCTCGATTGATCTGTGTTCAGTTTTTCAAGGCCTATCCACTGTGCCAACTTACAACTAAATCTGAGGGGGGTGCGATGGGGAGGTTCCCTTGTTAGTAACTGTCGGAAAAAATAAAATTGTTAAGGCTTTCGTGGCCACTTGTTGACAAACTGCCTATTGGCTTCTGTCTCGGGTGCTTCGGCCGACGTTCGTCTGATGATTTTACTGACGTTTCGCCAGCGCGAGTGGTTGGCATTGTCAAAGCCTCACCCTCCATTGCTGTTGGTGAACTGGAGCCGAGCTCGCGGCCGCAGACTATATCTACCTGGCGCGCCAACGTCCGAGGGCTTCTCCGCGGTCATTTCCTGTGCGATTCTCCCTTTGCTACACAGTACAGGTCCTTTAACACTTTCTTCGCGAACGTCAGTTTTGCTTTCCTCGACGATTTTCCGTCGAACTGCCTATTGGCTTCTGTCTCGGGTTCTTCGGCTCGCTTGTTCAGAGAAGGTATAAAAATACAAAAATGCGGGAATAGCTTCAACAAGAAAGAAGAAAGCCTCAAGGTAAACAGATCCTGGCTTCCCGTGCTGCAGCGAACGGCCAACGCAGATAGCGGAGTCATTTCCGATGCGGTTCTCCTCTTGATTTTCCAGCCTTATTATTCCCTCTTGGTTCTTCTACATACGTATATTATTCGCCACTCTGTATATCTTGACCCTTTTTTCTCATAATTTCGGATATTTTACATTGTCGAAGGCGTTTTCCGTGTTGACAAATCCAATGAACGTCTCTTGACCTTTCTTCAGTCTTGCTTCCGTCATCAATCGCGACGTGAGAACTTTCTCTCTCGTTCCTTTACATTTCCCAAAGCCAAACTGATAGTCATCTTATAGATCCTCAATTTTCCTTTCCATTCTTGTGTATATTATTCTTGTTAGTAATTTGAATGCATGAACTGCTAAGCTCACTGTGCGATAATTCTCGCACTCTTCAGCTCTTGCAGTCTTCGGAATTGTGCGGATGATGTTTTCCGAAAGTCTGATGCTATATCACCAGTCTCACACATTCGACACATCAACGTGAATAGCTGTTTTGTTGCCACTTCCCCCACCGATTTTAGAAATTCCGATGGAATGTTATCTATCCCTTCTGTCTTATTTGATCTTAAATCTTCCGAAGCTCTTTTACATTCTGATTCTAAAACTGGAGCTCCTAACTCTTCCCTGTCGACTCCTATTTCTTCTTCTGTCAAGTCATCAGATAAGTCCTCACCCTCATATAGGCATTCAATGTGCGCTTTGCATCCATCCGATCTCACTTCTGCCTTTAACAGTGGAATTCTATCTGAACTCTTAATGTTACTATCCTTCCTTTTCAGGACGTATTTGGTCATAAACATCAATATGTGTGAAACAATTGATTTAGCTTAATACGGATCATGAATTATCCAGACTATAGTATTGGAAAATGAGAGCACTTACTTCCTTACAACAAACCTCCAACATAATTTCAAGTCCTTTTCTAAACTTTTCATTGGATGAATAACGCAAAACTACAAGAAAAACCCAACACAATTAGGGCTCTGTGTCCTCAGCCGTAAAGGGTTTTACGGGCTTAACGTCAAATATTTAACCTATTAACTCATTTGTAAACTTATGAGATGTATGCAGGTCTTTTATACATGGCATCGGAAGGGGTGATTACTAGTTTATGTAGTAAACACGAATGGTGCTATAACATTCATTGGGGTTACTCCAGAAATGAGATTCACGTCTGTAGATTCCGTGACGCTTTAAACAGCGGCACGACACGAACAGTAATTGACAGTCTGCTTAGAAAGCAGGTGGAACGAGTGAGCAAGCCAACAATGGTCGTAGCATCTGAAGAAAACGACTGGGTGGGTCCTCGAAATTTTGTGCATATAGTACAATCAAGAACTCAGCTGACTATTCGGAAACGAACGGGGTTGTAGGTTACAGTAAGAGGGCTACACTTTAGCACTCTCCACTGGATTCGCATTCGGGATGACGACGGTTCAAACCTGCGGCCAGCCTCTCTTAATTTATCATTTGTCTGTCCATCCTATTGAGTGGAGGACTGGGGAAACACGATCTTTCGCTATTGTAAGAAAATGAAACGCCTGTGCCGGCCGGTGTGGCCGAGCGGTTCTAGGAGCTTCAATCCGGAATCGCGTGACCGGTACGGTCGCAGGTTCGAATCCTGCCTCGAGCATTAAAGTGTGTGATGTCCTTAGGTTAGTTAGATTTAAGTAGTTCTAAGTTCTATGGGACTGATGACCTCAGATGTTAAGTCCCATAGTGTTCAGAGCCATTTGATCCATTTTGAAACGCCTGTAGCCGTCCTTCTGCTCTTATTTATAGTGTAGCTACCAGTTTCGGCGCTTCAGTGCTCCATCTTCAAGGCTTAGTTGATGCTGAAGGTGTAATCACGATCCATATATATGATGCATCAGAGGCCGACAGTAATAGTTTACGCAGACCATCTGTAACTGTGATGTTGTCTCTCCAATAGTCGTATATATCGATCGTTATAACACCTTCAGCATCAACTAAGGCCTGAAGATGGCCCATTGGAGCGTCGAAAATGGCAGCAAAACAATAAATAAGATCATAAGAACAGCGGCAGGCGTTTTATTTTCTTCTAATCCTGATTTAGGTTTCCCGTGATTTCCCTAAATCGCTTCAGGCAAATGCTGGGATGGTTCCTTTGAAAGGGCACTTCCTTCTCCACCGTTCCCTAACACTATAGGGCCGATGAACTCGCTGTTCGTCTCCTTCCACAAATCAACCAGACATCTCCACTGGAGATGCGGGTTAGCACTGTAAGAAGTGCCGCGACACCTTTGTCGCCGAGTCCGCCACACCGAGGCGAGTGCTCTCCTGGGAGTCGCGGGATTGGAGGCTGGGCTAGGCTGGGGGCGGGACGGTGTATTGCGGCGTTCACTTAGCGATGCGCAGTCGTTGCGGGGTGCCGGGCCGGCCTATATACGGCGCCGATAATGGGGCGCAGAATAGCTTCCGGGAAATGGGCGCAGGCGGGGCGTGTGGCGTGGTGGCAGCAGCCGCAGGGGCCGCGAGGCCGGCCCGTGCATCCGGCGCGAGCGGGGGCCCAGCCAGACAAACGGCGACAAGTTTCATTAACACGAGTGCAGCCGCCCGCCACGGCGGCAGAGCGTCCCCCGCCCTACTTACGCATTCTGCGGTTCTCGCGGAGCGACTGTCGCAGCAAATTCTTCGCGGCGCCGCTCTCAGCTTGATTAATTAGGGCGACATTTGCGCGTGCCGCTGCAAGTGGCCCAGTATCGTCTGCAGGCACGCCACCACTACGGAAGCGAGCGATCCCACGGTGTGACAACATTACTTCTCTTCCTTTCTAATACATTTGTGGATGGTACGGGGGAGGCAAGGCCGTCTGTACCCTTCCGTGTCGCGGTCATTAAGACAGCTGTATGCTGCAAAAAAATTGAGTACATCTGGAAAGGCGGCCTCGATTTTGATCCAATGTTGGTATATAGTACCAGGGGGTATTAGATGCACTGATAATACACTACTGGCCATTAAAATTCGTACACCACGAAGATGACGTGCTACAGATGCGAAATTTAACCGACAGGAAGAAAATGCTGTGATATGCAAGTGATTAGCTTCTCAGAGCATTCACACAAAGTTGCCGGCGGTGGCGACACCTACAACGTGCTGACATGAGGAAAAATGGCTCTGAGCACTATGCGACTTAACATCTTAAGTCATCAGTCCCCTTGGACTTAGAACTACTTAAGACTAACAAACCTAAGGACATCTCACACATCCATGGCCGAGGCAGGATTCGAACCTGCGACCGCAGCAGTCCCGCGGTTCCGGACTGAAGCGCCTAGAACCGCACGGCCACCGTGGCCAGCGACGTGAGGAAAGTTTCCAACCGACTTCTCATAGACAAACAGCAGTTAACCGGCGTTGCCTGATGAAACGTTGTTGTGATGCCTCGTGTAAGGAGGGGAAATGCGTACCATCACGTTTCCGACTTTGATAAAGGTCGGATTGTAGCCTATCGCGATTGCGGTTTATCGTATCGCGACATTGCTGCTCGCGTTGGTCGAGATCCAATGACTGTTACCAGAATATGGAATCGGTGGGTTCAGGAGGGTAATACGGAACACTTGTTGGAACCCCTATGGTGTCGTATCACTAGCAGTTGAGAAGACAGGCATCTTATCCACATGGCTGTAACGGATCGTGCAGCCACATCTTGATCCCTGAGTCAGCGGATGGGGACCTTTGCAAGACAAGAACCATCTGCACGAACAGTTCGACGACGTTTGCAGCAGCATGGAGTATCAGCTCGGAGACGGTGGCTGCGGTTACCCTCGACGCTGCATCACACACAGGAGCGCCTTCGATGGTGTACTCGACGACTAACCTGAGTGTACGAATGGCAAAACGTAATTTTTTCGGTTGAATCCAGGTTATGTTTACAGGATCATCATGGTCGCATCCGTGTTTGGCGACATCGCGGTGAACACACATTGGAAGGGTGTATTCGTCATCGCCATACTAGCGTATCACCCGGCATGATGCTATGGGGGTGCCATTGGTTACACGTCTCGGTCACCTCTTGTTCGCATTCACGGCACTTTGAACAGTGGACGTAACATTTCAGATGCGTTACGACCCAGGGCTCTACCCCTCATTCGATCCCTGAGAAACCCTACATTTCAGCAGGATAATGCACGACCGCATGTTGCAGGTCCTGTGCGGGTCTTTCTGGATACAGAAAATGTTCGACTGCTGCCCTGGCCAGCACATTCTCCAGATCTCTCACCAATGGAAAGCGTCTGGTCAATGGTGGCCGAGCAACTGGCTCGTCACGATACGCCAGTCACTACTATTGATGAAATGTGGTATCGTGTTGAAGCTGCGTGGGCAGCTGTACCTGTACACGCCATCCAAGCTCTGTTTGACTCGATGCCCAGGCGTTATTACGGCCAGAGGTGGTTGTTCGGGGTAGTGATTTCTCAGGATCTATGCACCCAAATTGCGTGAAAATGTAATCACATGTCAGTTCTAGTATAATATGTTTGTCGAATGAATACGCGTTTATCATCTGTATTTCTTCATGGTGTAGCAATTTTAATGGCCAGTAGTGTTGTTTCAACGTCGCCTGCCGGCCGGAGTGGCCGTGCGGTTCTAGGCGCTACAGTCTGGAACCGAGCGACCGCTACGGTCGCAGGTTCCAATCCTGCCTCGGGCATGGATGTGTGTGCTGTCCTTAGGTTAGTTAGGTTTAATTAGTTCTAAGTTCTAGGCGACTGGTGACCTCAGAAGTTAAGTTGCATAGTGCTCAGAGCCATTTGAACCATTTCAACGTCGCCTGCCAAAAGATAGCGTAGTGGTGTAGGCTACCTGAACGCTGTCTTGGGGTTAATGGGGAACACTCACAGCCAGAAGGCTCCGCGTGGCGCAAAGGTGTGGACCAAGCAGGCAACCATACCACGGAGACACACTCGTGTTTCATGCAGCCAAATGAGGTGTCAAATTAAGGCTTTCCGAGTGGCGGGACGGTCCTTTCGGAGAATTACCTCGCAAGTCGGGAGGTCTGCGTCAATTGAGCGACGATGCTCGTACCCATGGTCAAAAGAACATTGTCACGCCCATAGACGAGAATCTGGACGTCCGCGCTTCACAGGCGCCCGACAGGATCGTCGTATCATAAAGGCAGCAGTGGCAGGCCGTGCAGCTACCACGGCACACAGCCCAGACGTCTCAAAAAGTAGTGTCCCGAACAGCTTGTTACCAGTGGGAGTACGGGGCACGCACACCTCCAACCCGTCTTCCACTCACACCGCGGCATCGATAGACTGGTGCCGTCAGAGGATCACTTGGAAGATGGAATGGCGCGCCGTCGTCTTCAGCGATGAAAGCACATTCTCGCTGCACGCTAGTGATGGTCGTTTGCGCATACGACTTAGACCTGGTTGGTGCCGTCTCATAAGAGTGCATTCGTCCAGGACACACTGGGCTCACCTCAGGTACCATTGTCTAGGATGCTACAACTCTCATTCATCTTTGGTGTTTCTGGAGGGGACGCTAACCAGCGCTCGGTATGTTGCAGAATGTTCTTAGGCCCGTTCTTTTGCCGTTCTTGTAGCAGTAAGGTGATGTGTTGTTCCAACAGGATAATGCCCGCCCACACACTGTCCGTGAAAGTCAACGTGCTCTGCAAGCCACGCAGCAGTTTTCCTGGCCAGCACCATCTCCGGACTTGTCTCAGATCGAGCACTTGTGGGATACGATGGAGCGAGAAGGACTCGTGCGACTCGTCAGCCAACAACTCTTACAGTACTACGTGCAGAGGTTGAACTGGCGTAGCATGAAGTACACAGTATTCACCATCTGTACGATCGACTGGACGCCAGAGTCTGTGGCTGAATTCCCGCCCGTGGAGATTACACCACGTACTAGTGCAGGTGTTTCTGCATAGGCCGGTACTGGTATCTCAGATCAGCTTGTGCTATTGATCTGTACATGTAATCATTTCATGTTCTCCTTATACATTGTTGCAATCATAAATTTTGACTGAACTGGAGACCTCTAAAAGGCGTACTAATTTTTTTCCTGCAACGTATTTATCCTTCTAAAATAATGAACAACTGCCTACAGCCACAATAGTGATTTTATTTTAAGACACAATGCATTTCGAACCCTGGGGGATCATCTTCAGCTGCTTTAATCTTATTCAGATTTAGATTAATTCTGGTCCTGAATTCTGCGTGCTCGCGTAGGCGCTACAGGATACTAGGCAGGTCTACCATTTTCTTTGGCTCTTCAGTGTACATTCTGTGTGTACTTGTGTCTACGCCAGCTAGGTACAGTATGGGGACGGATTTTCTTCAGGTACCACGATGCAGTCCACTGTAAATATCCGAAACGCAACAACATTTCCGCTGCATAAACGTTTCGTTACCGACTACTAAAATTTCGTCATTTTCGGCAGCCCAGTAATCACAACATCCAGCTACACTTACTCGACGATATAATTTTCCTGTAACACCTCCATAAGGTGATGAGCCTGCAGTGGCTCGAAAACTAGTTAATGGCACAACGAATCGTATCAAAAAAATCCAAAAAAGCGACTGGTTCGTATTTATAGCCAGATAAATCAACAACTTATTTCGTGGATGATGTACACTTCTTTAATATTCTCCCAGTGAATCACAGGCTGGTATCTGCTTTGCCTAGAATAAATTTCATTTGAACTTCCCACTTTAGGTGTTTCGAGATGATTATGCGTAAATATCTTACGGTTGCTACTGTTTTCAGTGGTTTATCACCAATACCCGTATCGGACAGTAATAGATCTCGTCAGCTATTTAGGCACAGTGCGTTACATTTACTTACCGCCAACCGTCGATCCTTTGCTGGTCATTCTAGTATTTCGCTGCTGTCTTATACCGTTGCAGCCTTCCTACAGTCCCGTGGAGCTTCCGACGTCAATCAAGATTATGATTTTCCTTCCATGGAAGCAGACGGCCTGATTTTTAGAGATATCTGAAATACATAGTGGTCGGTTGGAATTCACGACCGCAGTGGCTCACAGCGTGACCGGCAGCCACTCATGTCGTGGAAGTGCGACGGCGCTGCGGCGCGAGGACCGTAAAACCAGGGAGCCGGGCTACAATAACTCCGGCCTGAGAGGCTCGTAACAGCTGGATGGCCGCCGGGCTGTCGTGGGGTATCTCCGGGAGCGGTCCGGCGGCGGGCAGTTTGCGTGAGCTGCGGGTCTGCCGCACCGGCAGGGGCTGCGCCGCCCGATTTACGGCGCTTGTTCGATAACAAACAGTAACCGCCGCCCAGCAGATGTGTGCAGGGGAACGCTGGGTCAGCCTGCTGCTGCTACTGCTGCTGATAGGTCGATCCGTTTAACCCAGTTGTTTTCCAATGAATTTCTATGCCCTTCAAATAGGAGACGTGGCCAACGACGTGTAGAGTTGCAAGACACTACAGCCGTATTCAGAAGGACAGAGGTTCAAATCCGCCACATCCGTATATAAGTTTTCCTTCATTTCCTCAAGCGGTTTAAGGATAATGCTGCCCCATATTTCCCCAGTCCGAGCGTTCGTTCTATCGCATCGTCATTGATGGGCTAGTCATCGGTGGGACGTTTAACTCTAATCTTCCTTCCTTTTTAAAAACTTGAGATAGCCCTTCAATGCAGACACACGGTCCGATTCATCATCAGGAGGTCGTGACGTTTTTGTTCGTTTACACGAAACAGGGCTCATTGGTTTCAGTAACTCATTTCGCAGATAAATGTTCCTTGGTTATCTTATTGGCGCCTGTTTTGTTTGCTTCCTCAGTCATTCAACGCCTCCCTCTGACGTCATTGTCTGAATCTATCTCTCACAGAGGAGAGTACTGCATGTAGAGGATAGTATACCTAGGAACACACGATGTTTCTTGGTTGATTTTAGGATCACATGACGTAGTTTCCGCCATTTTCTAAAGATTTTATTGTTACACATGAGATTGTGTTTTGCATCGTATTTGTAAATACACTGACGGAAAAAATCGCGACACCAGAGAAATTAATGTCGAATAGTGAAGTTTTGGGAACTCATTTGTGTAGGTTACATATTTTATGCATGACATCACTAGATCACAGGTTGACGTAAGCACGAGATAAGCCGTTGCAAATGTGAAATGACGGCACATTAATAACTCTGCTGGGCAGAGTACAAGTGTGTCTGAACACCCAGTGCATCGAACACTGCTACCGATGGGCCTCAGCAGGAACAGAGCCATGCACGTGCCGATGTTAACACCACGAAATCGGCAACAACGACTGAAACGGGCACATGATCACCGGTACTGGTCGTTGGCGCAGTGGCAGAGCGTTACAGGGTCTCATGAATCCCGATGCCTTCTTCATCATGCCGAAGGGAGGGCGCGAATCTGTCGACTTCCAGAGCAACTGCTCCTTGAAGCACGTACTGCAAGACGGGAACAAGTTGTCGGCGGCTCCATTATGCCCTGGGGAACATTCATGTAGGCATCCAGGGGTTCAGTGGAGTGTGTGCAAAGCAACATGACGGCCAAGGAGTATCGTACACTTGTTGCAGATCACGTACACCCCTTGACGATGATCACCTTTCTCGACGGCAGTGGCATTTTTCAACAAGATAATGCGCCATGTCACAAGGCGTGGTTCGAGGAACACAGTGGCGAGTTCCAGAGTTGGTATGCTGACCCCCCCCCCCCCCCCCCCAACTCACCGGATTTGAACCAGATCGAACACATCTGGATGTCACTGAACACGGCGTCAGAGGTCGTCGCCTCCCTCCCCGTAATTTACGGGAATTAGGTGACTTGCAGATGCGGTGCCAGTTCCCTCCAGCGACTTACCAAGGCCTCACTGATTCCGAGCCACGACGCGTCGCCACCAAGGTGGACATACCGGCTATTGGGTCTGATCACAATGTTCTGGCTGATCAGTGTATTAAGCTTCTATTACGTGTCGGCAGTCGGAAAAGCGCAGTAAGACCACAACACCTCACCTAGTAACAGGGCATGTAGTGGTTTCACATGTTGGCTCAATTATGCTATGGAGACATAACGAAGTCATGGAACTTGTATGTACCGGGTGATCAAAAAGTCAGTATAAATTTGAAAACTTAATAAACCACGGAATAATGTAGATAGAGGGGTAAAAATTGACACACATGCTTGGAATGACATGGAGTTTTATTAGAAAAAAAAACCAAAGTTCACAAAATGTCCGACAGATGGCGCTGGACAGCGAAACGTCAGTGACTGCGCATGACAATCGTGTATAAAAGGAGCTGTAATGAGAGAATCAGATGCGCCAGCAGTAGCAGCGTGTTGCCGTTACCTGAAAAGGCGCTTTTAGTGAAGCTGTATTATCAGAATGGGGAATGTGCTAGTTCAGCGTTACGATCTTATTGCCATAGGAAGGGGATTTGAACGGGTAAAGGTCCGTTGACAAATGCCGCTGTGGCGAGAATGATTTCGAAGTTCGAAGCCACGGGTTGTTTAGACGATAGACCCCGTAGAGGCCGACCGAGCACAAGGCGTAATGCTGCTGAGACAGTTCAGGAAGAAATGGAGACTGTAGCGGGTTCGTCTATGCACGGGGAAGTCAGCGCTCGTGCAGTCGCACGTCGCATCGGCATTCCATACACTACTGTTTGGTTGGCACTGAGGCGTACCCTCCGATGCTATCCGTACAAAATCCATCGGGATCATGAACTGTTACCTGGCGATTTAGTGAAGCGGAGAGCATTTGTGGTGTGGGCGTTTCAAAAGACGGCGGAAGATGACGATTGGTTGAGTAACGTGTTGTGGACCGACGAAGCTCATTTCACGCTCCGAGGGTCTGTCAACGCCCACAACTGCAGAATTTGGGCTACCGAAAATCCTAGAACTGACGTGGAAACCCCATTGCACGACGAGAAAGTCACGGTATGGGTTGGATTTACCACATCTACCGTTGTCGGGCCATTTTTCTTCGAGGAAATGCGTGATTATGGTTTTGTGACTGCTACCGTGACGGGTGAGAGGTACGCCGATATGTTACAGAACCGCATCATCCCCAGCCTGGCTGATAAACACCTGCTGGAACGTACGATGCTTATGCAGGATGGCGATCCACCCCATATTGCTAGACGCGTGAAAGATCTCTTGCGCGCGTCGTTTGGTGATGATCGTGTGCTCAGCCGCCTCTTTCGTCACGCTTGGCCTCCCAGGTCCCCAGACCTCAGTCCGTGCGATTATTGGTTTTGGGGTTATCTGAAGTCGCAAGTGTATCGTGATCGACCGACATCTCTACTGAAAGACAACATCCGACGCCAATGCCTCACCATAACTCCGGACATGCTTTACAGTGCTGTTCACAACATTATTCCTCGACTACAGCTATTGTTGGGGAATGATGAAGGACACATTGAGCATTTCCTGTAAAGAACACCATCTTTGCTTTGTCTTACTTTGTTATCCTAATAATTGCTATTCTGATCAGATGAAGCGCCATCTGTCGGACATTTTTTGAACTTTTGTATTTTTTTGGTTCTAATAAAACCCCATGTCATTCCAAGCATGTGTGTCAATTTGTACTTCTCTATCTACATTATACCGTGATTTATTTAGTTTTCAAATTTATACTGACTTTTTGATCACCCGGTACTACTACAGATTGTGAAACGAAAACGTATCCAAAACATATACCTACTGCAACTGTGTCATCAATGACGCCATTAAGATCGGAATGTGGAACTTTAATTGTGACAGCGACTGTACTCTTAGTGGGTAAGCGTGCTGTAGTATCATTTCCTTCCCCAGAGTCGATAGTTGCCTCTATAGAGAGCACATATGAGAACTTTATCGTCTCATTATTTTATAATACGAAATGTGACGTCCCAAATTACTATTCACCTACCCTCTGGAAAGAATTATAATTTTTCCCTTGCCATGGTTGCGACGAATAATGGTTTCAAATCAAAAATTTGCTATCACAAGCCGTTCTCCAAAAGTAGAGGATTTATTGTTTACTAGCTGTACCTGTAGCTGTGGCTCAGTCGGGTTAAATGAAAAAGAAAGAAAAGAGGAAGCACTTCCTGATCTCCTTCTCCAATCTTTATCTTTCCATCTCCTCCTCCATCCGCGTCTCTCTGCCCATCGCCTCTTCTCTCTATTTTCTCCTCCCTCTCTCTCTCCTTCTGTCCCCAGTGTCCATCTCCTCCTTTCCACTGTCTACGTCAATTTCCTCCTACTCCTCCGTTCATCTCCTCCCTTCTCTCTTACCTTGAGTCTTGTTTACTGCTATTGCGAATTAAGATTCTGTAGCCTGAATGTTTAATAGAGTACCGTTAAAAATTTGAAGCAAGCTGATCAAGAATGTTTCAAGATTTTTGCTAACGTTTCATTGCTTATTCGTCCAAACGTTTATTAGGGTAAGATGTAAAAGTTTGAAGTAAATCTCTCAAGTACTTTTTGAGATTTTTGATAGCGGTGTCTCCTCTTTGTATATTTCAAATGTATTTATATATTATATTTAGTAAAATATGTAGCCTATTGTCTGTCACAATGTCCATTAGAACGACGTGTAAATATTTGAAGTAAACATGTCAAGAACGTTTCGAAATTTTGGGTAACAAGGTTTCCTCTTTATACATTCCATGGAAAAACACGTATATTCGAAAGCAACGTTGTGTCAAAATTTCAAGTCGATCCATGGAGTACTTTTCGAGTTTTGCCAGCACAAACACACGTAGGCTGAATTTTTATGTATAAAGATAAAAAAATATATAATGTTGAAACCTAGGAAAGACAAATATTTCACCCAGGGATGGGTTTCAAAGGACATGTTGGTCTTTTTCTTTTAGATTCATGTCCCACCGTGTCTCTAAGGACCAACAATATTCTGCCAACAAAGTGCTGTTCCACCTCCTTACAAACCGCTCTTTCGCCACTACAGTATCCTGACGAAAACGTTCGCCGATCTCATCACATGTATCCCTCAAGTTCTGATGGAAAAAGTCAAAATTGCAATCAAAGAGATGTAACTTTGGTGACATATGACATTTCATACGTTGAAACCTGTCATCACGCGATTTTCAACCTCTTTATAGTCACCAAATTTGTGATATCCAAGAAAGTGTGTTCACACTTGCTTGAATGCATTCCACGCATGTTTTTCATTCTCAGTCAACTAGATGGTAAAATCTGTATCTTGCATAAACTATCGTATTTGGCGTCCAATATATTACAATCCGTACGCCTGCACAAATGAGTAAGATAACGCCTTTGGCTTTTCACTGTATATTCCTCACGAATGTAAGGAAACAAAATTGGGTTATTTACACATTTAGACATTTTGCACTGAAGTTTCTGAAAGAATACACTCACATATTACAAACTTCTCATAAGCACAGCCTAGAAAAACTGCAGTAATTCCCATTACACCATTCACCAATAGCTCTTCTTCGAAATGGCACGAAAACTCACCACGTGTATATGATAGCTAACACTAAATGTACGCTGAGAAAAAAATGGCAACAGAAAAAAGCGCAGAAAATATGCCGCAAACAGCGACAATAATTTTAAAAAACATGCTTCAAAATACTATAAATAAGGTAGTATGAAAGTATCCATAGAAAACTACATTTCAAAGACGGATAGTAAAAATGTAATAATGTGTTACTGTGTTTGTATAACTATGCTATTTGCTGCATGTTTTAGATTAAAAAAAAAAACACTGATGGCGGTGATATTTGTCGCCGAAACTAGTTTGCAAAATAAATAGACAAGTAACAAGATGTTTTGCATCAAGGCGGACTCAATTCCGATATTGTTGTAACACTAAATGGATAAACACAGAGATCAAAATAAACACAAAGAAGAAAGTTTCCCTGTTGCTCGTGAAATGAAACTTGTTTTGGTCAAATTAAAGCATATTTCAGTAGCACAGGAAAAAAACTAGTATCCAGAAGAATGTGTACGTGATTGAGAAAAACTAAAATTTTATCTCAACGCAGCATACGAAAATTGGTCATAATCGTCCATTTTCATGCAGTGGAGTGTTATAAAAGATTTTTTCAAAGTCCTTGCATCAAACGTCTAGAGATGATAGGTCACTTCATGGGGAACAACTTTCGTTACATACAGAATGTTCGCTAACGCTTCCCGACGACGCTAGACGGGCCGTACGGTTATAATTAAAGTGCAGCTACTGACGTGGTATGTACTGGTTATGCCCCTGAGAAGCAGCAGGGCGCAGGCACTCTGTGGCGTGCGTATGCCGTGTATGTTGCCTGTGATACAGTCATCTGCTTCGTATGAAAGGGCCCAGCAAAATTAAAGTTCCTGATTCGCTTCTAAAATGTCTCTCGCCGCTTAGGGACTTTCATTCTCAAGGTTTTATTGTTGAAAATCCATCAGTTGACTGGGCTAAGCCTTATGCAGCACACCTGGTTAGTAGTCGCTGCTAGATCGGTGAAATCTCGTTGTCCCATGGCCGGGGAACATCAGGTGGTTTCAGTTAAACTGCACCTACTCACAGAGGTCCAGTGTTGGCTGTAATTATCGTATGGCAGGAAAAGTTTGTAGCTCTATCAATGTGGAACAGATTTACGCTGGAAAAAAATCAATTCTAATTTTTGTCACCAGGTGCAAATCTGGCTCTGTACTGCATGTCGTCGGCATCCCTGACGCTAATACTGAACAAACTGTGTAAGTGGCGATTAATAATAAAACCATCATCAAGCCTTTCTCATTTGTTGGGCGTTTTCTGCAGACGTCTTGTTCCAGATCCATTACATATGGGAACATTTCTGCATGCTTATCTTCCACTCACAGTGCCAGATTTGCATCTGGTGGCTAAAATTGGAACTAATTTTTTTGCAGCGTAAATCAGTTCCACACTGATGTATCTACCAACTTTCGCTACCATACGATAATTACAGCCGAAACTGGACCTCTGTGTGTAGCTGCGCTTTAATTGTAACCATCCAGTACACTTTCCATTCTTAAGGATTTAATGTTGAAAATTATCAGTTTACTGGGGTAAGCAGTACGCAGCACACCTCATTAGTAGTCGCTGCTAGTTGCACTATGTAGTCAAAAGTATCCGGACACCTGGCTGCAAATGACTCACAAGTTCGTGGCGCTCTCCATCGGTAACGCTGGAATTCAATATGGTTTTGGCCCACCCTTAGCCTTGATGACAGCTTCCACTCTCGCTATCATAGGTTAAATCAGGTGCTGGAAGCTTTCTTGGGGAATGGCAGCCCATTCCTCACGGAGTGCTGCACTGAGAAGAGGTATCGATGTAAGTCAGTGAGACCTGGAACGAAGTCGGCGATGGGACGACGAGATTTCACCTACACTATGTGATCAAAAGTATCCGGACACCCTCCAAAACGTGAGTTTTTCATATTATGTGCATTGTGCTGTCACCTACTGCCAGGTACTGCATATCAGCGACATCAGTAGTCATTAAGACATCGTGAGAGAGTAGAATGGGGCGCTCTGTGGAACTCATGGACTTCGAATGTGGTCAAGTGTTTGGGTGTCATACGACTGTACGCGAGATTTCCACACGCCTAAACATCCCTAGGCCTACTGTTTTCGATGTGGTAGTGAAGTGATAACGTGAAGGGACACGTAGAGCACAAAAGCGTACAGGCCGACCTCGTGTGTTGACTTATTAAGCGGAAGGTGAGAAAACTTCGATTTCATGGTGGAGCGGCTGCTCATAAGCCACACACCACGCTGGTAAATGCGAAACGACTCCTCGCTTGATGTAAGGACCATAAACATTGGACGATTGAACAGTGGTAAAACGTTGTGCGGAGTGAGGAATGTCGGTAGACAATGTGGCGATCCGATGGCAGGGCGTGGGTATGGCGAATGCCCGGTGAACATCTGCCAGCGTGCGTAGTGCCAACAGCAAAATTCGGAGGCAGTGGTGTTATGGTGTGGTCGTGTTTTTCATGGGTGAGACTTGTATCCCTTATTTTTTGCTTGTAACTATCACAGCACAGACGTATATCGATGTTTTAAGCATCTTCTTGCTTCCCACTGTAGAAGAGCAATTCGGAGATGGCGATTTCACCTTTCAACACGATCGAGCACCTGTTCATAATGCACGGAGTGGTTACACGACAATAACACCCCTGTAATGTACTGGCCTGCACAAAGTCCTGACCTGAGTCCTATAGAACACGTTTGAGATATTTTGGAACGGCTACTTCGTGCCAGGCCTCAACGACCGTCATCGATACCTCTGCTCAGTGCAGCACTCCGTGAAGAATGGGCTGCCATTCCCCAAGAAACCTTCCAGCACCTGATTCAACGCATGCGTGCGAGAGTGGAAGCTGTCATCAAGGCTAAGAGTGGGCCAACACCGTACAGAATTGCAGCATTACGGATGGAGGGCACCACGAAGTTGTAAGTCATTTTCAGCCAGGCGTCCGGATACTTTTGATCACATAGTGTAACTAGCGGCAACTTCTATTCAGGTGTGCTGCATACTGCTTACCCCAGTAGACCGATAGATTTTCAACAAGAAATCCTGAAGAATGAAAGTTTGTAAGCGGCGGAAGATATTTTAGATGCGAATCAGGAACTTTAATAATTTTGCTGAGCCCTTTTATACGAAGCAGATGGCTGTATTGTAGGCAACACTCATGATATTTGCATGCACAGAGTGTCTACACCCTGCTGCCTCTCAGGGACATAAGTACAACAGGACGGTAGAAAGCGTCAGCGAACGCTTTGTTCCTGACAAAAGTTATTACCCAATCTGTCACCCCTTGACGTCAGATGCAAAGACGTAACAAACTCTACAGAAATTTTAAATTTTATTTTTATTTGAATATGGCCGTTTGAGATGGCCGAAACCAGTCATCTGGAAAGGTGATGTTATGACTGTTCTGGACTTTTTTTTTCTTACGATCACCAAATTTCGTTGCCGCAGCCGTACTTTCTGGAGGCGACAATAACAACTGGAGTAAGGCAGAGCGCGCACTGACCACCATGAGGTTGCGCGACGTGTTGCGCATGTCCTGGCTGACCCAGAAGCCGATGAGCGCGCTGAGGCCCAGCATGCGCTGCGCGCGGCCCAGCGTGAGCACCCAGTCGAAGGGCGCGTCCCGCTGGCCCGCCACGCCCCCCGGAGGGCCGGCGCTCACCCGCAGCTGCCGCATCACCGCCAGCATCGGCTCCACCCCCAGCCGCTCCAGCGTCTCTGCCAACACACCGGCCGCGCCGCAACGTCACCCACCTGCGCACTCTGCAATGCACTGCACTGCTGCCAAGAGGACGAGGCTTCACTGAGGGTTTGTGCTCGTGCGGGAGAAATAGACCCAGGACCAGAAGCTAATCTGAGGAATGAGTCCACACATATTATAAAAAAATGGATGTACATGTCCCTGTATGTCAGGATCAGTAAATAATGCCCTTGAATATCTGAAACTACCCTTTACAAATAGCTTCAGCTACATGAATATGTCACTCACTTCACCAAAAGAAATAACTTCTAAAATAAAATCTTTAAAAACAAAGCATTACGATGAAATATCAACAAAGTTAATTAAGGCATGTTCTTGTGAGTTTAGTACAATTATAAATTACTTGTGTAACCAGTCAATTGTAACTGCGTCATTTCCTGACTGGCTAAAATATGCAGATGTTAATTCTATTCAAGAAAGGGGATAAAGAGATACCGTCACACTACAGACCGATTTCACTTTTGCCAGCATTCTCAAAAATTTTAGAAAAAGTAATGTACAGGCAGCTTCTCAACCATCTCACCACAAATAACATATTATCAAGAACACAGTTTGGATTTCTGAAGGGTTCTGATATCGAGAAGGCTATTTACACCTACAGTGAAAATGTACTTAATTCATTAAATAACAAATTACAAGCAGCAGGTATTTTCTGTGATTTGTCAAAGGCATTTGACTGTGTGATTCACAACATCCTTTTAAATAAGTTAGAATTCTATGGTGTCACTGGCAGTGCTGCAAAATGGTTCAAGTCATACCTCGCTAACAAGAAACAAAGCGTGTCACTGCAAGGGACTAGTGAATTAAGTCATCAGTCATCATCAGAATGGGAAGAAATTACATGTGGTGTCCCACAAGGATCCTTCTTAAGGCCATTGCTTTTTTTTGTGTACATTAATGATCTCTCATCAGTTACACTGCCAGAAGCAGAGTTCGTTTTGTTTGCAGATGACACAAGTATTGCAATAAATATTATGTCGAGTGTAGTTCTAGAAAGATCTATTAATAATAGTTTCATGGATATTAATAAATGGTTTAAAACCAACTCATTGACATTAAGCTTTGAAAAGACTCACTACATGCAATTCAGAACCTGTAAGAGGTTTCCACACAGCATATGCATAAAGTATGAAGAAGAGCACATAGAAGAAGTTGACAGTCTTAAATTCCTGGGATTACAACTTGATAATAAATTCAGTTGGCAGGAGCACACCACAGAACTGCAGAAACGCCTTAACAAATCTGTATTGCAATTCGAGTGTTAGCAGACATAGGCGACATAAAAATGAAAAAGCTTGCATACTTTGCCTACTTTCATTCACTAATGTCATGTGGTATAATATTTTGGGGTAACTCTTCAAGTCAAAGAAAAGTTTTCAAAGTCCAAAAGCGTGTAATACGTATTACTTGTGGAGTAAATTCGCAGATGTCCTGTAGAAACCTCTTCAAAGAACTGGGTATATTCCGGGTTCCCGGGTTCGATTCCCGGTGGGGTCAGGGATTTTCTCTGCCTCGTGATGACTGGGTGTTGTGTGATGTCCTTAGGTTAGTTAGGTTTAAGTAGTTCTAAGTTCTAGTGGACTGATGACCATAGATGTTAACTCCCATAGTGCTCAGAGCCATTTGAGACATTTTTTGAACTGGGTATACTAACTACTGCCTCTCAGTATATTTACTCCTTAATGAAATTTGTCCTAAATAATATATCTCTTTTTCGAACAAACAGCTCAGTTCATACATACAATACCAGGAACAAAAATGATCTGCACAAGGACTTAAAAGCACTTACTTTAGTTCAAAAAGGGGTTTGCCAGCAAACATAAAAAATTTAGTTACAAATAAAGATCAGTTTAAAAGGAGCCTGAAAGACTTACTAGTGGCCAACTCCCTCTACTCAATTGACGAATTTCTTAATAGAAACAAATGATGTATTGTATATATTCATACTATTAATATTGTTATTTCAGCAAAAAAAAAAAAAAAAAAAAAAAAAAGACATGTTCCACATCCACGAAGCTCTCCTCAGCACGGATCTATGGAATGAAGAACTAATCTAATCTAATCTAATCTAATGTCCCACATCTTCTCCTAAACCACTGTAGCGATTTCAAGTGAACTTGGTATACATATCACATACTGTCCGGAAAACATCACTGTAGGTTAAGAAACACGTACCTACGAAACGCCCAAATACCCATACTTTAGTCATTCAGTATTTGAGAATGAGAACACTTAAGGCCTTGTTCAAATAACTTACGGGTCGACGTCGTCGACCACTGCCGGTATTTCGACAAGAGCACACCCTGTCATTCTCAAGGTACAGCTGCATGGAGGAAGTCATGTGCAAGGGAATTTAATACCTCGGTTCACAGAGGAGAAACAAGGAAGATATCACACACAGAACAAGTAATCGCAGAGTCAACACACAACCAAAGATAAGCAACACCAGAAATGTCGATAGTGACTATTAATCAACAGGTGACTTAATACTAATTCTCTCCCTCTGTTTTCTGATGAGAGACAGAGCCGGATTGCGAGCAGCATTTAAACAAAATCCACCATCTCTGTTTATAAGGTTGCTTGACAGTCTGATTTCAACGGCTTCCTTAGTAACACTATCCCAATAGCTGGACGTGCAAGCCAGAATCTCCGTGTTGTTGTATTCCACAGGATGACCGGTGTCAAGGCAATGTTCTGCAATAGCGGATTTGCTCGGCTGTTGTAAGCGTGTGTGACGCTTATGTTCAATACAACGGTCTTCCACAGTCCTGATTGTCTCGCATATACACTCCTGGAAATTGAAATAAGAACACCGTGAATTCATTGTCCCAGGAAGGGGAATCTTTATTGACACATTCCTGGGGTCAGATACATCACATGATCACACTGACAGAACCACAGGCACATAGACACAGGCAACAGAGCATGCACAATGTCGGCACTAGTACAGTGTATATCCACCTTTCGCAGCAATGCAGGCTGCTATTCTCCCATGGAGACGATCGTAGAGATGCTGGATGTAGTCCTGTGGAACGGCTTGCCATGCCATTTCCACCTGGCGCCTCAGTTGGACCAGCGTTCGTGCTGGACGTGCAGACCGCGTGAGACGACGCTTCATCCAGTCCCAAACATGCTCAATGGGGGACAGATCCGGAGATCTTGCTGGCCAGGGTAGTTGACTTACACCTTCTAGAGCACGTTGGGTGGCACGGGATACATGCGGACGTGCATTGTCCTGTTGGAACAGCAAGTTCCCTTGCCGGTCTAGGAATGGTAGAACGATGGGTTCGATGACGGTTTGGATGTACCGTGCACTATTCAGTGTCCCCTCGACGATCACCAGTGGTGTACGGCCAGTGTAGGAGATCGCTCCCCACACCATGATGCCGGGTGTTGGCCCTGTGTGCCTCGGTCGTATGCAGTCCTGATTGTGGCGCTCACCTGCACGGCGCCAAACACGCATACGACCATCATTGGCACCAAGGCAGAAGCGACTCTCATCGCTGAAGACGACACGTCTCCATTCGTCCCTCCATTCACGCCTGTCGCGACACCACTGGAGGCGGGCTGCACGATGTTGGGGCGTGAGCGGAAGACGGCCTAACGGTGTGCGGGACCGTAGCCCAGCTTCGTGGAGACGGTTGCGAATGGTCCTCGCCGATACCCCAGGAGCAACAGTGTCCCTAATTTGCTCGGAAGCGGCGGTGCGGTCCCCTACGGCACTGCGTAGGAACCTACGGTCTTGGCGTGCATCCGTGCGTCGCTGCGGTCCGGTCCCAGGTGGACGGGCATGTGCACCTTCCGCCGACCACTGGCGACAACATCGATGTACTGTGGAGACCTCACGCCCCACGTGTTGAGCAATTCGGCGGTACGTCCACCCGGCCTCCCGCATGCCCACTATACGCCCTCGCTCAAAGTCCGTCAACTGCACATACGGTTCACGTCCACGCTGTCGCGGCATGCTACCAGTGTTAAAGACTGCGATGGAGCTCCGGATGCCACGCCAAACTGGCTGACACTGACGGCGGCGGTGCACAAATGCTGCGCAGCTAGCGCCATTCGACGGCCAACACCGCGGTTCCTGGTGTGTCCGCTGTGCCGTGCTTGTGATCATTGCTTGTACAGCCCTCTCGCAGTGTCCGGAGCAAGTATGGTGGGTCTGACACACCAGTGTCAATGTGTTCTTTTTTCCATTTCCAGGAGTGTATTTACCTACGTACGTTCAGCGGCGTATGTAGATACTGTATGCGAAATTTGTTCCGAATGTAATTAGCAGTAAACAAGAAATTAATTAAGACGTCAGACATGATGCCGCCGTTTTTCACACTTCTCAGTATTTTACTTCGTATCTTCTAAAAAATGTGTCGTAAAGCGATACATATTTGTAATTTCAGCGGCATATGCGGATACTGTGTGGTAGAGTTGCGAATAGAATTAGTAGTAAGGAAGTAATAAATTAAAACGTGATGCATGATGTTGCGGTTTTTCATGCATCTCAGTATTTGATGTCGTATCTCGTGAACTATGTGTCGTTCAAATGTTCAAATGTGTGTGAAATCTTATGGGACTTAACTGCTAAGGTCATCAGTCCCTAAGCTTACACACTACTTAACCTAAATTATCCTAAGGACAAACACACACACCTATACCCGAGGGAGGACTCGAACCTCCGCCGGGACAAACCGCACAGTCCATGACTGCAGCGCCTCAAACCGCTCGGCTAATCCAGCGCGGCGAACTATGTGTCGTACGATGATATAATTCTTCTGGTACATTCAGTGGTACATCGGAATATTCTCAGAAAAATATGCCGCGAAGACAGTTTATAGTAAAGAAGTAATAAATTAAAAATTGGCAGTTTTACTGCATGAACAGCGAAGATGTTGTAAGGGATAAAATTTTTTCCTCTTCATCATTTTATGGGGGTCGTCAGCGAGAACAAGTTTCGTAAGAGTTTGAAACTATGCGTTAAGTTCGTTGCAAGTCCTTAAGTGTGAGACCTTAACTTTCTCCGGCGAACTGAATGTTGAAATAACTTACGGGTTTGCTGCCGGGTGACATCTCGAAGTGACCTTTCGTCAGAATGGTTATAGTGAGAGGCAGATCAAACGTGCGCTGCGCTATCAGCCTTCTGTGCAACGGGTGAGTGACGATAGCAACGAAGTGGCACCTAAGTCAACGGCCATTTTGCCTTACGCAGGAAGCAGTTCCAACAGGATTGGCCGTATTTTGCGGAAATATGATGTGAAATGTGTTTTTCGACCACTTTCTAAGATTAAGGCCCTGTTGGCGTCCGTAAAAGATGATTTTGGTTTTCGTAAGGCTGGTGTGTATTCCTTGCAGTTGCGGCATGTCATATACACTCCTGGAAATGGAAAAAAGAACACATTGACACCGGTGTGTCAGACCCACCATACTTGCTCCGGACACTGCGAGAGGGCTGTACAAGCAATGATCACACGCACGGCACAGCGGACACACCAGGAACCGCGGTGTTGGCCGTCGAATGGCGCTAGCTGCGCAGCATTTGTGCACCGCCGCCGTCAGTGTCAGCCAGTTTGGCGTGGCATCCGGAGCTCCATCGCAGTCTTTAACACTGGTAGCATGCCGCGACAGCGTGGACGTGAACCGTATGTGCAGTTGACGGACTTTGAGCGAGGGCGTATAGTGGGCATGCGGGAGGCCGGGTGGACGTACCGCCGAATTGCTCAACACGTGGGGCGTGAGGTCTCCACAGTACATCGATGTTGTCGCCAGTGGTCGGCGGAAGGTGCACGTGCCCGTCGACCTGGGACCGGTCCGCAGCGACGCACGGATGCACGCCAAGACCGTAGGATCCTACGCAGTGCCGTAGGGGACCGCACCGCCGCTTCCCAGCAAATTAGGGACACTGTTGCTCCTGGGGTATCGGCGAGGACCATTCGCAACCGTCTCCATGAAGCTGGGCTACGGTCCCGCACACCGTTAGGCCGTCTTCCGCTCACGCCCCAACATCGTGCAGCCCGCCTCCAGTGGTGTCGCGACAGGCGTGAATGGAGGGACGAATGGAGACGTGTCGTCTTCAGCGATGAGAGTCGCTTCTGCCTTGGTGCCAATGATGGTCGTATGCGTGTTTGGCGCCGTGCAGGTGAGCGCCACAATCAGGACTGCATACGACCGAGGCACACAGGGCCAACACCCGGCATCATGGTGTGGGGAGCGATCTCCTACACTGGCCGTACACCACTGGTGATCGTCGAGGGGACACTGAATAGTGCACGGTACATCCAAACCGTCATCGAACCCATCGTTCTACCATTCCTAGACCGGCAAGGGAACTTGCTGTTCCAACAGGACAATGCACGTCCGCATGTATCCCGTGCCACCCAACGTGCTCTAGAAGGTGTAAGTCAACTACCCTGGCCAGCAAGATCTCCGGATCTGTCCCCCATTGAGCATGTTTGGGACTGGATGAAGCGTCGTCTCACGCGGTCTGCACGTCCAGCACGAACGCTGGTCCAACTGAGGCGCCAGGTGGAAATGGCATGGCAAGCCGTTCCACAGGACTACATCCAGCATCTCTACGATCGTCTCCATGGGAGAATAGCAGCCTGCATTGCTGCGAAAGGTGGATATACACTGTACTAGTGCCGACATTGTGCATGCTCTGTTGCCTGTGTCTATGTGCCTGTGGTTCTGTCAGTGTGATCATGTGATGTATCTGACCCCAGGAATGTGTCAATAAAGTTTCCCCTTCCTGGGACAATGAATTCACGGTGTTCTTATTTCAATTTCCAGGAGTGTATATTATCGTACGATGTATAGTTCACGAGATATAACCTCACAAACAGTGAGATGCGTGAAAAATTGCCGCATCATTACTTCTTTACTTGTAACTCTATTTATAACATATTTCGCAGACAGTACACACATATACCACTGCACGACCAGCAAAATTATCTTATTCTACCGCAAAAAAATGGCTCTGAGCACTATGGGACTTAACATCTGAGGTCATCAGTCCCCTAGAACTTAGAACTAATTAAACCTAACTAACCTAAGGACATCATACACATCCATGGCCGAGGCAGGATTCGAACCTGCGACCGTAGCAGTCGCGCGGTTCCGGACTGAGCGCCTAGAACCGCTCGGCCACCGCGGCCGCCGATTCTACCGCACGCAGTTAGGAAGAAGATACGACGCCATAAACACTGGGCTGCGTGAAATGACACTGTAAGGCGAAATTTGCTGGAGATACGGATGAAATACGTGTACAAATACGTGTGAAATATGTTAAATATATGTGAAATATATTTGAAATGTGCGTACGCGGGGAAAGCCACGGTATAAAGGTCATCCTAGACCCATGGAACGATTTCAACCAAATTTGCTACACACAGTAGTTGGAATCTGTGAAGAAATACTGTGGGGGCAGGAAATACGAGAGTGCTATTAGGGTGAGCATTATAACGTGGAGAGAGAAGGGGGGAGGAGTAGATGAGCTGACAGGGAGGGGGAAGGAGGAGATGAGCTCAAATGAGGGTACCAGGACGTGGACAGACAGAGCAGAGAAAGGAAACAGGAAGAGACGAGCAGGGAAACAAGGGAAGGGAAGATAGAGAGAGGAGGAAGACGAAATAGACAGAGGGATGGCGGAGGAGGAGTTGGTATTAGAAAGAGGAGGAGGAGATAGGCGGGCGGGGAAGGTGGAGATCGACGGATGGAGGAAGAGGACCAGATTGACAGAGGGGAGAAAGGCGGAGGTGAACAAAGAGAGAGGCAGGACGAGATGGGTAGAGAAAGGGGAAGATAGACAAAAAGTCGTGGGTGGAGGAGGTGGAGAGGAAGTGGCGGTAGGAAGAAATAGATTAATAGAAAACTGGAATAAATGAATGTCGGCACAGCGCTGCGTACTGAGCTAATTACTGATATAAAAAGCTTTATATCACATTCGTCATTTGTTTTCTTGTTTATAGTAAACCTGTCACATTCTGTTGATCGCAAGCAATTACCATGTACAGCCACCACTGTAAGGAGCTGAAATTTAGCTTAGATTGTCACTTTACAGCTAGAAAGATGGGCCAGCACGGGCTGTTGCACGCCGAGTTGGCGTTTACCACAGTGACGTCATACTCTGTAGCAGCTCACACAACTAACCTGCCACCTTGTCTGTCGGCTGTAAAGAAGTCCTTTTAGAATTTATCTGGCGAAAACGTCACGCAGTCAGCTGCTGTTTGCATATAGCACTACGTGTACTATGCACTGAGCTAGTCGGTGGTATAATGCACGAAAAAAGAAGAAGAAGAAGAAGAAGAAGAGGAGGAGGAGGATACACGACGAAGGAATTATCCGAATGGGACGGAAATGGATAGATATGATGTACATTTGTAGACACACAGCCCATGGGTTGTCGTGTGTTACCGGTATCTTACTGAAACGATAGCCCAGTAAGGGTTGCCTTTAAGGGCAACAAAATGGGGCGCAGGGTATTGTCGACATACCGGTCTGCTCTAAGGGTGCCTCAGATGACAGACAAACGGGTCGTGATGTAAAAAGAAATTGCACCCTCCCCCCCCCCCCCCCCCCCAACCATCACTTCTGGCGACCTGGAATCTCACTGGCTGGAGAAGAATTGTCTTCAGTCATGAGGCCCGCTTCCAGCTGAGCCCCAATGACCAGCAACAGCTCTGGGATACAAACCTGACTGTCGCCTGTCGTAAAGCCCGACAACCAGGGGTGATGGTTTGGAGTACCATATCTTTCCATAGCAGGACCCCTTCGGTTGTCATCCGTGTTACCCTTACAGCACAGCGGTACGTCGACAATACTGTGCAACCCGTTTTGTTGCCCTTAATGGAAGCCATTCTGGGCTTACAAAATGGTTCAAATGGCTCTGAGCACTATGGGACTGAGGTCATCAGTCCCCTAGAACTACTTAAACCAGCTAACCTAAGGACATCACAAACATCCATGTCCGAGGCAGGATTCGAACCTGCGACCATAGCGGTCGCTCGGTTCCAGACTGAAGCGCCTAGAACCGCTCGGCCATAGCGGCCGGCCTGGGGTTACATTTCAGCAATATAACGTCCGCCCGCACACGGTGAGAGTTTCTACTACCTGTCTTCGTGCTTGCCAAACGGTACCTTGGCCAGCAAAGTCGCCGGATCTCAGTCCTGCTGAGAACGTTTGGAGCAGTTTGGGCACCGCCCTTCCACAAACTGGGGATTTTGGCGATCCAACACGCCAGTTGGACAGAATGTGGCACGGTATCCGTCAGAAGGCCATCCAGCAACTGTGTCAATCAACGTTAAGCCGAAGGTCCAGAGGAGGACGACGCATTACTGACTTGTTCAAGTTGTAAACCTCTGTCTCTTGAGTGACTCGTTCAGTTTTTCTGAAACTGTACTCATGTGTTTGTTGTACACTTATATCTACCGATGTCCGTGCCGTTCGGATAATTCCTTCGTGGTGCATCTATTTTTATCTTAGGGTGTATGCGCCTATACATAGTTAATCCTTGTCTTTTGCAGATGATGGGTTGCTGAACAATCAAAGGCGGTGGTATTAATTGATATATTCGCGGCAGCCAAATGTACTCTGCACTTCAACTAAACAAATCGTACAAATTTTTGTTTCTTCGATGACCATCATTCCAGCTACTTTTGTTACACAAAAAGTACTCATAGTGTGCCATAATTTCAAAGACTCTACACTATAAGTACCGAATAACATCACACAAACACACGGTTTCATAGCGACTGAACACACGCGTGGGATATTCCTCTTTGGCAACCAGACTGTCAGTTGGTAACAGGTGACGTCAGTCGCTTTCAGGGGGAAGACTCGTGCAGGCAGAACTGTTCCCTTGGGCGATAGCGATGCCTCTCTGAGTATGCTGAATGGGCAACGTGTGTCAAAGCTTTTGCATCTCCAGCTATCTGCGAAATTCCTGTAATATGTTTAGGACAGGTTATGCACGTTGCGAGTTACTTTGTGAACGCCATATTCATGATTAGGACATATTTGTCTTGGTAACTATTTCACTATTGTGGCGCATGTTTTCTGAAAGCCGTTATATCCTCCCTTCCGTTCTGAGAATTTAATGTGTGGTGTCACCGCCAGACACTACACTTGCTAGGTGGTAGCCTTTAAGTCGGCCGCGGTCCGTTAGTATACGTCGGACCCGCGTGTCGCCATTGTCAGTGATTGCAGACGGAGCGCCGCCACACGGCAGGTCTAGAGAGACTTCCTAGCACTCGCCCCAGTTGTACAGCCGACT
This sequence comes from Schistocerca americana, assembly GCF_021461395.2. Classification (NCBI taxonomy): domain Eukaryota; kingdom Metazoa; phylum Arthropoda; class Insecta; order Orthoptera; family Acrididae; genus Schistocerca; species Schistocerca americana. The sequence continues at coordinate 990,891,965 of NC_060121.1, forward strand.
TTGCTAGCGATGGTTCACTGACAAATTACGCTCTCATTTGCCGGGACGATAGTTAGCATAGCCTTCAGCTACGTCATTTGCTACGACCTAGCAAGGCGCCATTACCAGTTACTATTGATGCTGTAAAACATGTACCGTCAAGAGCGATGTTCACCAATTATGGATTAAAGTTAAGTATTCCAGAAGATACGTACGTTTTTTGCTAGCCTCAATTCCTTGTCCTGTTCCAGACCTCACGCCAGCCTGCGTATGAAGTGATCTTTTCTGACGAATTCGTTTAATGTACAGGTAGAGTTTATTTCCATGTTTGTACCCAGCTGATTGTTACTGATAGTGTCGTTTAACCATTTTTTCGGGCGGCAGTCAACAGCAGAAATATATTTAGAGACACACATAACACAATGTATTGTAATTCGTATTTAATACGCGTAGATAACGAACACAATAAAGCACTGTGTTATGCATTTATCAAGATTTCGTTTAAAAAAGAGAAGCATGCATTTTCATTCGCTGTAAATGCAGCTCTTTAACCGTATACGTTTTCTTAGTCACAAAAAAAGCGTAACGCAGAGAGAGATTTTGATTCACACCTCCACACTTCCCGTTGACTACTGAAAGCCACCTCGTATAAGTATACAAACTCGCATTGCATAGCAGCGTGACTTATTTTTGGTCCACTGGTAGTATCGTGAGTTATTTGTGGTGCATATGCAGACAATTATATTTCAGATGCTGTTTCGGAGTAGAGCAGATATGTTGTTGCATAAGTAATCATTTTTTTTCTGGAACATGAGGGGCAGCTCCTTCTTTGCATTTTAAGGTCGAAGAACGTATTTCCACTTTCGTACAAGTTACCAGCCAGAACCAGTAACCGTTGACAACGACGTTTTACTATAGGGCATTTCACATTGCAAAGTCTTAACTGTCCAAAGGCAAGTTGTAGATTAATGAGTATCACAGATAATAACTTCTAATGCTGGAACCGTTAAATATTAACGGAAACAAACAGATAGTAAATTTCAGATTTTAGTTTCACATGATAATTTTTCACACAATACGCATTCAGTCACTAAGTCACACACTACTAATCTCAACATGCGATTATCACATGTTGCAGCCAAAGAATAACAATCGTTAAAAAGGTTTCACATGAACAGGTTACCTGGTTACATTTAGAAAATTTCAAACTTCATTATGAGTCACACATAATTATTCTTAATCCAAGCCAAGGCCGACTTTCTGGCATTTCAGCACTAGAACTCGATAGGCTTTGCGACTTTAAGTTGTTTCTGGATTGACAGTACGCTGGCAATCGTTACATAAATGTTCCACTTCTCAGTTAACTAAAAACAATATTAACGCAGGGAATTTATGAAGAGATATATATCCTGTGGTCCATTTTTGTGGCCATTGCCTATTTTGTTCAATATTTATTATCGGAATATTGCGTTGTGGTGCTCAAGCAGCGAGCGTGGTGTGACTTCTTGTTACTTGCTACAAATGATCTTCTCATACAGAACACCCTCCCAACTTCACTTTGATCCGTGGCCTTTACGTCAGAAGTATCGGACTAATGCCATTTGTGGTCTCTGATCGCGTCCCTTTCTCCTCGACATTTTTTAAAAATGTAATATTATTTGTAGTAAAGGAATGTAAATGAAAAAAAGAGCTGTGACAACGAACGATGCGCTCTAAAGTCCCGAAACAATTCAGAGCTGTCGCATTGTCAGCGACGTCCAGTAGTGAGTGTCGAACTGCCTGACGTTTTGTACCGACGCTCAGCGACACTGACACTGGACCGTGTTATAGCAGTGTGTCCGCCCTCTGTGACGTGCGCGTCCGACAGCTTCCAGAGGGGAGGTTAATTTGGTGTCACAGTAATTAACGCTGCGTTATGCGACACTTGTCCTGATTGGTCGTAAATATGAAAGAGTGCCCAGATTGATTTTCATTTGCTTTTTTTTTTTTCATGCATACGCTTACAAACATCCGCTGGTCACACGTACAAAACAGGGACACCGTTTTTGCTGCGAGTAAAACTGTGCCACACATAACGCCTCTCTTTATTGAACAGTCTATCTCCGTGGATGAGATGGCGCCGATGACCCAGGAGTTTACAACCACGAAACCTTAATAACAATAATAATAATAACTACAATTGTAATAATCATCATCAACGTCATCAATTGATGAGGGGCAGATGGGTCGTTCTGCCACACAGAATCCCGGCACCAGGAAGAATATTTCGTTATTTAATTATCAGTTCTTACTTTCCTGTCTTTGACGCTTTCCCGCTTCCTTAACCAACATGTGACGAACCGCAGTGGTCTTCTCTGGAAGTTCTTTATTAGCCCTGCCGATCCTATCTCGTATGGATCCCAGAATGGCTAGCAGTATACAAGTACTGGTCGAACGAGAGTTTTGTAAGCTGCCTCCTTCGCGAGTGGACCACACTCCCCGAGGATCATGTCAATGAATCTCAGTCTGGTACAGCCTTCCCTATCATTGGTTGTGGCATTTCCACTTTAATTCTCTCCTTAGGCACACCCGTTTTTAAATGGTGTGGCTAGTTCAATGATCGTTCAGAAATCGGGTATTCCTACAGTAATGGGTCTTTCCGCCTATGTAGGAAAACTGGAACTCTGTCTCGCAGAGAGATAATCGACGAGGAAGCTGAGAGTGTGGTTTCTAGACTAGACGCTACTGCCAAAATGTAGACTGCAGTAGGAGGATCCTGCCCTCATATTGCGCAGTCCTCAAATTACCCTCGAATAACTGGCGTACTGTACGTGGTACCAGTCCAAGACATGACTGACCTACCTCACTACTGAACGCGCGAGACAGCGTACTTCTGACGAGTATTGGTACAAGCTCGTTTCCACACTACTTTGTGATACAAGCAGCTTTGGATATGAGGACGCAGATTTACCCTCAGCTCGATAACACGGGTAGTTGTGCGTAGCAATTTCCTGTAGTCACTAGAGACTCCTGTAAAAGACACACAAACTATGCGAATCAGGAGAGTTGCGCAGTTTATAATCTGAATTAAGTACTATATAAAATTTTGCTTGTTGACGAAACCATCCAAATGAACGTGGTCTTCGTCGCTATACCAAACCATGCTGAGCGTACTAATACCCATCATGCCCCGCGGCCAACCGCGCAGTTTGAACGTCCTAAGGCAAACCGCTCAGAAATTATGACGGTTTTATTTCGTATATTTCAGTAATTCTCACCCTGTAAATGCCTTTGGTGTGGAAGGACGTCGTTTCGTTTCTCGGTACCTCCTCAGACTTTTTTGTGAGGCAGGGAGGTCTGGAACGGGGTCCGCTCGGCCTCTTGAGCCCAAATGAGGAACTGCTTGAATTAAGAAGCAGCAGCTGGTTTCACCACGATTCATGTACTGTCAGTAAGGACTGGAGGTGTTTGTGATAGGCTCATCACACGTCCCTCAATCACAAGTCGCTGGTCGTACTGCTTTGTAAGCAGCAGACGGACCGGTAAGAATACACTTAAGAACCTAATCAGTGAGTGGTGGCAGTTGTATAAGTGTATGTTTGTCCGAAACATAAAACGGAAGCAAAACTGTTTGAATTTGGTTTGAAATATCTGTAATTTCTAGTTGAGAGAATATTATTTTATCCATCCTCAGCTACTGTAGTCGCATGTGATGAATTACTAAGCAACCGGTTGCATAGAAGAAATTTAATTTCTCTACCTGTTTCGGACACTTAGTGCTCTTCTTCAGAAGCTTATACCTATCGCATTATTTGAGACTTGGAAAAAAATGCGATACGTATAAGCTTCTGAAGAAGAGCACTAAGTGTCCGAAACTGATAAAGAAATTAAATTTCTTTTATGCAACTGGTTGCTTATTGTTTCATTATACACTACTGGCCATTAAAATGGCTACACCACGAAGATGACGTGCTACAGACGCGAAATTTAACCGACATGAAGAAGATGCTGTGATATGGAAATGATTAGCTTTTCAGAGCATTCACACAAGGTTGGCGCCGGTGACGACACCTACAACGTGCTGACATGAGGAAAGTTTCCAACTGATTTCTCATTAAAAAACAGCAGTTGACCGGCGTTGCCTGTTGAAACGTTGTTGTGGTGCCTCGCGTAAGGAGGAAAAACGCGTACCATCACGTTTCCGACTTTGATAAACGTCCGATCGTAGCCTATCGAGATTCCGGTTTATCGTATCGCGACATTGCTGCTCGCGTTGGTCGAGATCCAGTGACTGTTAGCAGAATATGGAATCGGTGGGTTCTGGAGGGTAATACGGAACGCCGTGCTGGATCCCAAGGGCCTCATATCACTAGCAGTCGAGATGACAGGCATCTTATCCTCACGGCTGTAAAGGATCGTGCAGCCACGTCTCGATCCTTGGTATCAACAGATAGGGACGTTTGCAAGACAACAACCATCTGCACGAACAGGGGGGTGCCATTGGTTACACGTCTCGGTCACCTCTTGTTCGCATTGAGGGTACTTTGAACAGTGGACGTTACATTTCAGATGTGTTACGACCCGTGGCTCTACCCTTCATTCGATCCCTGCGAAACCCTACATTTCAGGAGGATAATGCACGACCGCATGTTGCAGGTCCTGTACAGGCCTTTCTGGATACAGCACATTCTCCAGATCTCTCACCAATTGAAAATGTCTGGTCAATGGTGGCCGACCAACTGCCTCGTCACAATACGCCAGTCACTACTCTTGATGAACTGTGGTCTCGTGTTGAAGCTGCACATGCAGGTGTACCTGTACACGCCATCCAAGCTCTGTTTGACTCAATGCCCAGGCGTATCAAGGCCGTTATTACGGCCAGAGGTGGTTGTTCTGGGTACTGATTTCTGAGGATCTATGCACCCAAATTGCGTGAAAATATAATCACATGTCAGTTCTAGTATAATATATTTGTCCAATGAATACCCGTTTATCATCTGCATTTCTTCTTGGTGTAGCAATTTTAACGGCCAGTAGTGTATATTTGAGAGTGTTCAGATTTCAGAGTTAGATATTGCTGAAACAATTCTCGCGCTTGCGGACCGGCCGTAAGTACTTGTCTAGCAGCGTTTACCAAGGGACGTCGTGTGTGTTGGCGGCTGGGTTTGCTTTTAGCCATGCGTGGTACTCACGCAGTATACTCCATCGAGGATGAAAGTAGAGATTTCTCACGGAAAGGCTAGCTGACACCACATGCTGAAGAGTTACAATCTGTCTGTCTGACGCGATCTGGCCTGTTTCAGTGAGGGGTGAGCTGTGTCCACTCTTTTCCAATGATACAGAACACTGATATCGATATCTGCAGTGTTGGGAGGCGAGGACACTGGCCGAATTGCAGCAACTGCATTTAGCTACATCTGTTTCATATTTAAGGTTCCTGTTATTTGCTCAATTACCTGGAGTTACGAAATTACAGCGATCCAAAAACTAAGGTCTTGTTTATTGGCCTTGCAACGTATCCAGTTCTTGTGTTGATTGCCCACGGTCCTTTGTAAGATTGCCACATTTTTTTTCTATAAACAATAAATGCTATTACTTTAAGAGAATAATCGTGTTTATCATATTTATAATACAGGTCGCCTTAAACTTGATTTTATTAAAAGTGGCGCGTCCCGGAAGAATAAGGTTCCGTCTCCATCATACACACAGCCTGGAATGAATCACAATATCCTCCCCAATAAAAACACAAAAGCTTCGACGAGATGCTATAAATCGTAACTGTGGCTACAGCGCATATTTGCACAGCCGTGAGACACATAGACACTATCGTTGAAGATAACATTTCTTGAGATGGTATGCATATATTCTTTCAAGTACAGTTAACGCCGCAATCAAAGGAGGGACACAATTACCAGGACAGAAAACTATCAAGATATGCCAAATGTATTGCCGACAATGCTTCGTGTATTAGGTATATAGAACTGCGAAGGCTATTGCAAGACAAAAAGGCTTGGAAGTCAGCATAAAAAGACAAAAAAGTAGGTAAAAGATCTGACACGAAGCAGGAGAAAGTGCAGGACAACCAAACGCATAGACTTACCACTCGAATTCATTTTGAACAGTTCGATTCAGTGACTCTATGGAATGTATTACATAAATCAACAACAAACAGTTCTTTAGTTTATGATGGGCAAATAAAAGTCTCCGTTAAACAATGAGTTTCGGGATGGACGTGTTATACATGCAAAGAACCATATCTGAAATGAAACTAGTGCATGGGATGAAAGTAAAAGAACACATACAAGCAGTAAAGACAGTTTAAACACATTTAGTGAAACCAGCGGATAAGCGAAATGTTATCATTCCCAGTTTTCCATTTACACAGTTTTATTTGTAATGTAAGGCAAAAATGTCGGTAGCAAGAAACTAGAGACTGAAAATAAGCCAGTTTATTTACATCATCTTCAGTAAACATGGAGAGACAAGCATTTATTTGACGAATTAAGCGAAATCTCTCCCCGTTGCTTCTGTCCGTTCAATGCTCTTCTGAAGCGCTGTAGAATTTGCCGTTTTTAAAAAGTGGCGCTTTGAAACACGCGAAGAGGAGAAAAATGAAATTAATTCCTGTCAAAAGATTACGTTTGACTGAGTTAGCGAACGGTGTTTTATATCAGCATTGTTCTCGCTTTAAATCCTCGCTCGAAAAGAATTAATCTTCATTTAAACGGTTTATTCCGGAGAAAACGCTGCGGGGAAGTTACAGATCTTTATCTCTGTCGACAGGAGTGTAAATCACGAGGTAAATGTAAAAAAAGAGGCAAAAATACATACTGGTTAAAAAGAATGTTCCACCCTAGGTGAACATTTCTGGCGTGATTTGTGCCGGAGACAAACGATTCGAATTGAACGATCTTCGGAGGTACCGAACTGTAATTCGTTTCCGAAGATATATATATAGTTTATGAACTAGTAGCTGGCGTGGACCACGAACTTATGCTGTCGCTACAAACTGGTTCAATAAACGGAGCGGAAAATCGAAGATCGTTGATTTCAATAGAAGTTTAATAATAAATATCTCTACGAAGACGATTTATATTTTGTAGGGCACTTTTCTGAATATATTTGGAAGTTTTAGATAACAAAATCGCTTTTGTTCGATGAAATTTTATTGCCATAAGTTTGTCGCGGTCTAAATATTCACTACGAACATAATTTTAGTAAAAAAAAAGCTCGTTATCTGTGTTTAACTTTTCTGCAAGTTACGAAAATGTTTATCTGTTCACGAATGAACCGCAAAGAAATTGAGTTTGTATGGTATAGAAAACAAAAAAAATGTATTGAAAATACTCATATAGCGATACATTTTGCCAATATAATAAAACAAATTTTTATGAATATCTTTTCAGATGTACCATTACCAAAGAGCATATAAACAAAAAAATGTGTTGTTATTTTACATATCAGTCATTAGACTGCTTTTATTTCTTTGTCTTTTGAACTCATCTTTCCTTTTCCGTATATCTGCTACTGCACTGAACATTCTCGATTTTTTTAGATACTCGAATCTTAGCGTGTCGCTACATTTTCTCATTCCAGTGTCCCTTCAAGAAGCAAGTTACCTAATCATGGAGGGCCTTGGAAATATTCCATCAATCTTTTCCTTTCTTCCATTCACAGTTTTTTATCTGTTGTTTCTAGTACCTACTGTTTCCGAATTTTATCTCTTTCGTTAAGTTTGATAAAATCCTGTTCTCTAACACTGATACTCATTCCTTAATCTTTCACGTTTATTTTCGTCGTGAACTCATCCAATTTTCGTGCGAATAGAACCAAATATCTTTCCTTTTCATCTCAATACCCGCTATCGTTAACAGCTGTCTGTCAAAGAGTGACAACAGAATTTTATTTTACTTTTATTAAGTCGTTAGTCACTTCTTCTATTGCTAACTTCTGTTTAACACGTCATACGGGACTTTTAAAGCCTTCAAAATTAAACTGTGAAGACTAAACAAAACCATTCCATTGATTCTGGCAGAGACACGAGCGGGATTCACACGCAGTTACTCAAATTTAATTACATCTTTTGCCTCTTTCGTAGCCGTTGTCATTGAGGATAAAATCTTCTGGTTGCGTGATGATATTCTTGAAACTTCTCCAAAATCTGACGTTTGATCCCTTTTTCAGGAATTTTCTGGTATTGTCGTATGGCTGAATATAATTGAGGAGGAGCTCAACGGATGGAGAGGAACGCCAGTTTTTGGATAAGAAATTTGGAGAGGAATGTGACGCAGCCTAATCATTCAGAAGTTAACACTTTTAATTGTAACTTGTTGTGGCAAGAGGACTCGTTGGCACCCAAGCTCAATTGCTTCTTTTCTCCTCTAAAATAAAATTAATCCAAATGAGAAATTAAAATATAGAAATAAATAATCGAAAATGTCGAAAATAAAAATGTACGATAATTTTAGTAAATTATAAAGGTGTCTAAACAGGGAAGATTTTGATAAGAATGAGATGCATGGTCAGGCTGTGCGTAATTTCCTGAGACAAGGAACAGAAATGTACAATTCTGATCATACAAGTATATCGTGACGAAACACAGTGCAAAACTGTGGCCTACCTTCTCGTTAGTTAATTTCACGAACTCATTCAAGATAAGATGTACGGAGAGTCGTACGCCACAGGTACCGGATACTGGTGAATCCTTTCGATGGAGGATGGAACCGTGATTCAAAAAGGAGAAAGCTTTCTGGAGGGGCGTTGAAGGGCCTTCGTTTCTTCTCAGTTGCTGCAAAGAGCTACGCCAGTGTGAGGTAGTTTCAACTCGGTTTCCCTAACTTCTAATCATTCCTCCTCATAATGACGCATGAGGCCTCTCCCCAACAGAGATATTACGGACTGTAGGTGGAATATATGTTTTGCTAGTGTAGGTGCATCCTGCTGCATCCTCTAGTTCGTTGCTCCAAAATATCAACTTGCTCTGATATCGAGAAGTGTATCGTCTGCTTCCGAAGATTACTGTAAGCGATCGGGAGAAGCCAGGGACTGAATGGTTGGCTCATCTGTTGGGTACATGGAAGGTACGTAATGCACACAGAGGGATGCAGCAGACAAGGAATTTAGTGACAGGAGGACGTTTCGTGCACTCCATTTTCCTCAAAATTTCATGTGTCTCTATATCATCTACTGCTGTCACAATAAACGGATACTGAGAACACACCATTATCGTCATACTGTGTTTTGCCCATTGGCAGATCCACATCTGATCTTGCTCCAGGTCGACTGCTACGCAGTCTGGTACCTCCCTCTCTTGGTTTCATCCAATATTTTTATTCTTGTGCTCGCTGTTTTGTTCTGTCCTTTCACTGCTCCTTCGACAGCTGGTGTTAGAATTCTTTTTTCTCTCGGTATACGTCCATCCAGTCTACTTTTCTTTTCTGGACTAGGTTTAGTTTGTTCCTTTACTCTTTCCAGTACGTCTCTGTTGGTGACTATATACGCCATCTTGTTTTATCCATTCTCCTCCCAACCCACACCACGAATACTCCAGTTTTGTCTCTTTTTCTCTTCTTCAGTGTTCAGCGTTCACAAATATACAGAAAGGAACTCCACAAGAAGACACAATCGGAGCAAATTACTGGCTAGCCAAGGTTGTCCCCACCTGCTAAGAAAATTTGGCAAATAATCGCGGTAATGGTTTAAGATATTTATAAAATAAATATGAAGTTGTTTCATTGTTGTATTCCAGGGGGTTAAAACAGTTCTGAGTCTCTTGAAAGTCCAGAAGAATTTGACCGATCCTGTATGATTAAAATGGTCTTGCGGATCACCAGTCTTCTGACTGGTTCGATGCGGCTCGCCAGGAATTCCTCTCCTGTGCCAATCTCTCCATCTCAGAGTAGCTCTTGCAACCTACGTTGTCAATTATTTGCTGGATGTGTTCCAATTTGTATTTTCCTCTACAGTTTTTACTCTCTGCAGCTCCGTCTAGTACCATGGGAATAATTGCCTGATGTCTTAACATACGTTCTACCATTCTGTCGCTTCTTCTAGTCAGTGTTTTCCATATATTCTTTCCTCGCCGATTCTCCGAAGAACATCCCCATTCCATACCTTATCAAGCCACCTAATTTTCAGTTTTCTTCTGTAGCACCACATCTCAAATGGATCCTCTTCTTTTCCGATTTTTTCCATACTCCACATTTCACTACCATGCAATGCTGTACTCCAAAAGTGCATTGTCAGAATTTTATTCCTCAAATTAAGGCCTAAGTTTGATATTGGTAGGAGTCTCCTGGCGGGGAATGCCAGTTTTGCCAGTGGTAGTCTGCTTTCGATGTCCTCCCTGCTCCGTCCGTCATAAGCTACTTTGGTTAAAAAAAAAAAAAAAAAAAAAAAAAAGGTTAAAATGGCTCTAACCACTATGGGACTTAACATGTGAGGTCATCAGTCCCCCAAACTACTTAGAACTTAAATCTAACTACCCTAAGGACATCATTCACAGCCATACCCGAGGCAGGATTCGAACCTGCGACCTTAGCAGCAGCGCGGTTCCGGAGTGAAGCGCCTAGAACCACTCGGCCATCGGCCACAGCGGCCGGCTCCTAGGTATCACAAAATGTTAACTTCATCTATTTCGTGATCACCAATTCTGATGCTAAGTGACTCGGTGTCCTCATTTCCACTACACCTCATTCTCTTTCTGACCACGATGTTATCTGAAATCTTCCCCTATCTCTGGATCTTTTTCAAGTATACCTTCCACTCTTGTGATTCTTGAAAATAGTATTCGCTATTACTTGCAGAAATTTATTGTAGAATTCAAGTAGTCTTTCTCCGCTCTCATTCGTACTACCAGGCCCGTATTCTTCCGTAACCGTTTCCTCTACTCCCTTCCCTACGACCGCTTTCCAGTCCCCCATGAATATTAGAATTTTCACCCTGCTTTACGAGCTGAATTACCCGTTCAATAACCTCATATACTTCCTCTTCAGTTTCGGCTTGCGACGTCGACATGTATATCTGAACTATCTTCGTTGGTGTTGGTTTGCTTTCTGTTTTTATCGGAACAACCCTATCACTGAACTACTTACAGTAGCTCACCCTCCGCCATGCCTACCTATTCATAACGGATTCTACTCCCATCGTACTATTTTTTGCTGTTGTTGATATTGCCCTACTCTCATCTGACCAAAAACCGTTATCTTCTTTCCATTTCACTTCGCTGACCCCTACATTGAGCCTCAGCATTTCCCTTTTCAGATTTCCTAGCTCCCCTGCCACCCCGCGTGTGCAATCCTAAAGCGAAACGGCACCAAGAAGGCGCTGACCCTCGCGCCAATGAAAGAGCAGGCGGCGCTACACCTCCAGGAAGACAGAGCTCCACGGCCCCAGTTAGCTCTGAGTTAACGAGCCGCCCATCGCTGGTCGACCCAGTTCCGTCACAGACTTTGAGAGCATCAGTAGTGAGTAATGGGAAGATAATTAGCCTGCGTTCTACGAGTAGTAATAGTGTCTAAAAGTAATTGCATGTAGGCACGGGAAGCACATCTAGCTAGCTTATAAAATAAAGTTATGTTCCTTTCCTTTTTAGAAATAAAGTGTTCTACAGTATTAATCGGTAAGTGTTACGTACAGATCATTTTGGATTCCTGCTGCGGCGGCGCGATTCTTTCCGTCCCTTTACGACTAACCTGCACCTATCTGTGAACATTGTCTCAGCATATCATCAGTAGGGAAGCCGAGTGAAACCTACTGTACTTCGACGTGAACCAATCTGAAGTGAAAGTCACTAATCTACGTTTCTGGAGAAAGTTTTCACACGAAATTAAAGGTTGGAAATTTTGACCTCAGTTAATATATTCTGAAACTTACGTGAACAAGTATCACTGCCAAGACCGTGTTAGTCTTAACCCTTTCAAGGATAAAATTCATTTCTTACAGTGTTTTAATATATTATGGTGGCAATGGTTTCTTTTCAATTTCATTACTACACTTTGAAACACGTATGTAACGCAGCAGCGATGGCGAGGCATTGTAGCATCTGTGACCAGAGAGTATGCGCTTGACCGCGCGAGTGTTGCGAGCGGTTCTCAGTCAGTAGTAGTCTTTGCGAGTTAGTTGTCGCTATGCAGTCTAGCAGTCAGTCAGTCGTTGCTCAGTCTAGCAGTCAGTCAGTCGTTGCGAGTCTGTAGCTCTGTCTAGTTGAGAGCAGTACTCAGTCTGTAGTCGTCATGCAGAGCGGTCGGTCAGTAGTAGCAGCCCAGTGCGGTTGTGTGATGTAGGCGGTCGGCAACAATGGTCAAGATGAGGAATAAGGTATACTGTTAATTAATATAATCATTAGATAATGAAAAATTTTATTTATTGTAATTATTCTCCAACAAGTCTCCCAATAATAATTTTTTATTTCAAAAGCATTTTCTCAAAAGTTTAATTTTTTTGAACTAAAGATCTCGTTGCACTTCCCATTTCATTCCACTTCTTTTTGAAGAAAAATTTCACTAGAATTACAAAAAAAAAAGGAGAATATTATTATTTGCAATGCAGTTCCTCCAAGTGGTGCGCAACAACAAGAGCAGATATGTGACATCCATTTATTCTGAGGTAAGACTTTAATTCTGATTTTTTTTACACAGGGCCAAAAAACCGATATTTCGGTTTAATTGAATTTTCTTGTCACTGAATGGACTTTAATTTTTTGAAGGATTTATAATTGAGTCAGATTGCGAATTTCACATTTGTTGCCATTGTCAGTACATTTGATTGTAGGCAGGTTACGCATAGAGCCATGTCCATCAGCATTTCTAATTAGTATCGTTATTTTCTTTTAAAATTTTTGTGGGGAGGTTACACTTGGCTCCCATTTCTATTAAGTATTGCTATATTTTCTTTCTTTAAAAAATTGCGGTGGGGAGGTTACACTTGGCGACACCCAGTCCAGGATCGTATTTCGTTGAGAGTCTTTTGAGCGACAGTCAGATATCTGCTCTTATTTGCTTAGATAATTAGGATTTGGCGCAACGCTTTTAATAATATTGTGACTTTCTTTCTACAGGTCAACGGCAATTTGCTGCTTTGTTGTATTTGTGTGTTGCTTTTGCATTGTGTTGATTTGTTTTGTGAAAAATTTTGACTATTGTAAAAATGCCGCGAAAGACTGTGAATAGTGTATCGCGAAGTATTGTGAATGAAATTACCGACTTAAACAACGTGACCGATAGTAATTGTGATACGCAACGTAATGATGACAATCCTGCGTTCACTAACAATCAGTGCATTCCAACCACTAATGATGACTTTCACCTTAATGATGAACAAACGAACTCAATTGTCTCGTCTGTTAACTTGACGACAATTGATGACGCAGAACGCTCTATTGTAATGAGCGCTGCAGAGCTTAACACACCCGATTTGGAAAACCCAAGTAACGAACAGACAAATTTGTCTAATGAATATGAACAGATCACACAAAGTACGATGGATCTATTTAATTCCGAAATAGTGACCGACAGTATACATACGGCTGATAAACCTTTTTGTAAATTACAGAATGACCAAATGGTCATACAAAACGCGACAATTGTAGAAACACCATCAAACAGTACTGAGAATAGAGTAGGTAATGTCACCTTGGAGCAATTTATGGCAATATTGATAGATATCAAACAACAGAATGAGAAAACAGACAACAATTTCAAACAACTTAGGGAAGATAACAAACACTTAAATGAAAAACTTGACAATAATGACAAAAAACAAGACAAACTTAGTGAACAGGTCCGACAACAGAGTGAAAATTTCAAACAACTTAGGGAACAGAACAGACAGCTTAGTGAACAAATTAGAGACGTTGCCGCGCAGTGCCATGACACTAAGGAACAGTTGCGCGTGGAAATTGAGGCTTGTTCACGAAAAAATAGCGAAGAAATAAAGTCTGTTGCACAAGAATTAAGGGAAATGCAAACAGCCGCAACAGATACACTCAGAGACGAAATTAGCGGAGTCGCCAAACAGTGCTCTGAAAAAGCTACACAATTACGGGACGAGTTTAAAGCAATGACGGTAGAACTTTCGCGCACTATGGACGCAAAGATAGACGCGAAATTCGAACAGCAGAACACTCAGATTAACGAGCGCTTTAGTCAGCACATACAGAACAGTGATACGCGTTTCCGCAGATTTATTCAAGATCAAAACAAAGTAAAACGACAAGTCATGGAAACAATCACTGCACAGAGACAAGAGGACAAACGTAAAATATTCGCGAAAGCGAAGACGTATGTAGACAATAATATTACTACAGTGTCCAACAAAATTAATACCATAGAACAATTGAACGCGGAATTACGGGATGAAATTTCTGATCTTAAAGCAAAAACGGATACACACACAGTAAATATTCAAACAGTGACAGATAGATTCGAACAACTAGATCTAACACAGGATTGCGATGTCATCAAAGCTGATGTTAAAAAACTGAGCGAAACTACGCGCAAGTTGCAAAAACAGATTAATGCGTCTGATTCTAAAACCGATGATCAGGTTAAAATACTGACTGAAAAATGTGATGAATTGGCCAGTCGTATTGATGTTATCGAAAATACTAATGACAATAAATCAGACGATACTGCACCGGTTTCTTTTATCCAAACACCTGAATTTCAAAATTTACAGCTGACAATTAATGAAATCGATTCATCTAACAACACGTTACGTCGGAAGTTATCAAATTTACAACAAGAAGTAACAGAGATGAAAAACATGTCAGTTAATAACATACCACAACAGACGCCACTTTATGAACATGTGTCAGAGTCACGCAGCGTGTATAATGTGAGCAATTTACAGCAACTACGCGACTTAAAATCCGAAAAGCCACGCGACTTAAAATCTGAAAAGCTACGCAACTTGAAATCCGAAATGACACAGACGAACAGATTCACACACAAACCTGAACGTGTTATCAAACTGAGTGACGAGAACGTAGATTTCGAGCAATTTGCATTTGTAAGCAAATGTAAAGAATTTAATAATGACAGAACACAGATACACGATTTGCACTGTATACGACAATTTATCTTTGTACATTCAGCGCTATTATCGGTAATGGAGAAACTAGCTTTGAACCAGATGCGACAATTTATTTTTGTATTTACAACAGCATTGCCTGTAATGAAGAAATTTGAATTAGCACGAATACAACAATTTGCCTTTGAAATTTTACCGCTATTGCCTGTAACACAAAAGCTAAAATTTATTTGCAGTGCGTAAATGACCTCAGGGGATTCATTACGCTTTAATGAATATGTGCCGTAGCGAGCATAGGGCCCCGAGCTGTAGTAGTGCTGTTTCATCTTTAGTTTTCTGCACTGCTGCCTTTTCTTCTACTATCCTTTATATCTATCCAAACTGCTCTTTAACTATTGCTCTACCTAGTATTAAGAAACGTATGTAATGAAAACCGGATACGACAAATCTTTTACCGAATGTGACAATTTTCAGTAGGCACTCCAGTACCGCCGTAATTTTAATTACAGATAAAATCGTAATCATCAGTATGTATAAAATTTTGAGCAGTCGGAACCATATTTTTGTAACAATAGATGTTTTTCACCACAATAGCATGAAAGTCAGCCGCTTAGCATACCTAACCAACAATGCAGTCTACAAGGTCAACCAAACTTTAATGTTTCGCCGCGTGCATGTATAGTCTCAGCGCCAACAAATAGTAACGCATGGCAGCAAAGAAATAACTACGTACAGACAACACTCTATTTCAATTCCTATCGCAATACACCGTATAGGAATGATTATTAGGACAGACGTAAAAAGAATGATGAGCACAATTTTCAGCGTACATTTAATAACAGTCGATCTTACGAGCAGCAACAACATCAGCAACAACAAATAATCATGAATGGAACAGACAATAGGTGTCATCCATAGCGTAACACGTCAGTAAGAAATAACAGAACAGTTCATATAGTGGATATGCCACAGCATCCTCCCGTAAATAACAGGACGAACGATAGAATTTAACCAGATACAGCACAGATTGCATACTACAGTAACGCAAACATTACTTTTGACACGCAGAATTTTGTTCACGAGAATGTTATTTGAAACATGCTTTATTGAATGCTCTACTTTTATCGCACCCAGATCTCACCAGAAATTTTTCCATTGCCACTGACAGCTCTAACACCGCTTTAGGTGTACATATTTTTCAGGAAATTGAAGAAGATGGTTCTACAGTAATTAAAAACATCGCATTTGCAAGTCGCATTTTGTCACCTGCTGAACGAAATTATTCCGTTACAGAACTGGAAACATTATGTGTTGTATGGGCTTTTACGAGATTTCGGCACTTTCTTTATGGCAGACATACCACCGTTTACACAGACCATAGAGCTATACAATTTTTGCTTTCAGCTAAATTTACTCACGACAGATTAAGTAGATGGAAACTATATTTACAAGAATTTAATTTTACGATTGTTCATATTCCCGGTACACAAAATGTTATAGCAGACGCACTATCGCGTTCTCTCGGCAACAATCAGCAAGACATCGCAACCAACTTCTGCAAAGCAAATTTCAGCGTCATGTACATTCAACAAGTTGCATTTGAAAATTTCATTTCGTCGTCATTACGAGACATAGTATTCTTTTTTTTCTTTCACATGCTTTGGTCAGCTGCGCGAGCTAATGCTTCTGTCCGTCAGCTGTGTTGTCTTCTGCTGTCACTACCAATTTACGACACTCACAAAACACAAACAAATGTTTTTCAGCAAATGATTAATTTTGACACGTGCAAACTATTACGGATAGTAACAAAGTAGAATCGGAACACAAAAGAACATGTCCGACCTCACTACCATGTTTTTGCTACATCTTTGTCGCTGTTGAACTCACTTCAACATTTGTTACTTTCACTCCGTTACGCAAAGCTACTGCTAAAACTGTTTCGAAAGCATTTGTAAAACATTTTCTATCTCATGTAGGGCATGTAATGAAAGTAATTTCTGACAATGGATCTCAATTTCGTAGTAGCGTATGGACACGCATGTTACGAGCTAGAAACATTTCTCCGATCTATATATCCAAGTACCACGCTTCTTCGAACCCTTGTGAAAGATTAATGAAGGAAATTGGTAAGCTGTGCAGAATATACTGCCACAAAAGACATATTGATTGGGATACACACATACTCTCATTCCAAGATGTAATTAATTCCATTCCAAATGAATCCACTATGCTATCTCCGACTGTTATACTGAAAAACGTTGAACCACCGAACAAAATTAAAGAATTAATAGAATTCCCCAAAAATCGTCGCCTACGACACCACGAAATAATTGACATTGCGCTGAACAACATCAAACGTGCCGCAGAGCGCCGGAGAAGACAGCAAAAACAGGTTTGTACACGCCGCGACTTTCACGTTGGACAGAAGATATTAGTACGTACACACTATTTATCCAGCAAATTAAAAGGTAAGTGCAGTAAATTTGAACTTCTATACGCAGGTCCGTATCGGATTCGCAGCATCCCTCACCCCAATGTTGTACACGTCGAAACTTTGAGAACCAGAAAATCGAAAGGCAATCACCATATCTCAAACATTAAACCGTTTATTGAGTGAAACCACTGTATGATTCAACACACTATGATGCCATTTACTAATGCAATTAATTCACCTGACTAATTATTGATGATTATCGTATTTTTTTTTCTTGGCAAGTGCCCGGCAAGGTAAGGTTAGCAGGTCGCTTTTCTTGTCGTTACACATCAGACCGTGCATATTTTTCCAGATGAATTTACGCATTTACGACTATTTCTGCAATTATATTTATGTGACTACTTATTGATGATTATCGTATTTTTTTTCTTGGCAAGTGCCCGGCAAGGTAAGGTTAGCAGGTCGCTTTTCTTGTCGTTATACATCAGACCGTGCACATTTTCCATTTTTTTGTGTATATGACTGTACTCCAGTTTTGTTTGTATGCACTATGAAATAGTTAAGATATAACACACACCAGTCGACTTTGACATTTTTTTTTGCCTTATGACATCTCAACATCGTGACTGTTTTCACATTTTTTTTGCTACTGCATTGTATTATTCTGTGTACATTTTTTCGCATCCGAACACTGTCAATGTCTTGGACATATTACGTTTTCTGTCATGTTATGCTGTATGGTTAATTGTGTCACCATAAACCAGTCATTATTTAGTGGGTATAGGATTTAAATGCAAGACATTAATCTTTGTTCATCAATTTCAGAAAGGAATGATGATTCTAAGAAATAAATTTAACATAAATGGGAATTTCACCTACGGAATAAACGAAAGGAGATGCAATAACTTTATGAGGAAGAGTAAAGGGATCAGGATTAACAAGCATTAACAAGACTATACTATACTCATCACAGAATAGCAGTCTTAACTAATTTTTTCTTTCAGAATACAAGGTGATTGATGCAGGCTGTCAGAGAGAACTACACATCTTATTTTTAGTGATGAAATATGCTAGAGATAAGGAATAGTTAGGTAATGAGTAATGAAGTGATTTTTTGCAGATGATAGTGAATACTGATGAATAATGATGAAGGAAATGGTATTATGAATAATGAAGTTTTTCTCTACAGGTGATGATAATGGTGAAGTTATGATGATATGGATAATGAAGTTTTTTTTTCTTTATGCCACGTAGTTATTTAAGTATTTGTTGCGGTTTGCTTTGACAGCAGGTGTTACATTGCATAGTAGGATGACGGAAAGTTTTGGAAAGGACAGCTATGGAACACATTTTATACACATTTCACTACTTGTTAATTCGAAGTTCACTACTTTTCAGCATAGTGTGCGTTTCTTCTTTCAGGTCAATAATCCGTTTTTGTATTTTTTCCAGGAGAAGTTTTTCATGACACTTACTAAACCTGTTACTTATTATACCTGTTCTAGTACTTGCATTTTTATATTTTTTACCCATTTGTGTTTATCATTTATAAATGTGATCACATGTACTGCCTTGTTACATAATCTTGCTACAGCTGACTCATGACGAATGACGTTACCTATCCTCATTTGCAGCAATAGGTCAAAAGCAAAAAGTATTATGCCTCAGTAATTAATTATCGATCCCAACGCAATGCATTGCTACCAAAAAAAAATGTATTACCAGTCCCACATAATGTCACTAGTTTATGATAATTCTGAATAATACTGATCAACTCTGAATAGCATGTCACTCGAGTAATGACCTCTTAATGAGACTATATTCAAAATAATGCTTTGTCACTAGCTAATAACTGCCACTGTTTATTGTAATGCCTGTGATTGCTAATGATTTGACTGTAATTAACTGATTTTTAATAATGACTTTGTAATGATCTGAATAATACTGAATGATGAACTATGTTTTATTCTATTCAATACTTGATGGCCACTGAGTGCCAATAATTAATGTCAATCAACGAAATTGTTATTAATTATGCCATTAATTAACTCTTGTTTTCAATGTTCATACTTTGTAATTGGAAATAAATGTGATTGTTTCATAATGCTTTGTAATTAGGAAAAGACTAATGATTCTTAATAGATTGGAATGACACATAATTAATTAACTATGGTACTGTTTAATAATGCTTTGTAATTAATTAAGGCTAATAATTCTTAGTATATTGAAATGACAAATGATTAATTAATTAACTGTAATTAGACAAATGATTAATTAACGACAAATGATTAATTAACTGTAATTATACAAATGATTAATTAACTGTAATTAGACAAATGATTAATTAAAGACAAATGATTAATTAACTGTAATTAGGAGAAGGTTAATGATTCTTGATTATACTCTGTAACTGAAAAGAATGCGATTATTTCATAATGCTTTGTAACCAGGAAAAGAAGGCTACTGATTCTATGTAAAACAATTAATGAACATTTTTCTGTAATACTACATACTTGGTACAGAAATGTTCAATAACTGGGCTATGAATGCCACGAACTATCAATGAAGACTGTAATTGTCAATATTATGTGACTTGATGTCCTTCACCTCATAAGCTGACTACCCTGAATTACTGCAATGTCCATTGTCCTGTTTATCCCAGTGATCATGGAGCACTATATTTGGTTTTGCACTAATTCTACGTTGGTGTGCCTTGTAAGAGTGTGGTGTTGACACGACATGCTGTCCACCACCATGAGCGATGAAGACATTATTATGGTCCCACTGTTTGGTGTACCTAATGTACTGCCAAAATGAAAACATGGAACATTACTACGACAGTTCAGTGTCTTGGCTACACTGATAAATTCTGATGGGAAAAGAACTTCAAGTTGTGTCACTTGGTGTTGTACTACTGTGGAAAGATATGGACTTTCAGAGCAGCTGTGTGCAATCTAAAGTGCTACAACCATGATGCAATCCTTCCCTTTCCTATCCTGATTCTTGTCACATAAAAAAAAAAATTTTTTTTGGTAACATCATTTATGTTCATAGGTTATACATTTTTCGATTCGCTAAACTCCAGTGTGAGTACACTTATGTCACTGGTCGACATGATGTTTGCCATTATGTTTATTTGTTGTGAAAATACTAAAGACATTTTTCAGTGCATGTGCACTTTGGACATGAATTTTTTTTTTGCCATTATGTTTATTTGTTGTGAAAATGCTAAAGACATTTTTCAGTGCATGTACACTTGTCAACATAATATTTTTTGCCAGTCTGTTTATTTGTTCTGAATATGCTAAAGAATTTTTTCAGTGCCTGTGCACTTTGTTATCTGTCAAATAATTTGTATATACTTTTCTGATTTGCTACTATGTTTTGTACTCACATTTTGTCTTTGTCTGATATATTTTGTACTTAGTGCGTGTGCACAACATTTACTTTATGTACTACATCTAATTATTCTTGCCAGTCTGTTTATTTGTTCTGCATATGCTAAAGAATTTTTTCAGTGCCTGTGCACTTTATCTGTCAAAAAGTTTGTATATACTTTTTTCTGATTTGCTACTATGTTTAGTATTCACATTTTGTCCTTGTCTGATATATTTTGTACTTAGTGCGTGTGCACAACATTTAAATATTCTGTAAGTTGTAGGATTTTGTTAATTAAAGAAAAATTTTGCCGCGCTTGGCAAGTCCAAATGACTCACCATCGCTGCCAAATTTTTGCCCCCCGAGTGGAGGGTTATGAAACACGTATGTAACGCAGCAGCGATGGCGAGGCATTGTAGCATCTGTGACCAGAGAGTATGCGCTTGACCGCGCGAGTGTTGCGAGCGGTTCTCAGTCAGTAGTAGTCTTTGCGAGTTAGTTGTCGCTATGCAGTCTAGCAGTCAGTCAGTCGTTGCTCAGTCTAGCAGTCAGTCAGTCGTTGCGAGTCTGTAGCTCTGTCTAGTTGAGAGCAGTACTCAGTCTGTAGTCGTCATGCAGAGCGGTCGGTCAGTAGTAGCAGCCCAGTGCGGTTGTGTGATGTAGGCGGTCGGCAACAATGGTCAAGATGAGGAATAAGGTATACTGTTAATTAATATAATCATTAGATAATGAAAAATTTTATTTATTGTAATTATTCTCCAACAAGTCTCCCAATAATAATTTTTTATTTCAAAAGCATTTTCTCAAAAGTTTAATTTTTTTGAACTAAAGATCTCGTTGCACTTCCCATTTCATTCCACTTCTTTTTGAAGAAAAATTTCACTAGAATTACAAAAAAAAAAGGAGAATATTATTATTTGCAATGCAGTTCCTCCAAGTGGTGCGCAACAACAAGAGCAGATATGTGACATCCATTTATTCTGAGGTAAGACTTTAATTCTGATTGTTTTTACACAGGGCCAAAGACCGATATTTCGGTTTAATTGAATTTTCTTGTCACTGAATGGACTTTAATTTTTTGAAGGATTTATAATTGAGTCAGATTGCGAATTTCACATTTGTTGCTATTGTCAGTACATTTGATTGTAGGCAGGTTACGCATAGAGCCATGTCCATCAGCATTTCTAATTAGTATCGTTATTTTCTTTTAAAATTTTTGTAGGGAGGTTACACTTGACTCCAAATTTCTATTAAGTATTGTCAATTTTATTTTCTTCTTATATAAAAAATTGCGGTGGGGAGGTTACAACTTTCACCACCAAAATATTTTTTAGTTCTCAATCTTCTTCACAATACAAAGTGGGGCAAGTATGTCCCACGAACCAATGCGAGATACCTTATCTGTTGACTCAGTGATTTTGTAATTTTCTTTTTTAGACATAAACAGGATTTTGCAGGGAATAAAATAACTACAAATTATACATGCATGCAATCAGAGGTAGGAGATCAATACGTAAGTGATTCTGACAGTGACTGGAGTCTGACAGTGACTGGGGTCTGACAGTGACTGGGGTCTGACAGTGACTGGGGTCTGACAGTGACTGGGGTCTGACAGTGACTGGAGTCTGACAGTGACTGGGGTCTGACAATGACTGGGGTCTGACAGTGACTCGGGTCTTACGGTGACTGGGGTCTGACAGTGACTAGGGTCTGACAGTGACTGGGGTCTGACAATGACTGGGGTCTGACAGTGACTAGGGTCTGACAGTGACTGGGGTCTGACAGTGACTGGGGTCTGACAGTGACTAGGGTCTGACAGTGACTGGGGTCTGACAGTGACTGGGGTCTGACAGTGACTGGGGTCTGACAGTGACTGGGGTCTGACAGTGACTGGAGTCTGACAGTGACTGGGGTCTGACAATGACTGGGGTCTGACAGTGACTGGGGTCTGACAGTGACTGGGGTCTGACAGTGACTGGGGTCTGACAGTGACTAGGGTCTGACAGTGACTGGGGTCTGACAATGACTGGGGTCTGACAGTGACTAGGGTCTGACAGTGACTGGGGTCTGACAGTGACTGGGGTCTGACAGTGACTGGGGTCTGACAGTGACTGGGGTCTGACAGTGACTGGGATCTGACAGTGACTGGAGTCTGACAGTGACTGGGGTCTGACAATGACTGGGGTCTGACAATGACTGGGGTCTGACAGTGACTGGGGTCTGACAGTGACTAGGGTCTGACAGTGACTGGGGTCACTGTCAGAATCATTTACGCATTGATTTCCTATCTCTTCAATGTTTATAACAGATGCATTATGTTCAGCCTTTTCATCAGAGTCCTCAGCAGCGAAAATATCAAGAAAGACATTCGCAATTCTACTGTTACTGTTATTGGCTATTTGTGAAACGTCTGAACTATCACCTGCTGTTGTATCTGCGAAATGGAAATGATAATTCATTAATAGCAAGCTGTAACTGTATTATTTTCAGTGCAAATTAATGAAAAGGAATTAAACAGCATCACGTTATATTTCAAACCGATAAATAATCTTACAAATAAGGTCTGCTGGGACACATGTGTCCCACTAATTTTATTTCGAGTGTAAAATAATACAGTCACTGGTAAGTACATTCGACAGTGTATTTGTACTAAAAATGAATATTTCGTTAGTAATAAGACGAATTACTTACTTCAGACATCTCTATAAAGTGAGAAATGATGAAAACTGTGGTATGACACAAATCAGTGAAGTTGCAGTGGCCATATGCATGCGCCAACCAAGGAAAGTAGCCATAGCCTCCTCTGGTGTCTGTGCAGTGCAGTCCAGATTTTTTCTTAGGTTCATTGCAGTCCTCCCTAGATGGCAGGAACTTGCAGAGCAGGATAATATATATCCCGACACACTAATTTGTGCTCAAAGTTAGTGGGACATATATGACCCATCAACCACGAAAGGGTTAACACGGTCACTCACAATCCCTTCCACTCACGTTAGCAAGTTTATGGTGTTGCATTTCCCGAAAACGTATTAGCTACAAAAATACTGATTGTTTTTGACTGATAATGCTCGCCAAACATTAAGTCTGTCGGTACCAAACACAGTCACAGTTTGTAGCCACCGACCTACTCAATACGCCACGCGGAATATATGTCTTTTCTCGTCACAAAATTCACTTAAAAATTCCGAAATTTCTACACGCCCATCGGAATAATTATGCCGTCACTTTACCACACTTTTGATGTATGAGACACTACTAGATCCGGCAACTTATCGTTTCCATGGGAACTACTACTACTACTACTACTACTACTACTACACACGTCCGAACTGTTTCATGGCTAGGCTCCGACTCCTCTCTAGAATACTCCAAGTCTTCTCTACCAGCAGAGAAAGGCGCGCGAAGAATATTGCTTTACCATTGGTCAGTTTACTCAACAGCCAATAGCAAAACAACATTCTCCCGCGTCAATCCGCGCTTTTCACCAATAACCAATCGCAAAATAGTAAACCTCACGACTGCACTTTTTACCGACGTAATTATCTAATATGCTGAAGTTTTGCTTATGCATAAAGTTATTTACTGTTGTTATTTATACCTGAATTAACTTTCCCTTTACCATAAACTTACTTTACAAACCTATTCTACAAAAATCCCCTTTGTCCATATCCATACTTCTTCGAAATGTTCCCACACTAAATCCTACTACATAACTCGTTAAACAATTATCTTCATATTAAGCTTAAACCACACTCACGCATCATTCATACTGCTAAAACACATTTATAAGATTTTACATACACAAAAAGACATGATAACACTTTATGAAAATACTAGAACAGTGTATGAAAAATATTCTATTACTTTAGTGCACTCTAGTGGGCACAATCGAAACTAAAATCACAGTCCCCCTACCTAATATTGTCCTCTATCGGCTGATACATAAACTACGTGCGCGTCCAGTCTCGCGTCACCATCTGCCACTATCCAGCTCTGAGACACATCTCCCACTTAACCGCCTCCAAGGCAGGATCGGTATACGGCGCTACGCCACACTGCCTTGTCTGTGTTGGTGCTGGCTCGCACAGTAGGCGACACAACACCACGACACGTCCAAAGCTATCGTTTCGTTGTTTATTCAGTCTTTTTCTCACGGTCACCTCCCACTTGGCTGTCCCTTCCCAGAGATCCCGATGGGAGACTATTCCGGAAACTTTTGCCAATGGGGAGATAATCGTGACACCTTTTCAATTACGGGCCATATGTTCTCTGGATACACGTTATGTGTCTTTAATGTAGTGGTTTCCAATGCCTTCCGCGTCCTCATGCCGTTTATCATTGACAATTCTTCCACTTTTAAAGGGCGTATCTTCGCCCAAGAGCAAGAGAGTGCCCTGAAACTGTGTCCGCTGCTCCACTTTCTTTGACAAGGCAAGGGTGACTTCTTATGCTAGAAGTCTTCGTCCGCCACTGCTGACCATCTTTATTAAGCGGAGGCGCGGTTCGACCCTGGGTCGCAGAACTGATTGATTACCAACCAGAGGCGCCACGTCACGACCACGGCTGGAGACTCACCCACGTCCAGACAGGTCTTGTAGAGCGCCCTCGCCTGCTTCACTGGCCGCAGGTCGTCGTCCTTGTTCTCGGCCTCCAGAAGCTCTGCAACAAGTGATGCGATAAATACGTAAATAAAGAAACTCGTCAGAGATGAAAAACATTGAAGATTAAAAACAGGACAAATAATAGCTACTACCGAGAAGCGAACGACGAGCTATGCCAACTTGTCGAGCATGAGCAGTTGCCACAGCGGGACAGATACCCAGAATGCCTCACATACGCCGCATGCAGCCACGGCATGCGTTATGGACCAGTCATTGCCGAACTACAGCAACGAGACGAATTGGACAACGTCAAACGAACAGCATCTGCCCGCCTTAGTACACTACTGGCCATTAAAATTGCTACACCACGAAGATGACGTGCTACAGACGCGAAATCTAACCGACAGCAAGAAGATGCTGTGATTGCAAATGATTAGCTTTTCAGAGCATTCACACAAGGTTGGCTCCGGTGGCGACACCTACAACGTGCTGGCATGAGGAAAGTTTCCAACCGATTTCTCATACACAAACAGCAGTTGACCGGCGTTGCCTGGTGAAACGTTGTTGTGACGCCTCGTGTAAAGAGGAGAAATGCGTACCATCACGTTTCCGACTTTGATAAAGGTCGGATTGTACCCTATCGCGATTGCGGTTTATCGTATCGCGACATTGCTGCTCGCGTTGGTCAAGATCCAATGATTGTTAACAGAATATGGAATCGGCGGGTTCAGGAGGGTAATACGGAACGCCCAACGGCCTCGTATCACTAGCAGCCGATATGACAGGCATCTTATCCGCATGGCTGTAGCGGATCGTGCAGCCACGTCTCGATCCCTGAGTTAACAGATGGAGACGTTTGCAAGACAACAACCATCTGCACGAACAGTTCGACGACGTTTGCGGCAACATGGACTATCAGCTCGGAAACCATGGCTGCGGTTACCCTTGACGCTTCATCACAGTCAGGAGCGCCTGCGATGGTGTACTCAACGACGAACCTGGGTGCACGAATGGCAAAACGTAATTTTTCGGATGAATCCAGGTTCCGTTTACAGCATCATGATGGTCGCATCCGCGTTTGGTGACATCGCGGTGAACGCACATTGGAAGCGTGTATTCGTCATGGCCATACTACCGTATCACCCGGCGTGATGGTATGGGGTGCCATTGGTTACACGTCTCGGTCACCTCTTGTTCGCATTGACAGCACTTTGAACAGTGGACATTACATTTCAGATGTTTTACGGCCCGTGGCTCTACCCTTCATTCGATCCCTGCGAAACCATACATTTCAGCAGGATAATGCACGACCGCATGTTGCAGGTCCTGTGCGGGCCTTTCTGGATACAGAAAATTTTCGACTGCTGCCCTGGTCAGCACATTTTCTAGACCTCTCACCAACTGAAAACGTCTGTTCAATGGTGGCCGAGCAACTGTCTCGTCACAATATGCCAGTCACTACTCTTGATGAACTGTGGTATCATGTTGAAGCTGCATGGGCAGCTGTACCTGTACACGCCATCCAAGCTCTGTTTTACTCAATGCCTAGGCGTATCAAGGCCGTTATTACGGCCAGAGGTGGTTGTTATGGTTCTGATTTATCAGGATCTATGCACCCAAATTGTATTAAAATGTAATCACATGTCAGTTCTAATATAATATATTTGTCCAATGAATACCCGTTTACCATCTGCATTTCTTCTTGGTGTAGCAATTTTAATGGCCAGTAGTGTAGTTTTTTCTGGAAATTTTGTGGTGTGCCACACTTCCCGCTAAGAAGAGATGCGGAAGTAAAAGTCTTCCATTTTACGAGATACGTAAGGGTGATCCAAAAGTTAGTGAAAATACACTAATTCACGGAATGATATAGGTACACAGATAAAAGTTGACACACGCGCTTGAAATGATATGGAGTTTTATCGAAACCAGAAACGAGTGCAACAACTGGCCAACAAATGGCGCTGGACGGAAACACGTCACTGATGAAGCATGAGAATCGTATAAAATGAGCTATGGTAAGAGAGAGATAAACGCCTGCTGGAAAGTACGACTTTTATCCAGCGCAGCGCTCCCCCTATGTTGCTACGCGTGTGAAAGACCTCTTGCACACATCATTTAGTGAGGATCGTGCACTGAGCCGCCACGTCCGTCAGCTTTTCCTCCCAGGCCCCCAGACCTCAATCGGCGTGATTCTTGGTTGTGGGATTACCTGAAGGCACAAATCTCCCGCCATCGTCCAACCTCATTACGGATGCTAAATCACAACGGAACTCAGAAGCAGATATCCTCTGAGTAGCGGATCAACTTAAATCACTTAATAAAAGCAAGTCTCCCTGTCCAAACTGTATACCAATTAGGTTCCTTTCAGAGGACACTTAAACAATAGCCCCATACTAAATAATCATATAGAAACGCCCTTTCGACGAAAGATCCGTACTCAAAAACTATAAAGTTGCGCCGGTCACACCAATATTCAGGAATTAGGAGTAATCCACGTAATTACAGGCACATATCATAGGCAGCAGGATTTTGGAACATACATTGTGTTGGAACATTATGAATTACCTCTAAGAAAACAGTCTGTTGACACACAGTCAACGTGGGTTTAGAAAATATCGTTCCTGTGAAACGCAACTAGCTCTTTACTCACACGAAGTGTTGAATGCTACTGAAAAGGGATTTTAAAATTGATTCCGTGTTTCTACAGTTACAGAAGGATTTCGACACTATACCTCACAAGCTGCTTGTAGTTAAATCGAGTGCTTGTGGAATATCATCTCAGTTATGTGACTGGATTCGTCATTTTCTGTCACAGAGGTCACAGTTTGTAGTAACTGACGAAGACTTATCGACTTCAACAGAAGTGATTTCTGGCTTTCGTCAAGGTAGTGTTATAGGCTCTCCACTTTTCCTTAGCTATATGAGCGATTCCGGAGACAATCTGAGTAGCCGTCTTCGGTTGTTTGCAGATGATACTGTCATAAACCCTCTTGTAAACTCATCAGAAGATCTAAGCAAACTGAAAAACAATTTAGATAAGATATCTGAATGGTGCGAAAATTAGCAATTGGCCGTAAATAATGAAAAGTGTCAGGTCATCCACATGAGTGCTAAAAGGAATCCGTTAAACTTTGATTACGCGATAAATCAGTCTAATCGAAAGGCCGTAAATTCAATTAAATACCTACAATTAAGGAAAACTTAAATTGGGAGGAACATAAAGAAAATGTTGTGGGGAAGGCGAACCAAAGGCTGCGTTTTATTGACAGAACACTTAGAAGATGCAACAGATCTGCTAAAGAGGCTGCCTACACTACGCTCTTGTCTGTCCTCTTTTGGAGTACTGCTGCGCGGTGTGGGATCCTTACCAGAGGTAAGGTACTATTCTCGTCGTTTTACTAGCATTACCGGCCAAAGAATGTGGTTTGCTTTGATTTCCACGTGTGAACAACGTGTCGACGGAACACCAACTTTATTACAGCACCGTTTAAGTACCGTTTCTTTCTTCGTGAAACGGGAGATGTAAGAGCACCGATTCTTCGGTAGAAATAAATATGAGACTCGCATGGAACCTGCTGATATGTTGTTGACAGTGAGCTCAGCGACACTTGTATTCTCAGTCGCCCGTTTATTCGGATTTATGCGTCGACGGGCCTGAATGAAATGCCTCTTACTTAACACCGAACTGTCAACTTATTTTGACTAATAGCGACATATTAAACCTGTACGTTAGTTAGGACTGTGAAAACTGATTTATGACGTGGGTGTGTTAAAAGGACTGGTTACTCAGTGACAAATAAAAATATATTTTAATCGCCCACGTTAAAATACCCTGCAGGCTTTGATGAGCATTTTCTGGGCCCTCGATAACATATTTTTGGGAATTAATATAAATTTTAGCACGTCATTTCATTTTCTGCCGAGGCAGACATTCCCATATTTCTCATTTTATACTTTTTTGTTCATACTCATTGCAACTTCAGTTTTTCTGGACATTTTTCTCAGTAAAGTGTCCGATACATTCAGTTTATATTGAAATAAGCGTAAGATATTTTAAACAAGTTTGTAAATAGGCTCTGTCATTCTGTTCAAAACAGAAACCGAAAGTGAATACACTACTGGCACGTGATAATTGGAGGCTGAATGGCCCACAAAACCCGTCATTTGGAAACACTTAGTATTTTCCATTTCATGCAATCTGTTATTGGAATTTAAGCACAATTAAATGTAACGTCTTAAGAAAGAGCACTAGACGTAAATCAAGTAGTGCAATATTTAATCTTAAGCAATTATGTAACGAACTTCCTAGCAGATTAAAACTGTGTGCCGCTCCGAGACTCGAACTCGGGACCCTTGTCTTTCGCGGGCAAGTGGTTCACAGAAGAGTTTCTGTGAAATTTGGAAGGTAGGAGACGAGATACTGGCAGAAGTAGAGGACGGGGCGTGAGTCGTGCTTGGGTAGCTCAGACGGTGGAGCACTTGCCCGCAAAACGCAAAGGTCCTGAGTTCGAGTCTCGGTATGGCGGCACACAGTCTGCCAGGGTTTCATATCAGCGCACACTCCGCTGCAGAGTGAAAATCTCATTCTGGAATTACGTAACACATTGTATTTGAAATAGTGGCTTAGATATTTTTATTATTTTGCTGTAAATACATGAAAATTATGGAGGTGTGAGTAGCTACCATACATTCTGAAGATTCTATTCCAACGTTACACTAAATGAACATACTGCTGAGTAAGTCGACTACATACACTTCAAGACACAGACTTGGCGCCTGTGGGGCATGCAATTGTGCTAACATTGTGGCGTTGCAGGTTGCCAGCCTCCCTTTTCAAAAGGCGCAAACTGGGAGCTTTGTTAAAGGGGAACGGAATATAGTGCGTACAGTAATCAGCTTCCTGTGGGCGTCATCAGATGTTGAGACATTCGCTGATTCGCTCCGAGGCACGGGAGGCTCTTCTCGTTCACACTAGCTGTCCAGTGCATGCATCCCAGTCACTTTTGATGTGAAGTCGCAGTTTTACATCTTGCACTCTTTCCCTATGTACTCCCTCGTGTGCCTTCGTGAGTATGGCAGAGAGATGACAGCTCTTTATCTCAAGCCAATTTAAAGCATTTATTGACCTTACATGTAATATTTATTCCCGTAAAACGTTTCATATCACAATAAAAACCCATACTGAATAGGCTACAGAAAAAACTGCTTCAAATTGTTTGTAAGGTACTCTCTATACTGTATGTGTTTTATTCCTACACAGATAAGAGGAATGAACAAAATACTGAAACTGATGACTAAGAAACTGGTACCAAAAAAATAATTTGATGAGACTCCGAAGTTCAGAAACATTGTATAGCTTGTAGAAACAGTTTCATTAACTATGCAGTTTAGGTAACCGTACACATATAGTTTCTTCGGCAGTGATAGTTCGACGTAATTTTATTTACGCTTTGGCTACCAAGTTAAATCATCGGTATTATGCCTCATTGTCCATACCATTCAGTCCTACAAAGGATAGTAATGGAACAAAATCAGTTTATTTTAAAGTACGCCCAGATGAACTATTCTCATAAACATGTTTCCGTGACTACAAAACCGAGTATCCATATTGCTACCTTCGGTGAGCTTCTGAGTGTTGCCGATGTCTGTGTTGATATAATTTGATATTTATTCATCTGCAACTTTCACCTTTTTTATATTTTCGCGGCCAAGTGTACACGTTACACGTTTGCAAACACATAATACACAAACAGAAGTTTGTTTGTAGACGGCACTTCATTACGGATACAAATATTTGCTACCAACTGTATACTTGCTGCTAACCACGGTATGAATATTAAAATTACGCTGTGCTGCTTGGGACTGAAGAGCATTACATAATAAAAAGAACAAAAAGAGGCTGAAATATTAATTGCAGTATAACATAATTATTCTTTTACAGGTGTATTCTAGCAGAAAGAGTGTGGCCTACAGGAAAGGGGGAGAAAATGTTATTTTCTTTTATTACGGGAAAGTAATTTTGTTATTAAAGACACAAGACTGCTGTCAACGTACAGTACTCAAGTACTTAGACAGTCTGTGTGTTTAACACCACAGTAACACAACTGTTGATACAAATTTTCGTCTTTTCTTTATCCGGAGGAATATAGGGGGTTGTTCAAGATCCGATCATCTGTACAGTTATTTTTGATCAAGGACCCAACTGGGAACATTTGCTTTACAGCTGAGGGAAAGCTCTCGAAAATCTTCGTCGAAATCGTGGAACTGAGGTTATTTTAGTTCCTGAGACAAAAATACGAAGACGTAACCTGCGTATGATTGTGTACTGTTTATCTGTGTGACAGAGGAAAGTCGATAGTTGTGCGACATATTTAGTAGCTGGCGTGTCCTGCAACAAGAATTTTAACTACATATTTGTTTCAGTTACAGCTATGACGACTTGCAACTGATTATGAATGGTACCGTGAACCCACGTATCGATATTAAAATCGAGTATTATGTAACACTATAACCAACTTATCGAGATCTGAAAATGGCCTTTTACGAGCGAAACTTGTCGTAGTCACTTATACGCCCTTGAAGCTGCCACAGAAACAATTTAACTGATGACAGAAGACAATAAGTTTGTCTGCAAAGCGTCAGAAGAAACACTTAATGGCTTGTTTGGCAGCCATAATCTAATAAGCTCTTGTAGCTGAGACGAGGAATTAGTTTAGAAAAAATTGGAACTGTGATTTAATTTCTCCACAATTAATCAAGATGAACAAAACCTTGCTCCAATTATCCCTTGCTAATAGTGCATTCATTTGTACCTCTACAGACACCAGGATAAGATAACAAGTTTCACCACAACGCTTTTCTAATTTCTTACAACAACAGTAGAAAATTTACAACGACATCGTTTTGCAACACAGTCACTTGGTTTTAAGCGCACTAGGACCGTCGTTGCAAGCACAAAAAACATTTTCTCGTTAGAGCAGCAAACCACGTGTTCCCTACTTCCTTGACCTATTCGTCGGAATTGAAGCGACTGCCTCGTAAATCATCTTTAAGCGGACCAAACGAATGGAAATCCGACGGGGCGAAATCAAGACTGCATGCAGGGCGTCCAATATTTAGAGACACATATTCTGGAGTGTTTGAACGGTGTAGATCGCTGTATGTGGAAGAGCGTTGTCATGCAAATAGAGAACGTCCTTTGATAACACTTCGTCGTTTGTTTCAAATTACAGGCTTAAATTCGTTACATGTCATCGTACTGCCAGCTTTTTTACTTCTGACCCCCTTTCCAGGTAGTGTTCCTGTGAATCAGAACAAATTGTGAGAATCGTTTTTCCTGTTCACGGCTGACTCTTGGAATTTCTTTTTGGCTCTTCCATTCCCTGCTCTGTCTTTTGCTCTATGGTTCGAAGAGATGATACTATGTTTCATCTATAGGGATGATTCATTTAAAAAACGTTTTACCTTTTTTGACGTGAGGGAATCTGATAATAGATTCTTACACTGTTGCGAGTGTTCTCTTCATTGAGTTATCTTTGGACCCATCTTGCACAGAATTTACGAAAGCTGAGCCAGTTAAGATTTATGTCACATACTGAACTATGACTAACGTGCATTTGGTCTGCCATTTCTTCGTCAGTCACTTATCGGTTATTCTAAATCAGACCACAAACCGGCTGGTCCCGGCGGAGGTTCGAGTCCTCCCTCGGGTATGGTTGTGTGTGTTTGTCCTTAGGATAAATTAGGTTAGGTAGTGTGTAAGCTTAGGGACTGGTGGCATTAGCAGTTAAGTCCCATAAGATTTCACACACATTTGAACATTTTTGAGACCGCAAACTTGCTCTGTGTTGGAGTCCGTAGTGGATATCATTGGACGTCCTGATATTTCCTCGCTGTTAGCTCTTAGCTGTGGTAAAACATTGCCTCTATAGAATGTTCTATGGATTTCACTTCTTGTGACACTTTCAGAGCACAAAATACGGATTAGAGATCGCTGGTCCTCGTCGGTGGAAACGGAGATTGGCGCAACCATGTATTCTCCTCAACAATTCAAAGCGAACTCTTGTTACACGTGAAGAGAATGGTGCGATCTAGGTGCTGGCGTTTGCACTAAGCTGTACTGCCAGCCTAGAGACGATAACAAGGAAAGTACAGACGCTTACTGAGTTACCATTTTAAATAGACAGCAAGGTCTATTGCTTTTGCTGTGATGATGGTTACTTCGTATAGCGTTTTGATCTCATAGGGCTCCGTCAGCTAAATATAGAGCCAGTATTCACAATAGGTAAGCTGTAAACAAACTTGGTTTGTGCTTATTCTCGTTGTCGGACGAGCCCTTTCAACTACCAACGCTACCCACTGCCAGCAGGGATTCACGGTACCTTATTCAGAGATAAACATGTTTTGCTGACACAAAAAAATGGTTCAAATGGCTCTGAGCACTATGGGACTTAACATCTGAGGTCATCAGTCGCCTAGAACTTAGAACTACTTAAACCTAACTAACCTAACGACATCACACACATCCATGCCCTAGGCATGGTCGCGCGGTTCCAGACTGAAGCGCGTAGAACCGCTCGGCCACAGCGGCCGGCTTGCTGACACAGGCTGGGGAAAAGCCAGCAATCGACTGTCAAGAGGCGAGTGCTCCGAGCGAGTGATATTGTTGTCTGAGGCAGTCAGTAAGTAGAGAGCGGTAGTGGTGACGTAGAGGGAAGAGGCGTACTGAAATGTACCGGATGAGTGCGTCCCCGTCGCTGTTGGTTGACCTTCAGTAAAACGAAAGAATTACAGTGAATGGTGACAAAGTGTTTGTACCAAAAAGTGACTTTCAACAAGGAATGCCGATAGTACGGCTCGCGTCTACCACTGCGACCAATAGACTGCAGAGTGGATCGCTGATTTTTATAACAGCGTGTGACAATATTTTGATGTACTGGACCTGTGTTGACATTAGAAATGAGTAGATGTGTACGAAAGAGATAGTGGCTGACTTCTGTTGTGTTTGACGGATGAACTGTGTGTACTCAGAAAAATACCAACAAGTTTTAGTGGCAGGTTCCTTACACCGAAACAAGAGAAATTAGTCAACTAAACGTGGACTCCGAAATGCATAGCTCAAAGAGATATGAGCACTTGTTTGTTTTCGATACTATGAAATTCATCTCTTCTACTTGAAGCTCTTTGCTTTCCATATTTTCGGAGGAGGTAAAGAGAACCATAATAAGAAAGAGATACCTATTAAACATGGGTCGAAAAAGGCATAGCTGAAGAGCTATGAGTATTTGTTTAGTAGAAGAGATGTGTTTCGGACTAGCGCGATCTACAGGTGCTGATAACTCTTCAGATATGCCTTTTTCGGCCCGTGTTTAAAAGGCATCTTTTTCTTGTTTTGATGTACGGAACCCGACCCTAAAGCGTGGCGGTGTTTTTTGGGACCTTACTCATTGCAAACGTTGTAAGTAGTCTGTTTAGGTTTTTGTGTTGGTAACGTCACGTAGCACTCTGTATGAAAATCACTCACTGTGGCGTGTGCAGTCTGTGGCTGGTTGACATTGTTGGAATATTCGCTATTGTAGTGTTGGGCAGTCGGATGTGAACAGCGCGTAGTGTTGCGCAGTTGGAGGTGAGCCGCCAGCAGCGGTGGATGTGGGGAGAGAGATGGCAGAATTTTAACTGCCACAAAGAGTAAATTTGTGATACTGGATGTCATGAACTGAGATTATATATATATATATATATTACGTTATTTGATTTTCAAACAGCTGAGCAAAAGTGAACGTACTCAGACATTTCTCTCTTTACTTATTCTGATCAACACTAAACTGACACACCATATTTTTAGCGCAACGCAATCTGACTTTCAATAATCCCTACAAAAGAATGGCCGTGACTAACAATAACCTATACCTTTCATGAATCACTTACCTCACAAAAACTACTGCAATACTGCGAGCGCCAATACTTCCAGCTAAATAAAAGATTCTAACTACTGAAAGCACTAACTACTGATAGGCATAGCAAATGAAAGATTTTGATAGAGAACAAACAACGTATTTACCTTAATAATGTTCAAAAGTCATGATATATATATATCAGTTCATGATATCCAGTATTACAAATTTACTCTTTGTGGCGGACACACGTCCAGATCGTCCGCTGTTAAAATTCTGCCATCTCTCTCCCCACATCCACCACTGCTGGCGGCTCACCTCTAACTGCGCAACGCTACGCGCTGTTAACATCCAGCTGCCCAACACTACAATAGCGAATATTCCAACAATGCCAACCAGCCACAGACTGCACACAGCGCAGTCAGCGATTTTCATACAGAGCGCTACGTGACGTCGCCAATATAAAAGCCTAAACAGCCTACTTAAAGCGTACGTGACCTTAATTACTGCAAGTACTATATTCCTTGAATTTAGTGTCACTGAACAGCCAAAATCCGACTAAAACAGCTCCCATAGCACTTAACGCCGATCAGCTCTTATTTATTCGATAGTGTCACTAAAATAAAAAAAAATAACTCGGGTGTTTCAAAGTACTGGGGGTGGGGACGGGCCCTCAGTTTGATGGAGCACGCTTAGCCACTGACTGCGGACTCGCACCTGCGGAACAGTTGCCTGAGGAACCACATCTCACTCGCACCCCCTGATCCGGCTTACTGTACCGGACATGCGTCACCCAGCCTGGTTCAGAGAGCCGTAGGTTGAACGTAAATGTCAGAAGCTGTAAATCTGTAGGTGACATGCTCACCCCTGAGGTCGATGAGCAGGTCCTCGCGCAGCAGCCGAAACTGGTCCCAGGAGGACTGCGACTCTGGCACGGGGTGGCGCCGGATCCAGCCGCCGCACGCGAACTGGTAGAAGTCCTCGCATGGCTCCGCCGTCGTGTCCAGCGACTCCAAGATCCGCGACGCTGCAACATCCAGTCACAGATTTACGTCATCGAAAGGAAATGGGAATGCCGTGTGGCTAGGGCCTTCGCCTGGTGAAAGTCTTTCGAGTTGACGCCACTGCGGCGACTTGCGTGTCGA